>NC_089766.1:14896007-14951007 GCF_040412425.1 Macrobrachium rosenbergii | reverse complement strand
TCGAATTTATAATTACATCTGTCTCGGCTCTCATTGTAACCGGGGGCTTTGGTTTAGATGCAACAGTAAACATTCGATTTTGACTACTCTGTTTTGAGAGAGTTGGGCAATGGTAAGAAAACTAAGCTTTCAGCTGTGAACACAGGCCCTATTAATCGCATAGTCAGTGGGGTTTTGATATATATGGATGATATATATATATATATATATATATATATATATATATATATATATATATATATATATATATATATACATAATATATGTATGTATATAGATACACACACACACACATATATATATATATATATATATATATATATATATATATATATATATATATATATGAATGTTAAAGTAAATTATTATTGAGTGAGATAATTAACTGATATTATTTATGACATCAATTGCAAGACATAATGATTCAGCCTCTCAGCCAACCTCCATAAGAACAAAAGTACTATTTATTTACCTTCACAATACAGAGACTGGGAGGCTTTTCCTCACAGGTTTTATGTATTAACGTCACAGCTTCGATGACGAAAAGCTAAGAGTAAAAAATCCTTTTTACTAGTGATTAAATGATGAGAAATATAGAAATACTGTAATGCATTATAAGGTCACCGACCTGTAAAATGATTCACCAGTGTATTAAGGTGGTCTGGACATGCGTCGAGAATGGAAGAATCTGGAAGAAGAAAGCAAAGAATCTATTTGAAGGTAATTGGTTATTGGTTATGTTCGCCAAAGAATTATACACGTGGGTTGGATCAAGGTGGCAGGGTAAACCTAGTTCAGTTAAGGTCTTTTCTGCTTATGTGGAGACATATAGCCAGTGTTCTTCAATCTTTGGTCATGAAATGGTCTCCAGCAGTCTGTGGTTAAATATCCTTTGCCCCCGTAGGGGGATAGTGCCGTCAGTGCGCCTCATGCTGTGCACTGTAGGCATTACTTAAGGTTCTTTTCAGCGTCCCCTGGGAACCTAGCTGCAGCCCATTTCATTCCTTTTACTGTACCTACGTTCATATTCTCTTTCTTCCATCTTACTTTCCACCCTCTCCTAACAATTGATCCATAGTGCAACTGCGAGGTTTTCCTCCTATTACACCTCTTACACTTTTTACTGTCAATATCCGTTTCAGCGCTGAATGACCTCATAGATCTCAGTGCTTGGCCTTTGGC
Organism: Macrobrachium rosenbergii; assembly: GCF_040412425.1. Classification (NCBI taxonomy): domain Eukaryota; kingdom Metazoa; phylum Arthropoda; class Malacostraca; order Decapoda; family Palaemonidae; genus Macrobrachium; species Macrobrachium rosenbergii. The sequence continues at coordinate 14,949,825 of NC_089766.1, read as the reverse complement.
CTAAATTCTATATTTTATTCTCAATACCCTTTGCTTCATGGTATGATGAAAGGTACTTAATTGCCCTTATTTTGGCTTTTCAGTTTTGCTTGCTCTTTGTCCATTTGATGTTTGCTATTATTTGTATTCTCTTTTGCTTGTTTGTTATTTCCACTGGTTTAGTGGTTGCAGAATACTAAGGAAATTAAAATATAAAGAAGTTGGGCAGACCCATTTTATGATGTCTGTCATCAATGAGGTTCCCTTTTCAAGCTGAGGATTATTATTATTATTATTATTATTATTGTTATTATTATTATTATTATTATTTTATTATTATTATTATTATGAGGTTTCCTTTTCCAGCTTAGATAGGATTGGTCTCTGAAGATCATTATAATTATCACTATAATTGGTATGGAAAATTTACTGAGGCATTTATTTCTCGCAAAAACGAATCTGTTCTTAAATGCCATATAGTTAAAGAGGTTGGACAGCTAACTGACGGCCAGAAGGACATTGCAAAGACTTAGGTAATGTCTACAGTGAACTGTAAAAGGATCACTGTAGGCTTGTCTGGCAGTGTCCTTGAAGAATTAACTAAAACTTCCTTTTTACAGTCAGTTTTTCTTTCTTTGATTTTGTTTGTTTGTATATTTGCAATAAAAGCTGTGTGTGGCTTAGCAAACAAATAACCAAGAGGTGTTTATGTTTTGGGATGGGTAGGAATACAACTTTTTGTGAAGCTAGAATGTTCAATCGTCCTTGACTTAAGATACCGTAATCGTACGCATTGTGACCGTAGATTTTAGCCACCAAATCTGACAGTTTCTGCAAGGGAATTCGTAACTTTTAAGATTTCGTTTGGATCTTGACAGTTTTTCTTTTCCTCTCTCTCTCTCTCTCTCTCTCTCTCTCTCTCTCTCTCTCTCTCTCTCTCTCTCTCTCTTTAAAAAAACCCTTTTCAGTCACTTTTACCTACAACTTTTCCAGCCAACGTTATAGCTGCATTGTTTACCTATGAGCGACGTAAATCAGATCCTTTGTCTATGATACGTATCTGTTTCACTTATACTTAGTTATAAAACCCTTCTAATTACAAAATATTGAGAACATTTTGACACTATTAATCTCGCATAATATTTCGGAACGCCGATAAAGGAGTGGGAGGAGCAACGTTAGATGATGAAAGGAAGGGGGTAGCGGAGGTGGGGGAGCCGGTATAAGGAAGGGGCGTTACCATGGCAACCATCCTTCCTAAGTGTTTTCTTTCCTCCTGTGTTTTTCCTATTTGCTCGTGTTGATTGAATCCATTGTTCTGGAAAGTAATATTTCGATGCTTTTTTTTTTTGCCCTTAAGTGTTTGTGTTTACTTGTTATGTGTGTTTTCGCGCGCAAAGGGAGTAAATGCGTGCGTGTCTTTTCTTCCTCTTCTTTTTCTTTTTTTTTGGCGGGAGTGCATCATTCTTGCATTAAGCTCGAGCAACGACATGCTGATGAAATTTGGACTTGGGAGGCGAAAGAGAGAAGCTAAAAAGAGAGAGAGAGAGAGAGAGAGAGAGAGAGAGAGAGAGAGAGAGAGAGAGAGAGAGGCATCGACCATGGCTGCGCTGCACCAAATATATACTAACTCGCACCTCAGTTTGGCTCCTGCCGTTGGGGGAAGAAGAGTCGGTTCGCTCGTTGCTAGACCTATCTCCGTAGTTGAGCCGTGACTGCATCCGCTCGTTCCGGAAAACTCGTGTGTGTTTTTTTTAATGGAAAAACTCACGGTTGCTCTCCCGTAATCTCCGCCGCTTAGGAAAATCCCCCTCCGTCATTCCATCCATCTTTACCGCCCACTTTAAAGGTATAAATACCCGGCTGAGTTGAATTTAGCTTTAGTCTCACTGACTTGTATCTTCATTTGCGACCTTCTTTCGCGAATGTTTATTATTATTAAGGCTATTTTTGTATGACCTATTTAGCCTAATGTCCCGTGATAGGTGACTGACCTTCATATCTCCTCGTAAATTTTACGACCATCTGAGTGGGCCAGGTTCGTGTCCCGGGTGCATGACATAGGTTAATTATGATGTAACTGACGTTTTCCGTTAATTCAGTCTCTCATCCGCTTTTATTCGTTGTGGTGCTAATGTTTTAATGCATGTTATATATATATATAATATATAAATATATATATATATATATATATATATATATATATATATATATATATATGTGTGTGTGTATATATATATATATATATATATATATATATATATATATATATATATATATATATATATATATATAATATTGTTTTTATAATTTTAGATATTCATCTGTAAATGGAATTTTCATAGTTCACGCTGATGAGAGATAAATTGTTAAAACTTTGCACTAAAGTTTATAGTATGGCAGCCCAATGTCCCTAGATAGCCCAAGCTTGAAGGAAAGTAATAGACCCGCCTCTTGAAAAAAGTGAGACTATGACAGTTATTGAAAACTGAAGCGGAGAGAAAATTCCAAATTTAAGATTAAAAGATCTATTTTATTTTTCTTTCTTTTGTCTGTATACTTATGTAAACTCTCTCTCTCTCTCTCTCTCTCTCTCTCTCTCCATGCAGAGAAAGAGAGAGAGAGAGTGTTGACCATCAGATATTTTCCTTATTTGTGAACTTATTTACAGTATATTAGTTTTGTTAATTATTTTTGTTTATGTTTTAATATGTATCTAAAAAGTAAAGGGAAGCAAATATCTCTCTATATATTGACAGCATGTATAAGTGTATAATGTAAGGTTTGCTATAACACATACACGCACAGACACACACACAACACCCTCACACACACACAGACACACACACACACACACATATATATATATATAGATATGATGATAATTTTTCCACCTTTGATGTGTTTTTCCACCTTTATATACTATATATATATATATATATATATATATATATATATATATATATATAATATATATATATACTGTATATATATATATATGTATATACATACATACATACATACACACATAATTATATAAACATATGTATTTATATACATATACATATACAAACACTCATACATACATGCATAGAAGTAAAACGCTAAATCACTAGGCAGTATAACGGAGATTTGTTCCAGGAACGTTTGATTTGTATCTAAAACATAAACAAGGTCCGAGATTTATGAAGTCGGAAGTTTAGAAGATAAGTGGTATCGCGTGTCAACTGCTGGGAGTAAAATCTTGAATTATGATTCTCTCTCTCTCTCTCTCTCTCTCTCTCTCTCTCTCTCTCTCTCTCTCCGGATAACTTAACTGCGGTTGTTATTAGCATCTTGGGTGACAAATATCCCTTCGGATTCAAACCATAAGTTGCCATTTAGCACTTTTTTCCTGACTTAACGGCTTCATAGTTGCCGGTTAGCGTATTTGTTTTTTTAAATGTGGGTTTCGTTAGTCAATTTGACCGATTGATTTATTCGATATACTGGCGTTGCAGAGATGTTCGAATAACATTTTATGATTTTATATAAATACGAGTTTTGTTTATTATGATTACCATTATGATTATAATAAGTTGAATTTATTTTGAATATAATGAATTATAGAAAGTGTCAGATATGATTAGACACCAAGCTTCACTGATATCTGCCGTTGGCAAATCATCTCATTTGTTTTTTTTCTGTTTAGCTATCCAACTTCTTTAACTTTTTCTTTACTCCAATTTTCTCTTATTATTATTATTATTATTATTATTATTATTATTATTATTATTATTATTATTATTATTATTATTTGTGATGTTATGGAACAAATGTTCTTTTTGCTTGTCTGGGATATTGAAAATGTTCTTATATGCATTCAGTGTATTTTTTCATATAAAATACTAAGTTTCGTACAGAATTTTTTTTGCATGATGTACAGTAGTTTTATGATATTTATGTAAAGTCTACAGCATTCTATTTTGTATACAGTTTAGTATTCAAACCCTTCAACCCTTCGTATAAAGGAGGCCCTCGTAGCGGGGTAATGCCATCAGAGCCCCTTACAGGTGCACTGTAGGCATTACTAAAGGTTCTTTGCAGCGTGCCTTCGGCCCCTAGCTGTATCCCCTTCATTCCTTTTACTGTACCTCCGTTTATTTCCTCTTTCTTCCATCTTACTTTCCACCCTCTCCTAACAACTGTTTCATGGTGCAACTGCGAGGCTTTCCTCCTGTTACGCCTTTCAAACCTTTTACTCTCAATTTCCTTCCCAGCGCTGAATGACCTCATAGGTCCCAGCGCTTGGCCTTGGCCTTAAATCATATATTCTGTTCTATTCTGTTCTATAAAGGAGGCTGATTGACTGGCTTAAATCAATCTGCCAATCACCCCCTCTGTACCATAACGTAGTATATCAGCGCTGAATGACCTCATAGGTCCCAGCGGTTGGCCTTTGACCTAAATTTTGTATTCCAGTTATAAATCAGTCTCTTGTCGGCTTTTATTCGTTGTGGTGCTAATGTTTTAATGCATGTTTTCTACACACACACACACACACACACACACACACACACACACACACACACACACACACACACATATATATATATATGTGCATATATATTATTGTTTTTATAATTTTAGATATTCATCTGTATATAGAATTTTCACACACACCCACGTACACACACACATATATGTATATATATACACTGTATATATATATATATATATATATATATATATATATATATATATATATATATATATATATCACCAGTAATATAATATCACCAGTCTTTGGGTAATTGATAATTCATGAAGATTTTGACTGAGGTGCAATTAAATTGGTCTCCTCTCAGTAGGGATATGGTTCATGTCGCACGTTAATCAGAAGGCATATAAACGGCTCATGAATTTAGTTCTGATTGGTTATTCAGAAAGAGTGTTAGTGAAAAGAACTGACGACTTGAAATTCCAACGGATATTTCTTTTTCTTTTTTTATCGAATATTCTTTATTGGAAACGAGATATTTAAATTGAGAATACTGTACTCTTTACGAAGAGATGTTTAAATCACGATTCGAGGTGCTTACTCCAAAGACTGCGTAATTTGCTGATTCCTATATTTAATATTCATGAATCATGATCCGAAAGGACTTTCACTGAAAATACACTTAATGTAGTTCGATTTTTTTTTTTAATAATTTTCCACGAATCATGATTTGTAATGGCTGTTACAAAATATTCACTCCACGCAGTCATTGTTATTCGAGGAATACTCGCAAATCATGATTCAGTTTGGCTACTGCCGAATAATACACAGCATGTAGTCCCATTTATGCTATAAATACTAGCGAATCGTGATTTGTAATGGCTGTTACCAAAAATACACTAAATGTACTCCGATTCATTAGCGGGTCCAGGGGTGGGGGGCCGGTGGCACCTGGGCACGTTCCCCCCCATGAAAAATAATGTCAAAATAATAACATTGAAGATTTTTAGATAATAATAATATAAATGAGAAACATAATAATGGAAAAAAAATCTATTATATATATACATATATATACATATATATATATATATATATATATATATATATATATATATATATATATATATATATATGTATGTATGTATGTATGTGTAATTTGAAAATTGGTGCCCCCATGAAATTTTCTGATCCGCTAGTGCTCCGATTTATTCAGTAAATACTCACGAATCATGATTCGAAACGTCTATTACAAAAAAAAAAAAAAATACGTATCTGGAAGCCCCATTCATTTAAGAAATATTCACGAAATATAAATATGAAACGACTTTTTGGAGAGACGAAAAAAAAAAACACTAACATGCAACTTTTATGTAGATAAATCATTCCCCAATCACGACTCGAAATGCTCATGACGTCATCGCCCCCAGTAACCGGGAGCGATTTTGGGAGGAAAAGGTTGCAGAGTCCGCTGCGTTAGTGTTTAAAAATAAATTCCGAAAGAGAGAGAGAGAGAGAGATGAAAGGTCATTTGAATGTTTTATTGGGTCATCCTGAGGCAATACCGGCTTGCCATCTGTGAACTTGCGGCACTATATATGTATCTAACATTGAACAGAAGATCTTTTATTATTATTATTATTTTTATTATTATTATTATTATTATTATTATTATTATTATATTATTACTATAGAAGTTCATTGTCAGGAGGAACAAGCCAAAAATAGCCACGAAATAAAACAACCTCTTATAAACCTGAAAAAAAGGGAATATTTAAAAAGGAGACTCGGAAAAGACGAGCGCATATAAATTAGCATAAATTCACAGCAGTTAATTAAGACTTTATTCAAATGGAGAAATGGGGATGGAACTGTTGCCCCTGAGACTCCTAAGATTTGGGTTCATTAGGGTTCATGATTTGTGAAAATTTAAATTATTATATATATAATATATATATAATATGTATATAAATATATTTTATATATATATATATATAATATATTATATATATATATATATATATATATATATATATATATATATATATATATATATATATATATATAGATACAAATAGGGTGAGTCTCAATTCAGGATACAATCTCGAAGGGAAAGGGCACCATTGTTACAATTAGTTTACTATGCCGACGTTTCACGACAATTGCTATAGTCGCATTTTCAAGGCTGCAATGATTAAAAAACCTTCTTACAAAAAGTCCCATTAAAACATCGATATATACATATAAATTATAAGACAAATAAAAACGGCGGGAAGAGGCACAGGACGTACATAAACCGTAGTAGTAACAAGACTAAAACATAAGTTTTCTCAAAAACACAGGAAGAGCAAGAAAGGACGAGAGAAGAAAAACATAAACAAAAGGTTAAGCAATGAACAATTGTACAGAGCTTGTTTGAGTATTTAGTGTTGGGGCCGTCTTCTTTGTGATAATAGATTCTAATATATTGAGGTCATTTTCATTTTGGGCTTGCCCTATTATAGAAAAATCTTTATAATTAATATCAGTTTTGCACATCTTTACATGATTTCTTATTGTGAGTGGTCTGGATTAGACAGTTTACATCCAGTTCTGTAGCTTACACCTTTATGGGAATCTATGCGAATCTGTAGTAGCCTCCTTGTGCATCCGACCTAAGTCCCACAATCGCATCCTGGGCAAACATATTTATAAACATATTTGTAACAATGGTGCCCTTTCCTTCGCCTTCGAGATTATATATATATATATATATATATATATATATATATATATATATATATATATATATATATATATATATATATATATATATATATATATGTGTGTGTGTGTGTGTGTGTGTGTGTGTATACATATATGTACATATATATAGTTCCACACGTGATTGTGTGTTGATTATTTCTATCTTTTATATATATGTATGTATATGTATATATGTATATATATATATATATATATATATATATATATATATATATATATATATATATATATATATATATATATATATATATATATATATATATACAGGAATCCCACAGAAAATGACAGGCAGAAGTTCAGTACTTTGTAACCTTTATATCTGTGTCTCATTCGTTCCCTGACGATGCGTTGATAAACGTGAAAGCGCTTGGTACTGAACTTCTGCCTGTCATTTTCCTGTGGATTCGCTTATACACCGAAATCACGTGCATCTACTGTGATTTTTTAAGGATATATATATATATATATATATATATATATATATATATATATATATATATATATATATATATAGATAGATAGATAGATAGATAGATAGATAGATATATATATTTCGACCCCACCCACACAAACACTGTATGTTATATAGTATCATGTCACTTCCCCTTATTGGGACGACTCTGGAGCTTTACTCCCTCTTTCTGATGCCCCATTGTCGACTAACCACCAGGTACATCATTCGCTGCTTAAGTCAATCGAGGAATTTTTCGGGCAATAGACCTAGAGATGGATATGTGTGTGTGTGCTTATAAACGGGCCATATAACTTGAGATAATAGGCTTCGCAACCCTCAAATATATGGTGATTTGCTTCTGTGAGACCTCAGTTGTCAAGTCAGTGCCTTGAAGTAATTAGCAAACCCTGTAATGCAACTAATCGCTTCTTTTTAATATTTCAAAACTCCGATTTCCACCAGAAGGCTTCGTTCATTAACCATGGGTAGCGACAACGACCTGGCCTGGGACTACAACTTGACCGACGCAGACGTAGTGAACGGCACCGAAGACGACATAGAACCTCTGTCCCTCAACAACTCGACCTTTTTAGGTGAGTGGTGGACGTTTTTGTTACGTACATTCATCTCATTTGCGACAGAAGTTAGGTCTTTATATTCATAGTTTTTATTTGACTTGAAATAGAACCTGACATGGCTGAACAAGGAGCTAAAGTTAGATCTTTATATTTAGAGTTTTGACCAGATTCGAAATCTTGAAATGGCTGAACAAGGAGAATGAAGTTCAGTGCATGGCCATGGAGTTTATGTCAGTTAAGGCATCGTATTTTTCAGAGTCCTTGTTTTCTTGACTGATATTATGTATTTACTTCCATGAATTTATTTTGTAATGGAGATAGATGATGAGATGGCAGATAATGAGATGGCTGAACAAGGAGAATGCAGTTCAGAGCATGTATAGACCAAGGTCATGCCAGATCTTAAAGAGTCCTAGATATCTGAATCTTTACTTTATCAGAGCTCTTGTTTTAGAGTGTTAATTTTCATGTACTATTTATAATGAGAATTATGTTTGCTCTTTTTATTTTCTTTTGTAATCGCAAGATATGCATAGTTTTTACCAGGTCGAATAAGCAAACTATAAATTCATTTTCCCATGGGCTTTGTTTAAAACCCCGGATGATTTGATTTCATTTACTTCATCATTTCAAAAATCAAATGTTTGTTGGACTGAATTATTTAAAATCTAACAAAAATATATATTACTTTATTTAAAGGGAAGTAAATTTTGATTTATTTATTTCTACTGAACAATTAATTGATAAGTTGATGACTTAAAGAATATTATAGGCAAGAAAAAAATAGACTTGAGTAATTTGATCACATGTATTATACTTTATTTTAAAATGCAAAGATTAAAGGAATTGAGGGTAATGTTGAATAGGGGAAATGAATTAGGCCTTTAACAAACTGTCAAAGTCCATCAGGGTGGCCGAGTGGGGAATCCTGTGGAATATTGGGGAATCCTGGGGTATCTAGGGGAATCTTGTGGAATCCTGGGGAATCTTGGGGGAATCCTAGGGTATCTCAGGGAATCTTGTGGAATCCTGGGGAATCTTGGGGGAATCCTAGGGTATCTCAGGGAATCTTGTGGAATCCTGGGGGATCCTGGTGAATCTTGTGGAATCCTGGGGAATCTTGGGGGATCCTGGGGAATCTTGTGGAATCCTGGGGGATCCTGGGGTATCTCGGGGAATCTTGGGGGATCCTGGGGGATCCTTGGGAATCTTGGGGAATCCTGGGGTATCTCGGGGAGTCTTGTGGAATCTTGGGAAATCTTGTGGAGTCCTGGGAAATCTTGTCGAAACCTTGGGAATACTGGGGATCTTGGGAAATCCTGGGGATCCTGGAGAATGTTGGGGAATCCTTGGAAATCTTGGGAAATCCTCGGGATCCTGGGGAATTCTGAGGGAATCTTGGAGAATCCTGGGGATCATGGGGAATCCTTTGTAATCTTGGGAAATCATGGGAATTCTGAGGGAATCTTGGAGAATCCTGGGAATCTTGGAGAATCCTGGGGAATCCTTGGGAATCTTGGGGAATCCACGAAAGCCACCTTGATGGGACGTGGTCTGGATTCCACGCCAGCCGACAGGAACCGAATGACATATAAAGCATTAAAACACAGATGTCTCTCTTGTTTTCTTTGGCGAGCACCTCTTATGTATCCCGGGTAAGAGACTCAGGTGTGATGTGTCTTTTGCATTTCGTGAGATAATTCATTATATTATACATATATATATCTAGTTATGTTGACGTAACTCCTGCATTCCGTGAAACATTTAGTCGTGTTGACTTGATCAGTTTTGAATTCCCACCTCCCCCTACTTTTGCAACCCGCCCAGTAAGACTTTTTCCTTTTTTTTTTATTCTCTCTTTTTCTTTTTCTCTTAGACATCCTTGAGTACTGTAGCATGTTGAAGTTGGGGTGGGTTCAAAGTGAATTTGTTTTAGTAAATACTTATTATTTTTTTTAAGTGCCCGATCCACTTTGGGTGTCGGTGCAAGTAGATTTTGAAGGTTACGCTGTGTGCTAGTTTTTGGCTAATTTTAGTGTAAGTTTTTCTTGCCTAAAGAAAATAATAGGCGTTATAGGAAGTTCGTGGACCTTACCAGAAACAGTTGCAATGAATACGAATACAGTTCAGATGCTAGATACCCCACAAAGAAGCAAAGTCAAGAGTTCTTACAAAATTCGTCAGTTTCCTCTGTAATTTCTTTCTGTAAGTCAGGGTCAAACCTGTGGACAAGAAACATTCAAGTTAGTGAGTATTCAGTGAACACATACATGAATAACTTTTGTATGATACGAAACCTCGAGAGCCACCAACGTTCTTTTTTATGATGAAGTGGCGGTATGCCAGCACGGGCTCTTGTTCACAGAGCAGCCCGTAACCACCTACCAAAGTTGTCTTACAGGAAACGTCAGAAATATAAGCGCATTAATTTTGACATGAAAACACGAAAACATCCTGTTGAAAGCTTAGCGTGCAGCTCACAGACACGAATATCCATAAAAAGTCTTGAAGAAGAAGAAGCAGCCTGTTTACTATTCATTTAGTTTTTCGTGTTTCTTATTTAAACGTGATTGCTTACATGCAAGTAGAGTTCTTGACATGGAGGACTGCCCCGCAATAAAATAGCTGGTGTTTCCCCCCTCCCATTCACTTTTGCATAGAGTTGCTTTTTAACAAAAGGACTTGCCTTTATATCTTTTTCATAGAAGAGTCATGAACCCAATTTTTTTTTAAAGTTTAGTGTATGTTTTATAGTTGAGCATATATAGATGACTATTGTTGACCATGATGATTTAGTAATGTTGATGAATTAGTTTGATTGCTTTATAGATCCCCTTTGGGGAGTATGATTGATATAACTGTATTGGCAAGGAAGTACTGTTTTTTCATTCTGACCTTTAATTTATTCATATCTGTAAATACTATATTTATTTATCAATGACTCATACTGCTTCAGAGAGCTATTTGATGAAAAGTATCTTTTCTATGTAAGAGTATCACAAACGTTCTTGACTTCGGTGAGAGTTTATTTCAGTCTTAAACTCACTATTCTTAAAATTTCCATTTTTTTCACCAAAGAACGCAGCCAGACTCCGCGTTCATTTCCATCTTTATTTACTTCTGCCTTATGTTTCATCTCCCACCTGCCAGGAACGCTGCTGTCGTGTGAGAAGTGGTCTTTGCCGCAGCATCTTCTCTTCCAGCTGGCCAATGGCCTCTTCTTCGTCAGTTACCTTGCCCCTTCACAGATGAAGGGCCTGCTGTTCATGCATTCGATCCTCATACTTGGTGAGTTTCAGATTCATTACAAGCTGAGTCACAAGCCACGCCCATTCTCTGCTTTGGTTGCCATGTAGCACTTTTATCTTAAACTGAGCCATAAACTTGCTCCTTTCATGCATGTAAACACAGGCCACACCCCTTTCATGGCATGGCTGCAAGTCATTTCCAGACAGCTGGATTAGTAGCTTTATTTTTAGTTGGAGCCACGTCCTTGTCTTTACATTGCTCCCAAATGATTCCAGATTACTGCTGATTAATTTCAGTCAATGTTTAGGCAAAGGCCACACCCCTTCTTGGCATGGTTGCCAACTAGTTTCAGAATGCTGTGCATTAATTGAATTTGATGCTAAAGCTCAATCCACGCCCATTTAATGATATTGTAGCTTAATATTTCCGGACTGTTGATAGCATTTTAAAGGTTATATAACAGGAATGAATTTTATGCTGCCTAGGTTTTGTGTGTTCTTTATACAGCAGTAACTCAAATCAGAGCTTCTGTGTCGTGATGGGTAAAAAGTTTAGATGTTTCAGATGTTGTAATGTCTGCTATGTAATGTGTGTTAAATAAAAGACTAAATAACATTAATGATTGTATTTTTGTTACTTTGCTTATGTATTTATCAAAAAGCCACTGCATTTATGTAAAACTCATTTTATATGTCTGCAAAAAGTTTCCAAATTTTGAGCTGCTAATCAAGATATTGTTACCTATATTTCCTTACTTGCTAACATGAGAAGCGCTTGACTGACACCCAGTTTATGGCTGCTAAGTGGAAAGTGAATCTGAGTAAGTAATTGGAAAGGCGAACGCAAGTGACTGTCAAACGGCACTGAGACAAACTCGTAACCACTTTGGAGGACAAAGTGTGGAACTCTCAAAAATCAGTTATCAGGAACTTGCAACAAGAGAAGCTGAAATAATCAGTATTTCTAGATTAAAAATTCATCTCTACCTTTACCCTTCCTCCTCTTCCTTTCCCACTTAACCTGGGACTCATCCATACCCTCGTTCTGTTTCCAGGATTCCTTCTGTACTCAACGTGGGCCTGGAACATCATCTGTGCGCCGGACGTCTTTTCCTGGAACTTCACCTTCATGCTTCTCAATATGGGCCAGACGCTGTACATCATCTATCAGATGAGACCCGTTAAAGTCAACAAGGAACTGGAAGCCATGTACGAAGCTCTGTTCCAGCCTCTAAATGTGAGTCCCTTTCCCAGTATTATTATTATTATTATTATTATTATTATTATTATTATTATTATTATTATTATTATTATTATTATTATTATTATTTAATGGAAGTTAGTGTATTATTATTATTATTATTATTATTATTATTATTATTATTATTATTATTATTATTATTATTATTATTATTTAATGGTAGTCAGTATCTAGGTCGCTGTGTAAAGGTAAACAGTGATTGAAAACACATTGGTATCTAACCTAAACTCGCCTTATGTGACGGAGGATAGGAGGAAGGGGATTGGGTTGGGAGTGGGAGAAGGTACCTCATGAGCATAATTATCAACTTCAGTCAATCATTGCAACAAGTGAATTGACGAACTATCATTTCAATAATTATCAACTTCAATCAGTCATTGCCACAAAGGAATTGATGAACCATCATTTCAGTGCAGAAAATATTTCCAAAGTTTCGCTCCGTTAGAGGTATGTTTCAAGTACGACCTTGTAGAATACAAGTCTGTTTCACATATGACCTCTGAGAGTGAAATCGCCGCTATATAGGTCACTGGTGCGTGACCTTGATTGCGGCGCGTCACGGAGGGCCATTCCTCACCGGGTCTTCCTGGCCTTGAGGAAGGAAGACTTCGCCCTCGAGGGACTTCGCAACGAGTATGACCTTGAGCTTATAACAAAGGGATAAAGAGGATTAGCGTAGAAATGAGAATCAAAGGGTAATTGTGATGGAATGGTACAGCTCTAGAATTAGAGGTGTTTTAGATTTTATGATTAATGTCAGTCAGTCATGCATAGAGTTATATATATATATATATATATATATATATATATATATAATATATATATATATATATATATATATATATATATATATATATATATATATATATATATATATATATATATATATATATATATAAATATAATGCATGTATAATATAACACACTCATACACACCTACGTATGTACCACAAGGATAAAGGTAACAAATCAGAAACCAATACTCGTAGCTGGCCCCAGTCTAACACGACCTCATCTTCTTGGATTCCAGGTTCCCAGGCTTCTGTTCAAGAGGCTGGTGTCCCTGGAGTACGCCCAGGTGATGTCATTACACGCCGGCGAGGCCTACGCTATGCAGAACCTCACCAGGACGGATCGCTTGGGGTTGCTCCTGTCGGGGAAGGTAAGGAAAGAGAGAGAGAGAGAGAGAGAGAGAGAGAGAGAGAGAGAGAGAGAGAGAGAGTAAACGTATCCAGCACAAAAACAGAGGCGTGAATTGTATTGGTCGCTGTTCTCAAGCAGAGAGAGAGAGAGAGAGAGAGAGAGAGAGAGAGAGAGAGAGAGAGAGAGAGAGAGAGAGAGAGAGAAGGTGGGTTTCAATAATTCGTTATTATCAAGAAAGAAAGAAATGAAACAGATAGAGACAGAGAGAAAGAATGAGGAGAAGAAGAGCGGGGGAAAGGTTGCATTATGTTACTATTTTCAAGAAAGTTGGGGAGCGAACGATAGAGCGACCTCGAAGTTGTATTCTTTTGGGAGAGCAAAAAGTACGAGAATCAGACAGATGTGACGACGTTCTGTATCTGTTTGTCATCCTGAAGAAAACTGGAGAGACAGAGAAGACAGACAAACTGTCTGCTAATTCCTCACAAGACATTATAAATATACCACGAGAAGAAGAAAAAGTCCCACTTTCGTGAGCGGGCAAAATAGCATCATGCAATTCTTCATAACATACTGTGGCCACGCATGCTAACACGCTGGGATTACGTTTGAGCACGGCACGAGAGAGAGAGAGAGAGAGAGAGAGAGAGAGAGAGAGAGAGAGAGAGAGAGAGAGAGAGAGAGAGAGAGTGTGGAAACCTCCCCCGCGTGATCTATTGGTTGCATGACTCCTTTGCATTCTTACGGTCAGCGAGTTAAGGATTGAAGGTCCGTGTTGAAATCTCTCCCAAACCTCTTTCATTCCTTTCACTGTACCTCTGTTCATATTCTCTTTCTTCCATCTTGCCTTCCACCCTCTCCTAACATTTGTTTCATAGTGGAGCTGCGAGGTGTTCCTCCTGTTACACATTTTAAGACTCCTTTACTCTAAATTTTCCTTTCACCGCTGAATGACCTCATAGGTCCCAGTGCTCGGCCTTTGGCCTTAACCTTGTATTCAAAGTTCTTAGTCCAGGATTACTGGATTCTGGAATCTCGTTGGGAGCTTAGTTGGTTTTGTGGGCGTTAGTACAGAATATTCTTTATATATATTATATATATATATATATATATATATATATATATATATATATATATATATATATATATATATATATATATATGTGTGTGTGTGTGTGTGTGTATTTATATATATGTACGTATGTATGTATATTTGTATTGTGGAGTGAAGGGACATAGAGTGGTATACACGACAACCATATATACATTAACTCATTTATGTGTATGACTAGAAAAGATACCAACATGTATAAGTATAGGCATACAGTCCGTATGTGTATATGCATATATATATGTATGAATGTGTATATATATATATATATATATATATATATATATATATATATATATATATATATATATATATATATATATATATATATATATATATATATATATATATATATATATATATATATATATATATATATATATATATATATATATGAAATGAATGTAATGGTTAATGATTGAATGAGAGGAGAGCCGATGTGAGTCACAGAATAAGCAGAGGAAGAAAGTCAGCGGGACGTGTACAAAAGATTGCAAAGAGGTCTGAATTGTCTATAGAAGCCAGATTGGGAATTTATGAAGGCACTGTTGAGCCAACTCTCCTTCATGGAAGAGAAGTGTGGATGATAAATGCAGATGAAAGAAAAATGCTGGAGCTGTTGAGATGAAATGTTTGGGTAATATATTCAGCCCAAGAAAAATTAAGAGGTTTAGAAGATATGTACAAGTGGTCAAAAAAAGGTTAGCATAGGTGAAAGGAGGCGTTATAGTATTTTCAGAATGTTCAGTCATGTGGAAAGAATGGACGATGCTCGGTTGGTGTGAGGGAGGGCCTTACTATCCAGAATTCGTGAATATCTTTGCATAATATGGGTAACTGGTGCATTATGTGTCTGGTGGTTCGATGCATAGCTTTTGAGCCTTCTGCACAGGGAGGAAGCG
This sequence comes from Macrobrachium rosenbergii, assembly GCF_040412425.1. Taxonomy (NCBI): domain Eukaryota; kingdom Metazoa; phylum Arthropoda; class Malacostraca; order Decapoda; family Palaemonidae; genus Macrobrachium; species Macrobrachium rosenbergii. The sequence continues at coordinate 14,933,903 of NC_089766.1, read as the reverse complement.
GCTAATATTATAGAAGTTTTCACTTGTGTGCGTATATTTTAATTATCTAATGAACAAGGACGCGTACGTTTTAATTATCTAATGAACAAGGACGCGGGATTACGTGAAGAGTTTACATTTTTAATAGAATTTGATAAATGCACAAAGTGCGTGTGTGCGTGTTGCATTCGCGTGGTAGTTGACAGATTTATCCAAATCTGGGAACTATTACCATGTGGCTTGTATTCCAGTAACACTGTTGTATATGTCAAGGCAAAATGGTCTGTTTTGAAGGGTGCCATAAGGTATATTCTCCCGTTCATTAGTTTGTAGGATAGAGAGGGGGAAAAATTATACTGTTTAATATGTTTATCTTCTGGGTGCTGTGTGTTTGTGTGTGTGTTTTTATTGAATCTTCAAAAAATATATAACTCCACTTGACCTTGAGAGCCATATAAATTATCGTCTTGTGGCAACAGGTGACACGTTATTGGGCGCTGATTTATTGCCGTTTCTCCTGCTTCTTATTTTCGTGCTCTTTCTTGTCTCAATATTTTTTAAAAAGTTTTTGTTCTTATTAACTATTCCTTCCACCTGCTTTATTTTATCTTTCTTGTTACGTATTGTTTTTATTCTCTCGTTTACCTCGTCGTTTTCTTCTTCTTTTTGTTCTTGTTTTTTTTTTAATGTTGTTTCTTGAGTTGAAGTACATTCATTGTCATTTTCTGATCCTTCCTTATACTGATATTACTGATAAGAATACTAATATAATTCTTCTGTAATATTCTGGCAGTATTAGTAGTAGTATTATTAGTAGGTTATAAAACTATCTATAAGACACTAACTACTATTATCTCCATTATCATCATTAATCCTCATTGTCATCAGTTAATCAATATTAATATTTTTAGATGCCAAACTTGTAAATCATCAAGGCTTCTTATTCAAAGCCATCATCATTTTGATAATATTATTTATTTTCATGTGACGAAGCTATCACCAAATCATCACATTTATCGTCATTTGCTTTTCTTTTCATTATTATTATTATGATTATTATTATTATTACGAAAGGAACTGCGCATGCGCACAGTACAGACACGGAAGCTTTGGTTATTTATACGTCATAATGTCGCTGTGACGCAGGAGAGATAATTTAGCTCACGCAATGGTGTCTTTTGTTTGGCCCTTTTTTTGTTCTTTGGACTTTTGTTCTTTTGCTCTTTGGACTTTTCTTTTGTTCTTTGGACTTTTTTTTATGTTTTTTGGACTTTTTCCTTTAGTCCTTTGGATTTTTTCTGTTGTTCTTTGGATTTTTTCCTTTTGTTCTTTGGACTTTTTCTTATGGGTTTTGGACTTTTTCCTTTTGTCCTTTAGATTTTTTCTTTTGTTCTTTGGACTTTGTTCTTATGTTTTTTGGACTTTTTCCTTTTGTCCTTTGGATTTTCTCTTTTGTTCTTTGGACTTTTTTCTTTTGTTCTTTGGATTTTTTCTTATGTTTTTTGGGCTTTTTCCTTTAGTCCTTTGGATTTTTCTTATGTTCTATGGACTTTTTCTTATTTTTTTTGGACTTTTTCCTTTTGTCCTTTGGATTTTTCCTTTTCTTCTTTGGAATTTTTTCTTTTGTTCTCTGGACGCTTTCATTTTATTCTTTGGACGTTTTTCTGTTGTTTTTTGGATCTTTTTTCTTTTGTTCTTTGGACTTTTTTCCTTTGTTCTTTGGACTTTTTGTTCTTTGGACTTTTTCATTATGTTCTTTGGACTTTTTCCTTTGTTCTTTGGACTTTTTGTTTTTTACTTTTTTTTGTTCTTTGGATGCTCTTTTTTTATTTTGTTCTTTGAATCTTTTTCTTTTGTTCTTTTGACTTTTCTTTTGTTCTTTGAACTTTTTGTTCTTTTGGATTTTTATTTGTTCTTTGGGTTTTTTATTTTGTTCTTTGGACGTTTTTTCTTTTGTTCTTTGGATCTTTTTACTTTTGTTCTTTGAACTTTTTTCTTTTGCTCTTTGAACTTTTGTTCTTTGGACTTTTATTTGTTCTATGGACTTTTTTTTATTTTGTTCTTTGGATCTTTTTCTTTTGCTCTTTGAACTTTTTCTTTTGTTCTTTGGATTTTTTCTTTTGTATGGTATATGCATTAAACCCTTTTACGCACATTATCCATACGTCTGTGAACTTGTATGAGACTGTGAATGCGGTATGTAATGGTATGAGTATTGTGTGTGTATATATAGATATATATATATATATATATATATATATATATATATATATATATATATATATATATATATATATATATATATATATATATATATGTATATATATATGTGTTTGTGTGTGTGTGTGTATGTGTGCGTGTGTGCATGTGTATTCTTTAACTACTCGTAAAAATGTCATTTACTAAAGTATCCTTTGTGTTTCTCAATTTCTAGGTCAACGTCATGGCAGACAACCAGTTTCTCCACTCCATCACCAGCATGCAATTCCTGGACTCGCCCGAGTTCGAATCCTCGAGGGCATCTCTCGACGATAAGTTTAAGGTAAGATATCAAACTCTCTCTCTCTCTCTCTCTCTCTCTCTCTCTCTCTCTCTCTCTCTCTCTCTCTCTCTCTCTCTCTCTCTCTCAGTTTATATTTTTCTTAGGAGAGATTGAAAACAAAACAAAAAGGCAATTTTTAAAAATTATAGTCATTACTACGTTGTAAACGTTACATGTCAGATGTGTGTATATATATATATATATATATATATATATATATATATATATATATATATATATATATATATATATATATATATATATATATATATATATATATATATATATATATATATATATATATATATATATATATACAGTATGTATGTATGTATAATAGTGTCTCTTGAGCTTGAGTGTAGTAATAATTACTTTTTGTTTTTAAATCTTCATCCTAATTTAGAGATAATTATTTGATAAGATAGTGGTAATTATCTCAGTGATAGTTAATGATATAAAATGATAATAATAGAAGTAACAAATTTGTGATTATAATGACAAACTGCTTATCAAAAATTAACCATTCTAGTTTTCTGTAAAAGAAAACTATTGTGTCGGCTTTGTCTGTTCGTCGGCACTTTCTTCTGTCCGCCCTCAGATCTTAAAAACTACTGAGGCTAGAGGGCTGCAAATTGGTATGTTGATCATCCACCCTCCAGTCATCAAACATACCAAATTGCAGCCCTCTAGCCTCAGTAGTTTTTTTTTATTTTATTTAAGGTTAAAGTTAGCCATAATCGTGCTTCTGGCAACGATATAGGATACGCCAACACCGGGCCGTGGTTGAAGTTTCGTTGGCGGTGGCTCACACAGCATTACGCCGAGACCACCGAAAGATAGATCTATTTTCGGTGGTTTTGATTGTACGCTGTAGCGTACTCGATTGCTGCATTTTCTACTTGTTTAACTAAATAATTGATATCAATCGGAGCAATTATATCAGTCATAATTGAAAATATGTTGTATAAATGTGGCCTTGTGTGCAACAAAAAAGGACCACTTTAAAAAAAAAAATCAGTATCAATCACCACAATTCATAAATCTGGTCATTAACAAGCACAAAGAAAATCAGCTACGTTTATGACTTAGTTACGTGTTTGTTCGTGTGACGAGGTATCGTGGAGGATCTGAGAAAGAAGTTTAGTATCATTTATTGCGTCATTCATAATATATAGATCGATTGGTGCGCTGGTACATGACATCTTCAGTTTTTTTTTTTTTGGAGGGGATCATTTTGGGCTGGGGCAGGTTGTGGTGGGGGGGAGGGTAGGGGGAGTTAAGTGGGGGATGGCAGGCTAAAGAATGGGTGTTATTTATGTCTTGGTGATTTGGGGAAAGGTCTATGGTTTGAGGTATGTGTTCTCTCTCTCTCTCTCTCTCTCTCTCTCTCTCTCTCTCTCTCTCTCTCTCTCTTGTGTAGGCCTATAAAAGTAAAGATTCTTGTAATTCCTTTACTTTGTATTTTTCAGTAACACTGTGTAGGGAAGTCTCTCTCTCTCTCTCTCTCTCTCTCTCTCTCTCTCTCTCTCTCTCTCTCTCTTCTTCAAATTATATTTAGAAGTGTATTCCTTTCTTAATGTGACCAATTTCTTTCTGCATGTAAAACCTAAGGATAAATAGTAAGTATTTGAAATGAAAACGAGAGAGCAAGACCGAGAAATACCGGAATATGAATCTAGAAAGACTATAAGGTTATAAGTGACTGATTATAAGTCACTTTATTCATGCATAGAGTATATACCAGCCATTTTATGGAAGTACTTTTCTTCTCACGCATAAAGGCACCCACACACACTTACACACACATATATATGCGTGAATATATATATATATATATATATATATATATATATATATATAATATTATATATATATATATATATATATTTGTATATACTGTATATATGCATATATATACAGATATATACATATATGTGTATGTAGAAACTACTGGTCATTTTTTACCAGATACATATGTAATTGTAATAGCCACAATGCTCTCTTAACTTCTCGAATTCTTCGCGCTTTTGTTGAATACCTTGTCACTACAAAGTCTCAAGATCCCAGTGCAAGAAATATGGAGAAATTATGATGTCCGGTAGCGGGAAACGAACCCGCGCTACCATAATCACGACGAGGGTTCGTTTCCCTCTACCGGACACCATAATTTCTTCATATTTCTTGCACTTGGATCTTAAGGCTTTGTAGTGACAAGCGTATCAAAAAAAAAACGCGAAGAATTCGAGAAGAGGGTATTGTGGCTATTACAATTACATATATATATATATATATATATATATATATATATATATATATATATATATATATATATATATATATGTGTGTGTGTGTGCGTGTTTTTGTGTGTGCTTATATATTTGTTTTTTCCGTTCCTATTCTTTATATTTTATGATTACTTTGACACACCTAGAGGATATTTCCATGAAAAAGGAGAAACTGATTATTTCTTTCCATGGGACATGCCCCTTGTCTCACAACCTTCACGTTGGTATATTATTGAATTTCTGAAACTTTTTGATAAACTGATTTTTTGATTTTTGCAAATATCTTTAGAAATACTATTATTATCAACAAGATATAAGTTTTATGAGTCCATAAGTACACACACACACACACACACACACACAAACAGAGGGAACAGAGATTCAGTCTTCCTTGAACAGGACAGTTTAAAGATTCCGATTCCTTCTATCATTTCAGTTATGATGATGGAAATTTCCCTTATTAGATACTTAAGTACATTTTATTACAAACAGAAATGCAGAGATCCCTGTTTTCTGCTTTCCCTTTTGTTCAGACAGAACAGACAGAGATTCCTCCTTTCTGTCATTTTTACTGTCTGTTGGCACAGAACATGTTCTGCTTTTTCCTTCATTTCATAGAGACAGAGCAACAGACATCTGTCTGTATGTGTTTTTACCCTCAAACAGAGCAGTCCTGTCCTTTTTCTGTCTGTCTACGGACAGGCGAGACTTTAACTCGTATGTTTCTTTATAATGTACCAAACGAAAAAATGTATACTTCAATACATATAAAAAAACATGAATAAGACTTGAATACACATCCTCTCACGCTTTCGGACACATTGTTTACACAGTCTTATGATTCAACAACAACATAGAGTTTCGGCTCCTAAATTCCCCTTTGACTCTCATTGTTTACATCTTCACTCGTTCGGATAACGGACGTGACGTCGACTTCCTATTCTTGTTGTTGATGGCGTTTTGTGTTTATTGTGGCCTGACATTGTAGCTGTTTTCGGACTTGGGTACAAGAGGTTTCCTTACATATTTTATGTTTTATGTAAATGAGTCTGAAAGAATAAGGATGTGTATCTCTTAAGAATGTGACGTATATTTTTGGTAATACGCTATTTTGTTTTTCAAACATGCGCAAGTATGCACATTTTTTCATTTTTTTATTATATATACGCAAGGCTGTCTGACTGGATTGAGATTTATATTTCTTAATGGTTGTAGAGTATATTTTCCAAAGTTTGAATATTTGTAATAAACGAGAGGATTCAAGTTTCTCTTTCGTTTGTAATGATACTTTGTTTACTTATGTTTGATAATCAATTGATATGTTAATTAATTCTCAAATTAAATTATACATTTCTTTATTGACGTGCATACATACACGCTCTCTCTCTCTCTCTCTCGCGCGGAACTGACAGAAATAAATACAATACTCTTCCAGTGAAGGTATTACAAGAGATTCACTTAGAGCCTCCCCCCTCTCTCTCTCTCTCTCTCTCTCTCTCTCTCTCTCTCTCTCTCTCTCTCTCTCTCTCTCTCTCTCTCTCTCTCTCTCGCGGAACTGACAGAAATAAATACAATACTCTTCCAGTGAAGGTATTACAAGAGATTCACTTAGGAGCCTCCCCCCTCTCTCTCTCTCTCTCTCTCTCTCTCTCTCTCTCTCTCTCTCTCAAGGTGCCACCGCAGTGCGGCCTCTTTTTATGAATATTTTCCCTACTTGGAAAGCAGGACAAATTCAAGAAAACACTATTTTTTTCCCCTGGAATTCCATAACCTCTGAGGCACTGACCTAATAATCTGAGTGGTAGTAAAGGAGCCGTGGGAATATTGTCCTATTATTATTTTTTAAAGTTTATTTTACTTTTTGTTGCTTTTGTTATGGCTGCTTTTATTACTTATGTTGCTGTCGTGTTTATGTATTGCGGTTGGTTTTAACAGTTATTATTATTATTATTATTATTATTATTATTATTATTATTATTATTATTATTATTATTATTATTATTATTATTATTATTATTATTACTATATTTTAGTTTATTATTATTAGTATTATTTTTATTATATTTTAATTTATCATTATTATTATTATTAATTTTGCTTTTGTTATAATTAACCATGTGTTTGTATCTCTTTACTGTTATCATTTCTAATTACTCACATTGTACTATCATCACAATCATCATCATTATTAATATCATCATCTTCCTTGCCTCTCCCAAGGTGTCCATCATTGCTGCCACACCCTGCCGCTACGTCTTCTGGCAACGCAGTGGCCTGGAATACCTGTTCGTGAAGGAGTCGTATCTGGCAACGGTGCTCTCCACCATCATTGCCAGAGACATCACCACGAAGCTCTACAACATGAACCAAAAGGTGCGTGGATGGTTGGTTTTACGTGACGATTCTGTCATTCAGTAGTTGTAAGATGACCTGGAGAAAGTAGATGAAAGGTCGGCTAGATGGCAGATGCCGTTTTAACTTAGAGAAGTGCTAAGTCATTCCCGTAGGTGGTAGAAACATGTGAATGGCAAGTATGGGTTACTTTAGCAAGGCGGTAAAAAGTTGGCATCAAGAGCGTGATCTAAGGTTCATTAGTAGTGATATACAGCCTTCTAAACGATGTATGGATATTGAAATGAGAGCCCAGAAAATTCAAAGATACATTAAATTGCGATATGGAAGAGAAGACAATAATCTCAGATACTGCGCTGTTTGCACCCCACGTCGTAGAGAATGCAGCCCAGGATGCCATCCCAGAGTAAGAACAAAGAAAGATTAGAAGCTGTGCAAGCAAGAACAACCAGACTAATACCATCAGTCAGACACCTTGGGTATCTACGGGGGCTAGAACCCCCCAATTTGTGCACTTAGAAAAAGTTAAAGAGGTCAGTTGACAGAAACATCCAAGATACTCAGATTAACTACAGACCTCTATTAACCTTAGGTAGCAAAAAACTAGATCTAACTAGTGGAAAATGGAACTAAAACGTTTAACACCTGCCACTGTGAGAAATTATTCACAGTTCTTCTCATAACAGACAGCCTCATTTCAGAACAGGCTACCAGCTAAGATTGTGAACAGTACCATTACTTACCAGTTCAGGAATAGACTATAAAAGGTGATTTGTTCTTATTATTTTCAAGGTGTCACCACTGATGGACTATTATGTCCTTTAGTCCCCTGTATATGTATTACTTTATGTAGCTTCCCATGGTGCTCGCACAACTAGGCCACCTCAGGAGGAGCGATTGGTTGTTATTGTTCTTCTTTCAAATCAACGGCCACCACTCTGAAGTCTTTGGGATTTTCACTGGTTGTAAAACTTTGCTCAAGGGTGACCTGGAGGTAACTGCTGTCAAGGTAGTGTGATTCTATCCTTTAGATTAAGCTTTGCAACAGAAATAGATTAGTCTCATGTCCGGGATTGCAAGTGAACTGGTTTTAGAAGAAATGATTATATATCTGATTCTCAAGATTCCCAATAGTTTTTTTTAGATGAGATACTTAATCCACTGCATATTTATAGGTAAGTATACATTCATGTAATTTTCCAATGTATGTAAGTTCTTCTTAAGGTACGGTGAACTGGCAGTGGGGAGGTTATTTGTGGTTTAATGTGGGAAAGCAAAAAAAAAAAATGGCATAAATAAAAATAGTGGCAAGTATATATCTTTTAATGTTTACGTCATCACCCTGTAGGTTGTCTGAAAATAATACTAATGAGTAATATTTTCAGGCCAGGATACAGAAAGCTTTGACATTTCTTTATCCATGTAATGATAAGTGTATGAATAATCTTAGTTATTGTCCCACAGATCGTGACAGAGAAAGGTTCCCACCTGGACATCCGCCTTCCCTCGCTGACGTCATCGCTGTCGTCATCTGTGGGCGGAGATGGATCACTGAAATCTCCCGCCAGGTGCTCTGTTCGGTAATCTCCGCATGCAGACAATTATTGCTTTTTGCTTTCGTTTTCTCACGAGTTCGCTGGTGTATTTTCCGTCTTTTATTTATTAGATATCATAGCTAGTTGGGTTTGATTATACTCATCACTCTCAAGATAGTACTAGTATAACGGTTATTTTTTTTTATTATTTTTTATCACATTGGTTAGCTCGGTTTTCTAGTCAGCAGACCCTGGTTCCAGAAATGGTCTTTGTCTTTACGAATTAAATGAAAGCTTCTGTGGTTCGGGTCCCTCGTTGATCAGTATGTCACGGAACTGTTGATCAGTGGCTTATTTTGACTAGAGCAATTAAACATTTAAATTCCAGAGTGATCTTGATCGGCCGGTTAGTTACCATGTCTTTGCTGTGATTAGAAGTTTCATTATTTAGTCCTATTTTAGATAATTTTATACATTAGCGATTAGAAAGAACATTATTTTTTATACTAACGTTAAAAACTTTTTTTTTTAATCATTCTATTAAGCTTCAGTATGGCTTGACTAGTACCACGTAGATGATGCAAGCAAGCTTCTCAAGAAGTTCCCCCACCAATTTCAAACTGTTATAGGCCTAACCCTGTTCCTTGTAAACGAAAAAAATTCTGGCAAGGCGAATGTGCTTGAAAAATCACGTAATTTTTCTATCTTCTTGCACCTAATGGTCAGGTCTGGGGGTGGAATTGGAGGAGTAGGCCTAGGGGGGCTCCATGGCGGCAGCGGGAGCAGTGCGGGTGGTGTAGGGTGCACCGGAGGCTTGGCCTCCTCCCTGGCTGGCGTGGCGGGACTCGGTATGGGAGCCAAACATGCCCGGCTTGGGTATACTATCTTGCCCACTTCTGCTCCTGGTAAGTTTAGGCTATACCGAAGGGTATTTGCAAGCTCCTGTTGTACATGCAGTCGCAGATACACTTGCATGTGTACATGTCTACACTCAAACATATAAAAGTAAAAGCTGTTATTGTCTTACAAGGACCTAAACAATTGACTGAGATGGTGTAGAAGGTAATGCATACCAGATTTTATGATAATAGCGCAGCATAGCTAAGAATAAGGGAAGAAATGAGAGATTGGTTGACGTGAAAGGGGGCTTAGGTAATAACATGTTGTGTCTGTGGCATTTCAATATTTAGGATAAAAATGGAGTGGTGAATGGGTGATGTTCGCAAATGATGCTGTGTCATTTGGAAATAGTGAACATGAACTGCAAAATCTAGTTTAAAAAATAAAGGCTTGAAACTCTTTGTAAGAGGTAAAGGTTTATGGCGGTAAAGGGAAGCACCGGAGATGGAGCAGTGATTGTAAGTTTAGATGGAGGACAGATTCAAATGGTTGGTTCCAATAGATGCTTTGGAGTACATCAACAGAGTATGACAGGATGGAAGTATAGGTGAAGCAAGGGAGGAAGAAGGATGTATGAAGAAGATGGAAGAGACGAGGAATGTCTAGAAACCAAAGTTGAAATGTATGAATGGATTGCTGAGCCAACCCTCGTGGTGTGGGTTTTTCTGTAAAAGTAAGAAAAAATGAAGATTTTTGTGTTTCATATTGAGAGGGTCTGAAAGGGTGAGATATGTAAAACTTAAAGGTAGCATAGGTGAATAAATGGATTACTGTTTTTCACGATATTATCATGTAGAGAGCGTGGATGGTAGGAAGCAAGACTTTAAGTAAGATAGAAGTGAAGTATGCGGTTTATGGTGGGGGTTTGTCATGCTGCTGATGAGCTCCATGTGTAGGTATATGTATTGGTTCGTTTTGAAGTTTCCTGCACGAGGCTCATCTCCGATTCTGCTGTTAAGATATGAGTGAGGCAGTGACAAATGTCTTTTATTCCCCTGAAGTCATCATATATATATATATATATATATATATATATATATATATATATATATATATATATATATATATATATATATATATATATATAAGGCACTATCTTCTCGAATGTATAACATGTGTACAGTAGATTTACCATTATGGCAGTGGGTAATTGTTTTTTACAGTCTCTCTCTCTCTCTCTCTCTCTCTCTCTCTCTCTCTCTCTCTCTCTCTCTCTCTCTCTCTATATATATATATATATATATATATATATATATATATATATGTGTGTGTGTGTGTGTGTGTGTGTGTGTGTACTAGCTTAAGAGCAGAGCTTTTATTAATTACAATAAAAACATCCATTTCACATAACTTTAGCCTCTAGGCATGTCCTCTGTAGCAATGCCATTGCCCCACTCCAAATTGTTAAACACTCATCGCTCTTATCTCTCCTCTCCTAGGCTATGAAGGACGCGAGCGGCTTGACCTCAGCTACCGCGAGTGCCGTGGCGCCTACAGGGACCAGCTGGGACAGAGAGAAAACGGCTACGTTCCAAACGGACGGCCCGAAATGACTCCGCTGACTGAACTGCCTTCTAGCGATTCTCTGACGGACACCAGTCACGACATTCAGACGTGGCTGGAAGATTCGTCGAGATACACCAGTTAATAAAACTAGAAATATAAAAAAAGCGTTCTCTCTGTGGATGATGGCCCTATGTGCTTGAAGGAGCCATAGGCCTAATGCGTCGGTGTTGATACGATACGAATTAAGAGTAAATTTAGTTAAAGACATGATTTGAAATCGAGACTCTCATGGCTGTGCGTAAATCTTATCGTGCTGTCACGAGGGTTGTGAAGGAGAGGGAACAGAATTCTGTCCCTTCTCTCCGACTGAATAACTTTGCGTAATGACGTACGTTTAAAGTTTGAATGTATTGGTGATGGTGATGGTGGTCAGTGCTGAGTAGTAAATCACTAAAGTAAATCACGACTTTTTACGGGAATGATATGAATTCGTGTAATAGCACCTTTTGTACCTAGCGTAAATAGGCTATTCTTTTTGCCCTTTCTTGGAACATCACCATGTCATCAGTACTGTTGTTGCCAAATATGTATAAAGAAATTTAAATATTCGCCGGTCATATATATATGCTAAGAATCTTGATAGAACAGTTATCAGCCGTTTTTTATGCGTTTTGTTTATCTAAACTTCTTTTTTGATAAGTTGAAATTTTAATGTTTTTTCCATCTAAACGTGAACTGCTGAATTATTCGAAGTAAACCGGTATTTTCCCAATTACAGTTTGAAAGTACTGTATATGTGGCATTTCTGTCAAAATACGAGTGCTCAATTGACAGTGGACGGGAGCTCATTTGACACTTCCACGGCTTTGTTAAATTTTGTTTACATTTTTCATTTGTATTAACTCATGACGTACAAAGACTCCTTCCCATATAAGTGTCATTTTCTTTGTTTTGTGGTGCGTTTTGAATTACGAACAGCATACGAAAAATATATTAAGCGTAAGTTTCATCTTTAATTTATTTTATTTATTTATTTGTTTTGATATATAATAGCGTTTCTCGAGCAGTTTATATTACGGTATACTGCAGCAATTTCATACCTTGCAATCGTGTGTCCAGGCTGATAGGCCGAACTTAATATTTTCAAGACACGTAATCTCCTATAACAACTTGTATTTTCAAGACACGTAATCTCCTGTAATAACTTGTTGTCTATAGGATATTATTACATGCAGCCGTTTTTTTTAAACGGAATTGTCATCGTATTTTGTCATTAACTTTGTTTATTGTTCCCCGAAGTAGATAATATAATATCCAAGGATTAGGCTATTTACAACATCTGCCCCACCCGTAGCTTAGATACTGATTCATGGTGACCGTGTTCTCCGGAGAGGTCCCTATAGCGCTTATAAATAAACTGGATTAATAAAGGTTTACGGTCACACATAACGAAGGGTTCCAATAGGTTGCCGTGGTGTTGACAATATTGCATGATATCTAAGGCCTAACGCACGGTACCAGGTCAAAGGTTTGTTAGGCCTATGTGCAGCTTAGGTTAGGTATACTAAAGATAGGCTAGGGCAAGTTTATTAAGGTTAGGCCTATCTTTTTCGTGAACTGGCCGGAATTCATAATCACTGAAAGGACATATACTAAAGCGCAATTGTACCAAAGCATAGTAAATGCAATTGGAACAAGAAACTAATTTTCCCTGTAGGATAATTAGGCTAGTTAAATATGTAAATGTTTCCCCGATTTGATGGTTCCTATCACACAATAATACCATCCGCACTCCTTTAAAAACCACAGGTTTATAAATGATATTTTTCTACGTGCGATTCGCTTTATATAGACGTATTTGGTACTTGAATAATCATTGTAGTGGACCGTTGGGTCTGTTGTTTACTAAGTTTGCACAACCTTAATATATATATATATATATATATATATATATATATATATATATATATATATATATATATATTCTATGTAAATATCAGTCATTTGTTTGGTGTAAAAGCATTAGTTAGATGCCTACGGTTCATATCTTATAATGTTTAATGTTTTGTAAGAAATGTGATACTAAAATTAAGGAAGGAAGTAGCACGATACCAGTCGTTAAAAAGGGTATTACCGTAAAATGGGGATTATTATTATTACTGATGGTAGTAAATTCAATAAAAATTATAGAATTACGTTGTTATATTTATTGATTTTAGCACTGTATGATTTTTTTAAGGAATAATTTAACAGCTAGTTATTGATTATGATACCTTGTTATACATTTGTATTGTGTTAACTATTATCAGAATTCTTTACTTAAGTAAAAGAATTACATGTAAAATATATGTTTGTAAATTTTTCACCCTAGACTTTCATTGTCCAGAGAAGTTACAGATTTGTATAGATTGGCGCATACGTGATATGACTGGAAACTTACATATAGCTGTACCTACTTGTTAATTGGAAAGAGGCTGTATGCCTAATAACTTTAGTAGGTGAAACCCTTGATGTTGCGGAATAAACGCCTAATAAGTTAGGGCTATACAAGTGTTAAGCCTAATTGTTGTTTCCGAACTGTAATTGACCGGAAAGCCTCAAAGCATACTTGTTACTCCCGTAGGAATGCGTAGAATGTTACTGATAGATTCTAGTCTTAATTCCATGTCTTGGGTTCCCGTGACAAGTCAGTTAAATATTCTGTGGGAGTGGATAGCTTATGTTTATGGGTTCTTAAATCTCTCTCTCTCTCTCTCTCTCTCTCTCTCTCTCTCTCTCTCTCTCTCTCTCTCTCTCTCTCTCTCTCTCTGCCCACAGTCAGTAACCCTCACCACGTAGGCTTATTACTCTTCATTAATAGAGCTCTCTGGGAGAACTGACTACTAGGCCTATAGGTAAATTAATGTGCCAGGTTCACGTTGAGTAAAGCGACTTTCGTGATGAAGTTTCGTCACGTCTACCGAAGGCTGTAGGCCTGAAGCAGTTTTTGATAGATTTAGCTTTAGCTCTGAGTACATGTGGGTAAATATTCTGGTACGTGCTTTGATGCTTGAACGGTTTGTAAATTGTATTTATACATAATATATATTTTGTATTCCTACATACATACTAACATACATGCAAGGTGTTACTCCAAATGGTGTTAAGGTTCCAGTTCTTAGCAAGCCTTTTGGGATGACGGTGCTTGCCCCATGACCTTATCCATTCTATCTGTGAAACTTATAGTTGACTAGCTACCAAGAACATGCCCTCCCGCCGAGATCGATATCCGTTTCTTATTGTTGAGAGGAGGTTTGTAAACCACTATATATATATATATATATATATATATATATATATATATATATATATATATATATATATATATATATTATATATATATATATATATATATATATATATATATATATATACTGTATGCATATACACACGTACATACACACGCATACACACACACACATACTCAGAAATGTCTGGGTTGTGAATGTTCGTGGATGTAATGCAGAGGAGAAGAAATGTATGAGTAACTGGATGTTTTTGGCCACGAGTGAGACAAAGGTGAAAGGGCAACATGAGCCAGAATGGGAAAGACAAAGGCTCGTCGTGTCTGGCGTAGCAAAAAGGCGAAGAGCTAGAGGAGTCGCAGCTCTTGCTGTATCGAGGAGACTCTAGGGAATGGTGAAAGAGTACTAATGCATCACAGTAGCTGGACAGTCGTTTGGGCAAGATTAAGCATAGTTGGAGCAATCACTGTCATAGTTTGTTTGGGCCAGAATTAGTAAATAATGAGCATGATTAGAGCTTGAAAATTTTGAATTTGTGCATAACTGAATTTGGAAAATATGAAAGGGTGGTTGTGCTATGCAACATAAATGCAAAAGTAGGTGACGGATCAAGAGACAGTAGCCAGATACGGAGTTCCTGGAGCAAATATGACTGGAGAGGGTATTTTGAATAGAAGTACCAAAACACAAGAAAGAATTGTGTCAGACCATACATAAGATCAAAGGGTAAATAAAGCCTCTGATTCTCCCATAGAAAAATATCTTACCTAATGAACTTTTTTGTAACCAGCGGTCCACGTCAGGCCTCGTATTCACTTATGGGTGTTTTATCTTCACGAATGGTCCGCTGTGATGAGCAGGATCACTTTAGGTATATAACCAGTTAAATTTACATCAAGAACATTCCTGAAATGACAGGCCATAACTCTAAAGGGAGCGGTAGACCACCCTTCAAAAGATAGAAGCTTATTGGAAGCCAAAGGGATCTGCTGGTTTTCACTGAGATAATGTGGAACGCGATGGGCGTTACCTTTTGTCAGATATGTAACAGTTTTTTTTTTTTATTTTACACTTTCGTGAACACGAGGGATATCTTTGGCCAAACTTTCGGCGATTTTTAGGAACCCGAAGCAGGGGCGTCATTTAGAGGGGGCTGGGGGGACGACTGCCCCCCAGGACTCAAGATTCCCCCCCAAGCCTCAACTTGCCCCCCCTCACCCCACCAAGCCTCAAGGAGTAACAGCAGATGGTTTTCCATTATTCCTACCGAAATTCAAATGTGTCATCACATTAAGTTATATCTTTCTATCTATTTTATGTGCTTCAAAGAGCACATAAAATAGCTCAAAATAAAAAAAACCCCAGGTGATTAGGCTCGCTTCGCTCGCCAAACCCCCTCTGCCCCCCACCATCAAAAATCTGAAATGACGCCCCTGACCCGAAGAGAAATTGACTTGATACTTGGCATCACAAACATGGTGTCCCTAGGTAGACTGTGTTTTCGTTCAACAAATAATGTTTTCGCCAGGCAGTTTGCAGGAATGTAAATTAAAGTGTTTGAAAAAGCCAAAATTTTCTATTCCACTTCCCTTCCTCAGTTTAAATGGAATAAACAACTTACTTACTGGAAGTAGAAACATTTTATTAATGGATCAAATACCGTTAGATTTAAGCAATTTACTATAACATTCCCTTTCCTGCTTTACCCATCTTTAAAATAACACGTTTCAGAGTGACCATTACTAATTACGCAATATTTTTTTTATAACCGAAGCCAAACACTAAATGATATTTTCTTACATGAACCCTCTTTCCTGTACTCCGGCCATAGGATAAAAATAAAATAATAAGATTGAAAAATGTGTCGGTTATTTTTTTTTTATCATTTAGTATATGACGGATATTTCTCTTCAAGAAACACATTGAAGGAAGACTAATTGATTAATTGCTCAGTGGTCTTAAATCTGGCGGATATTTCTCTTACAGGATTACTGATTGAGTCACTGAGGCCAAAAGTAAGGAAAAAGATCAACTACATCCCCCTTTATAAGACTCATGGTTTTTTTGTAATTTGCTTTTGGTAAACAGACAAATTCTAAAAGTAAAGAAAACGGAAATGTTTTTACCCATTTCCTGAACCTTATTTTCAAAGATATGACGAGATCCCCCCCCATCCTGCCCGTGGGGGGTGGTGCTATCAATGCACCTCACGCAGTGCATTGTAGGCATGACTCAAGGTTCTTTGCAGCGTCCCTTCGGCCCCTGGCTGCAACCCCTTTCACTCCTTTTACTGTACCTCCATTCATATTCTCTTTCTTCCATCTTGCTATTCAGTCTCTCCTAACTATTGCTTCATATTGCAATTGTAAGGTTTTCCTCCTGTCACGCCTTCCAAACCTTTCTACTGTCAATTTCCTTTCCAGCGCTGAATGACCTCATAGGTCCCAAGGCTTGGCTTTTAGTCCAAATTCTATATTCCTTCCTACCCCTCCCCTCCCCTCCCCACCCCTTAAAGGAGCACGTTACGAAAACGATAAAGCTACACATTCATATTTGGGAGTTGGTGTTAATTGGGGTCGTCAGTGGTTGTTTCACAAAAGAAAGTTAGACTATTTACATATCAAAGACGATGGAGTGTGTTGTGTGTAGAAAGGAGAGGGAGGGGGTGGGGCGCGGGGAGGGATAGTGGTGGGGGGACTCTCTCTCTCTCTCTATCATTCTCTGGGTGTTAAGGACCGTTGTTGATGTGACACCGGTTCATTCTTCATCGATGACCACTGCCGTGATGCCACTTTCTCTCTCTCTCTCTCTCTCTCTCTCTCTCTCTCTCTCTCTCTCTCTCTCTCTCTCTCTCTCTCTCAAACGCCAGTTTACTCTAGTTAATTTTTTTTTTGTTCTCACCCGTCTCGATATATCATACATACATATATATATATATATATATATATATATATATATATATATATATATATATATATATATATATATATATATATATATAACCTTGAGAGTGTTCCAGGTTCATATTGTTCAACATTCTCTCTCTCTCTCTCTCTCTCTCTCTCTCTCTCTCTCTCTCTCTCTCTCTCTCTCTCTCTGCAGTAATCATTCATCATACGAATACAGATTTGGGGATAAACCCACGGATCTCTACATGATGTAGATCGGCCATATATTCACATACAGTCTTTTGCGGACTTGGCGCCTTACTTAGCCTAGATCTCTTTATTGATGGGGCTATAACCTCACTTTTGGTGTTATTTTTCGAGTAACGTAAGAAATAGGGTACAAATTTTTTAGAGAGAGAGAGAGAGAGCAGCAGCTCTTTGAAAACTATTCTGATAAGGGGCTTAATCCAGAGGAGAACTGGACTAGAGAGAGAGAGAGAGAGAGAAGCGGAAGGGAACCGAACTGCAGAGAAAGAGAGTGAGAGAGCAAAAGGGAACTGGACTAGAGAGAGAGAGAGAGAGAGAGAGAGAAGCTGAAGGTAACGGGACCAGAGAGAAAGAGGTAGAGAGAGAGAGAGAGCTGAAAGGAACTGGACTAGAGAGAGATAGAGAGACCCTGGAACTGGACTAGAGAAAAAGAGAGGGAGACCTGAAGAGAACTGCATCAGAGAGAGAGAGAGAGGGCTGAAGGGAACTGGACCAGAGAGAAAAGGAGAGAGAGAGAGCGAGCTGAAAGGAACTGAACTAGAGAGAGATAGAGAAACCCGGAAGCTGGATAAGAGAAAAAAAGAGAGAGAGAGAGAGACCTGAAGGGAACTGATGGAGTGAGAAGCTGAAGGGAAATGGACCAGAGAGAAAGAAAAAGAGAGAGAGAGGTTTCAAAAACAAACTGTACTCGTTTCAGATATGTCAGAGGTAAATTCATGAAAATTTTGCATGAAGTCTCAAACCCTGAATATAAGCAAAATAAGCTGCAGATACATTGCGCGCGATTTTTAAAAGCCGATGCACATTTAAAATAATTTTTTTTTTCGTTTGGTTATGTGTTGATTTTTATGAAAGTTTTACCGCAGGCGATTGGTTAGAGCTTGGGAGAGATAAGACTGGTCTTTGGGGGAGAGGGGACCTTATGGGGAGGGGCTTGCCCAGCCTTGTTGGAGGTTTGTGGTCTGCAAACCGTCTTCTTCTTCTTCTTCTTCTTCTTCTTCTTCTTCTTCTTCTTCTTCTTCTTATTATTATTATTATTATTATTATTATTATTATTATTATTATTATTATTATTATTATTATTAAAAGATTCAAACGCAACAGCACTGTCAAGATGCTCGAGAATAAAATTCTACCCACACTGTAGGAAAAAGGCAACGCTTTAAAGTTTGAATAATCTCTCTCTCTCTCTCTCTCTCTCTCTCTCTCTCTCTCTCTCTCTCTCTCTCTCTCTCTCTCTCTCTCTCTCTCGATTTATATGCAAGCGAGTATGCGGTCATGCTCTGACGCTTGCATAGATAAGTGAACCTAAATTGTACTTGTCTTGGTTGGCTGTACAGCCTTTTAATGTATATATATATATATATATATATATATATATATATATATATATGTGTGTATATATATGTGTGTGTATATATATATATATATATATATATATATATATATATATATATATATATATATATATATATATATATATATATATGAGAGAAAGATATTCACAACAGAAATGACTTAAAAGCCCTAATATGTAAGCGATTTCATTAACAGTAAAGCCGCAGGAAATGCTTAAGAAAAGACATAGTGCCAAGTACCTTCGTGCATTTTACACATCTTGGGGGGAGTAAGACACACGAAAGTACTTGGCACTCAGCCGTTGCCTTTTAAACATTTCCTGTGGCTTTAGCTGACAACGGAGATTTTTTTTTCCCCGAAATATCTTCGTGTGCCTTCATCTTCCAGTCACGCACGTCGACGGGGGTGGGGTTGGGGGAGTTGGGGGGGGACTGCGGAGGGGAGTACAGGGATACTGTGGGAAAGGGGGGTTGGGCTTTGAGATTTATGTTTACCTTGGCGAGTAAAAAGGGCCATCAGGAGAATAGTAAACTGCGGAAAAGGAGGAGAGGAGAGTTGGGGGGAGGAGGGGAAGGCCTTAGTCCTCGTGAGAGAGAGAGAGAGAGAGAGAGAACTGCATCTCTTAACGACCCAACGTCCCTGCCGTGTGATACTCGTACGAGTTTTAGTTTCGGGTTTTTAAGAGGTCGTTGCAGGGCCCACGTATCAAACGTGACCTCGAGTGTTATGGCTTTAGTTTTTGGGAATGAGGGAGAGGGAGGGGCGAGGAGGAGGAGGAAGAGAGCGAGAGAGGAAAAAGAGAGATGAGGAAAATTACAGGATTATTTTTGCTTTGGAATTGATAGAAGGATGTAAGAGGAATTGGAGGAAAATTCTTTTCAATGACAGAAGAAAGGTGGGCTATAGTTGATAGCAGGATAGATAAGGAATATAAATGAGAGCAAAAAAATAAAGATAGTTGAGGAAACTAAGGACAGGTGAAGAGAGAAAAGTGAGCCAGGTAGGCCAGAGATTTGAGGAACATTTATTTTTTGGGGGTAAGAATGAGGAATGAGAATAAGGAGAGTCGAGGGGAATTCAGTTTCTGGAATGAGGGAGAATGTAGAAGAAAAGAGAAGGGAGAGAGAGAGAGATTTAGTTTGTGGGAAAAGTATGGAAGAAGAAGTAGAACTATTTTATGAATGAGGGAAAGAAGGAGAGGAGCAATTGATAATGAAGAGAAATGAAATCGCAAAAAGAGATTTTAAAGATGCCGAGGATGTGCAGAAAAGTGGAAAGAATAAATAAAGTACAAACGATAAAAGACAAAAAAAAAAAAAAAGGATTAGAACGAAGAAGCAAAACGCACGCGAGTTGCATACTTTGGCCAGAATTTATGGCCATAGTTTAGGTATGAAATGTCCAAATGCTGCTTTTATTTCGTATTTCTATCCTTGCCGCAGTTCAAAAGAGGCCAAGTTGTGACGTGCGTCTTTTTAAAACGTCGGAAGACCCAGTGGGAATTTATTATCTTTACGAGCTTGATGCGCGCGCTACGCTGCGCTGGAACCCGGCGCTGCCTGTCATTTCTCCCCTACTCCGCCCCCACCCAGGGCGGACAAACAGGTTTGCAGGAGGAGGGTGAATGTGTCATGTCTCCCCTACCTTCCTGATCCCCTAGCTACCCCACCCCACCTAGGGTGGACAAACAGGTTTGCAGGGGAAGGTGGCTGTGTCATGGCTCCCTTACCTTCCCAATCCCCTACCTACCCCGCCCCAGGTAGGTCTGCAGGAGGAGGGTGGATGTGTCATGTCTCTCCTACCTTCCTGATCCCCTGCCTACCCCACCCCACCTAGGGTGGACAAAACAGGTTTGCAGGAGAAGGGTGGATGTGTCATGTCTCCCCTACCCTCCTGATTTCCTACCTATCCCGCCCTCACCCGGGGCGGACAGACAGGAAAGATCCACTCGGATTTAATTGTTATAGATAAATAGATTAAATGTCACGGTCTTCGTCTTCGTTGTTGGTGATTTTTGTTACTGCTGTGAGTTGTGGGTCAGTAGTGGTAAGAAATTAATATTGTTATTGTTACATTTTTACAGAGGTTATTGAATGTCTTGGTCCTTGTTATTGGTGATTTTGTTATTGTTATTAGAATAATATAATTTATTATGTTGCTATATCTGGAGTGGATATCGTTCAGATTATGTAGCGCTGTCGAAGCTGCGAAAAGTTGTTGTTTTGTGACTGTTATTAGTTGGGTTATTAGAGTTATTGTTGTTAGTTATAATGAAAGTCAGGAGGAGACTGTGTTGCTATAACGGGAGCAGATGTTTTTCGGAGATTATATACTTTCATACAGATGTTGTGATTGTTATTGTGGTTGGCTCTGATTTTAGTTTTCTGTAAAGAAAACTATTGAGATGGCTTTGTCTGTCCGTCTGCACTTTTTCTATATTCCCTCAGATCTTAAAAACTCCTGAGGCTAGAGGGCTGCAAATTGATATGGTGATCAGCCACCTTCCAGTCGTCAAACAGCAAATTGCAGGCCTCTAGCCTTAGTATTTTGATTTTATTTAAGGTTAAAGTTGGCTATGATTGTGCGTCTGGCAACGGTATAGGATAGGCCACCACCGGGCAGTGGTTAAGGTTTCATGACCCGCGATTGAGAGTTTCATGGGCCGTGGCTGAGAGTTTCATACAGCTTTATACGCTGTACAGATTGCACCGAAGAAACTTGGGCGCATTTTTTACTTGTTTATTATTATAACTTGGCAAGAATTTTAAGACTACGTGTTTGGTTGTTATTGTTGAATGTTTTGTTGGTTTTTATGTAATTGTTATTTAAATATTAGGAAGATCTATAATCCCAATACGGCAAAAAATTCCCGAGGTAACTGATTTGGTAAACTGATGAAGAACATTATCAACAGTCTTTTTATTGTGGAATTTAAATGTTAATATTTAAAATTATTATATCATACTACATAAAGAGGTTTCAAATTATTATCACTGTTGCTTATTTTATTAATACAGTCATGATATTAATTATTTTTATTTTTTTCTCAGTCATCCTATTCGACCGGGTGGTGCTTTTAGTGTGGGGTTCCGGGTTGCATCCTGCCTCCTTAGGAGTCCATCTTTTTTCCTGGATTATTATTATTATTATTATTATTATTATTATTATTATTATTATTATTATTATTATTATTATTATTAAAGGGCTTATATGCCAGCAGCGTTTAGCATTCAGTGTTGGTCACCCATTAGAGAAAAGCATTTTGATCTTCCTGTTATCAGCAATTTTCTTTTGGGCTGGGTTGGGGATGAGGTTGCTTACGTCTTGTCCTTCTCTACCCTGGTTGCTGCGACCCACCGCAGTTGAACTGACCAACGGGTGTCTGATTTTATGCTGAGGCTAGCAAGGCATCATGGAAATGGAGCCAGTGAATCTCCGACCACCCTTTACCCCGTCTCTGGGATCGATTCCGGGTATTATTTGTGAGACGAGGTCGTTAGCCATTAAGCTACGGGAATAATAATAATAATAATAATAATAATAATAATAATAATAATAATATTATTATTATTATTATTATTACTATAATAATATTATTATAATAATAATAATAATAATATTATAATAATAATAATAATAATAATAAGTAATATTATTATTATTATTATTATTATTATTATTATTATTATTATTATTATTATTATTATTGTAGCAGTAAACCACTCCACTCACACTGGCAAAAGACAGGCAGAACATCACGCAACATGCAGATCTGTATGCTAATTCCGGAGGATAAAAGGGCTTCAGCTTTCTTGGCATTTGAATGCTTTTTTTTTTTTTTCCCCGTAAAAGTTTCTCCTTTCGAGGGCAGATGACGGACGCGCCTGTCCCCATTTTTGACGGATCTCCGGCGACTCCTTTAGAAATTCAGCTTTTGCAAATCTCTTATTATGAATGTCAGCACTGCAGCAGCAGCGGCGGCAGCAGGATTTTGCAGTTTCCCGGCGCTTTGCGGTCGGAGTTACTGTACTTACTTGGTGTATGTCGGCTCTCCGCACTGAAATGTATCTAGTTTGATTCTGCGGGTGTTGGGTTGGCGAGAGTGACTCGGTATTGCTACGCCTTGTGATTTTTTTGATTGGGTAAAATTGCGTGAAATGAATTGGTAAGTGGGGGATAGATTACTATTATTATTATTCAGATGATGAGCCTTATTTTTTTGTTGTGAAAATTGCGAGAAATGAATTGGTGATTTAGGACAGATTATTATTATTATTATTATTATTATTATTATTATTATTATTATTATTATTATTATTATTATTATTATTATTATTCAGATGATGAGTCTTATTTTTTGATTGTGAAAATTGCGTGAAATGAACAGGTAGTCTAGGCCCACAGGGGCCATTGACTCAAAATTCAAGCTCTCAAAGAATATGGTGTTCATTAGAAAGAAGTAGCAGAAGGTAATGAGAAATACAGAACGAAGAGATCACTTGTTAAAAAGAAAAAAAAATAAATGAACAAATTAATAAAAGCTTAGACCAAAATGTAAGTTATTAAAATACAAGAACTGTATTAGGGTTGTAACGCATTGCAGCTTCGCTTGAACTTCTGAAGGTCCAGCTGCACGACATCCGCAGCAGGGAGGCTGTTCCACAGTCCAGTGGTGTGGGGAATAAAGGACCTCTGGATTATTATGGATTGATTAATTTTGGCGCTGAAGTGGTGGAAATGGTACGAAATTACAAGTTCAGTTGTGAAAGATCGTCAAGAATGTGTTGATTTTGATGGTGTGAGTATTGCGTAATTTTAAAAATTACTGGGTAATTAACCAGAGCCTACCATTAATGTATCAAATTTGAATCTTAATTGGTGGAAGATATATATATATATATATATATATATATATATATATATATATATATATATATATATTATTTATTTATTTATTTATTTATTTATATATATATGGGCGTATATAGACTGTACATGTATATATATATATATATATATATATATATATATATATATATATATATATATATATATATATATATATATATATATATATATATATATAAATATATATATTGTGGCTTTACAATTACATCTATATATATATATATATATATATATATATATATATATATATATATATATATATATACTATATATATACACATACATATGTATATATAAGCCGTTTACTCTTACAGACGGTGGCTCCAAGGAAGAACAGCTCAGCAGCCACCGCTAAAATTCACCCCAAAACCGCTGCATCCAGGAGGAATTTTTTTGCGCGAGCACACTATACACACAGCTGCATCTCAGAGTATCTCGCTAAAGAAACAACAAAAGAAGCCACATTCTGTTGCTGACGGCGACAGGTGCCTGGGGCTCTATCCTGTTAGCATCTAAATACCCCAAGACATTTGAGATTTGCTGGGGTATTCAAGAGGGCCCAGTTTTTACTTGCCATTTTCTCTCTCCGTTTCCTTTTCTGTGCCGGGCTGCAGTCTTTAATGGGGTCCTTGGGATTGTAGCATTCTGCTTTGCTGTCTAAGGTTGCAGCTTAGCTTGTAATACTAGTACTACTAGTAGTAGTAAGTTGTAGTAGAGTTCTAACAAGAATTTGTTTAATTTTGCGTTTGTTATTGTGCGTTTTTTTAAAGATTTTTGTTTAATTTTTTTTTTATCGCTTCCTGTGTTATAGGGGCTTTGTCAAATATTTCATTTCATAACTGTTTCTGTGAATTTCTTTGTATCTTGGTCGTTTTTCGTCGACATATTTCTGGTTAGATGCGAAACAGAATTGTAGTTTTGATACAGTTCATTTAACTTTGCTGTTCTGAACCTCAACTTTTTTCATTGCATAGTTTAGTCTTATTTTAATTATGATTTCGGTAACTGCTTACTTCTTTCATTGTTTACATGGCGTTTAGTCATTTGAGTTGATTGATTGATTGAATTATTGAATTTTTTTTTATTTAATTTATTTATTTTATTTTATTTATTTTATTTATGTAGTTTTTGCGGTCGTTGTCTTCAAGAAGAGGAATAAGTTTGACTACTGGATATATTTGTACATTTATTCAGTTTTTTTTGTTCATATGCTTGCGCCGTATAACTCTTGCGGGTCGAGCCGCTTAAATTTGCCGCATCCTTAACCACACGTCCCTTGTACTCCCGCGTCCTCTTTGCCCTTGAAGATTCCACATGAGAATGTCTGTGGTCAGCACTCTCATATTTTCATTTTTAGCATCCATTTTTCTCTCTCGTTTCTGCAGTGTTTCTGTGATTATTATCCATTTTCATGCGTTATTATTATTATATTTCGGAAGAAGTCTCTCACTATATAATAATAATAATAATAATAATAATAATAATAATAATTAATAATATTAATAATAATAATATATGTAAAATAATAATAATTTAGTTTTATTATTATTATTAATTATTATTATTATTATTATTATTATTATTAAATTATACGTTGAGGTTGTATTGTAGTTTCTGTCTCTCGAATGAGTTTCTTTGTAGCAGCAGTCAAATTATACAACAGCTGTCCAAAGTTCATCTACTCTTATTATTATTATATATTGAAAATATTGGCTGTTTCTACGGTATTCAATTTATATAGTCTTTCCTATTCTTCTTACAGTCATCTTTTCATCAGCGTGGAGCTGGTGTATCAAGTTTCCTAAGGACGTAAAGTTTTCTTATTGCATTTCAGTCAATTCCCTCTTTGTAAATGACTGCCAGAGCACGTTGTCGAAACGTCAGAGGTAATGAAACTAAGACAATAAGAAAATTTTATGTACTTAGAAAACTTGATACACCAGCTTGTGGTCTGGTAAAACTAAGATATAATTAATTTTATTTTTTTACACGCTAATGAAAAGAAAATTGTAGGAATAGAGAAGACTTTATATAAATTGAATGCCGTAGAAATAGCCATTATTTTCAATGCATCTGTCCTCAGAGAAGAGCTCTTCCCTTGTTATTATTATTATGAGGTTGTTGGCGCGCGCTACGCATAGAACCCGGCACTGCTGTCTCCCCTACCCTCCCAATCCCCTACCTACCTTGCCCCCACCCGGGGATGTCTCCCCTACCCTCCCGTTCCCCTACCTACCCTACCCCCACCAGGAGCGGACAAACCGGTTTGCAGGGGGTGGGTGGCTGTGTCATGTCTCCCCTACTGTCACCCGGGGGAGGACCAGCAAGATCTACTCGGATCTTACTATTATAGTTGTGTGTGAATATATAAAGTGAAATATGGGGTGTAGTTTCCGCAGAGTTTATCAGTCCGTGCAACTGATCGCAAAGGGTAAAGCTGAAAAAGGTGGTATATATGCTTCCATAGATCAATCATTTTACTATTATTATTATTTTTTTTATTATTATTTTACTCTTGAAAAATTTAACGAACATTCCGAGCGAGGTAATTGGATTGGCCTCCTTAAATAAATTCACGCAAACGGGTTACCTCTCAATCTCGTTTGCATATCATTTCCAGTCTTGATCGCCGTGTGTAATTTAATGAAGGTGAGATTTTCCGTTATAGATTGACTTTAACCTTTTCCACCAATTTCTTATTTTCTTTTTAAACTTTATAAGCTTTACCATTTTTTATGTTCGTTTCTATATCTTGTCGGGGATATAATTTTTTCTGTTCATATTGTTTACCCAATTATTTAAATATGTTATCTCTATGTTTTCTCTTCATTTCAACTTAATTTCCAGGCTTTACATCTTTATATTTGTTTCAGTGTTTCTTACATCACACCGTGTTTATTCGTTTTAAGTATCTTCCATTCGTCGTTGTTGGTTCTTTATATTATCGCAAAATAATAATTAAATTGCTTCGCTTTATCTGACCCTGACGGTCCCGTGTTCGGATGAATGAGAGTGTTTAAGTTTAGGTTTAACGTTTGTGCTTATTATTATTATTATTATTATTATTATTATTATTATTATTATTATTATTATTATTATTATTATTATTATTATTATTATTATTATTTAGTAAATGAAACCTATTCATATGGAACAAGCCCACTAAAGGGGCCACTGACTTGAAATTCAAGCTTCCAAAGAGTATGGTGTTCATTAGGATGAAACAAGACGAAGTAAAGGGAAATACAGAAAGGAGAGATACCATTTATCAAAAAAGAAAAAAAAATAAATTAATAAGTAGATAAATAGATAAAAATGTATTAAAATGCAAGAGGAACAGTATTAGGGTAATTTTTCAACAGATAAACTTGAGCAGGTTAATTTACGGATATATTTAATGCACTAATATTGGAATGGAACCGTTTTTTTTATAGATTTAAAGCATTTAAATGGAAGTAACAGGTTAATGAAAGCAGTGTAACCGCACACCTGTAAGAGGGTGATTTTTGGACACCTGTACCCATAGTATTAATATACATTAAGACAATTCGAATAGATTATTATTATTATTATTATTATTATTATTATTATTATTATTATTATTATTATTATTATTATTAATAATAATAGTAGTAATAGTAAATATTCATATAGAACAAGTCAATCATCTTGCCAAGCAAGCTTCGACACTGAGATGCAAAATGTCAAAAAAATAAAAATTGAAAAAATAAATGTAATGAAATAAAAGGAAATAAAAATATATAAATCTGCAAACATAAACATGCGCAAGTATAAAGTAGCACATAATCGAGAAGTCAGATTGGGAAGTTGAAAAGTGAAGTTATTCATCTTGTAAATCATATTGCGATTTGAAATGGGGCGTAGAGTACATGTAGTCTGTTTAATGATTACTGACCCAACGCAGGCAATTTCTTAAATGCTCATGCAGATTAATTAACTAATGCTTATGACATTTCAATTTGCATGAGGCGGTAGCTTCATGCTTCAGTCAAATGAATTAATATGACACTGGGCGTTGTCTTCCTATGTAAACAGCTTGTTTCTCTTCTCTCTCTCTCTCTCTCTCTCTCTCTATACATGACATTTCAGTTTGCATGAGGGGGTATTTGCATGCTTCAGTCAAATGAATTAATGACACTGGGCGTGTTGTTCCTATGTAAACAGTTTCTCTCTCTCTCTCTCTCTCTCTCTCTCTCTCTCTCTCTCTCTCTCTCTCTCTCTCTCTCTCTCTCTCTCTCTCTCTTTGTGCCAGCAAGGAAATGATTTAAAAGTTTTTATTCGTCTTTTGTAATGGTTGTCTAGATCAGGAAATATCGTCACAAATTATGGTTTCTTTTAATTGTTTTTGGCTGTTACATCGATCTCATTAGCGTGATTATATACATATATATATATATATATATTATATATATATATATATATGTGTATATAAATATGTATGTATACATATATTTATGTATATATATAAATATACATAGAAGTACATTATATATATATATATATATATATATATATATATATATATATATATATATATATATATATATATACTTATATATATGTATGTATATATATCTCACATATATCCCATTACTTGGTTAAGAGACCTTGTTACTTTTCGGTAGATTTTATTTCTATTTTAATTTTGTCTGATTCTAATGACGAAAAGCAACAGAAAAAAAACTATAAAAAAGTAACAAACCTAATGCAAGCAAATAAACCTGTTGATATCAACTGCCACTGAAATTACCGAACGCGAGAAGCGGCGTCTCGAAGCTTCTTCCTCTTCGAACGCTTTGCTTAAAGGTATTGCGTCAGTAACCTCACGCTGCGACGCCAGGTAACACCCCCCGGTCACTCACGGACGCGCGTCCTGACGTCATCAGATGCGGGAGGAGAAGGAGGAGGAGCGTGAGTGATGTTTCGAGAAGGAGAGAGAGAGAGAGAGAGAGAGATTTGCTCTTTGTGAGCGGTCCCTTATATAGATTGGAAATGATGATGCCTTTCACTGGCTTATTGTCATACGTCTCTCTCTCTCTCTCTCTCTCTCTCTCTCTCTCTCTCTCTCTCTCTCTCTCTCTCTCTCCCCGTCCCCGTTTATGACAACATAACTGCTTATAGTTAAATAATAAGATATCTCTCTTTATCTCTTCTTCTGTTTTTATTGTATGATGGAAGAGCAACATTCAGATTGTTACTTCTTATATATAGTTTGTGTTAAATAACAGATATGAAAGGATAAACATTCTCTCTCTCTCTCTCTCTCTCTCTCTCTCTCTCTCTCTCTCTCTCTCTCTCTCTCTCTCTCTCTCTCTCTCTCTCTCTCTCTCACACACACACGTCTTTGGCATTTGATCAAATGGAAAATAGCTTACGTGGTATAAGGAGGAATTTACTTTTCAAAGGGAGGTGGAAAGCGAATATTAGGTGAGATAAGATTACAAGGCATAAGGTATAAGGAGAAATACATGAAATATCCCAGGGGTCAAGCATAGGGGCAGTGGCGGGCACTATGAGGAAAATAAATTAACAGTTAATTATAAAGCAATCATAAGGCAGTAATCATGAGGAAAAAGCAAGATGGAGTTTTAGAGAAGTTACTGAACTGAAATGTGAAAGTAAGGGAAAGTATGAAGCGGAAGGAAAGGTGGGAATAAGAGAAAGTATTGATGAACCCCCAGGAAGCAAGTGAAAGGGACATTGTTATGAGAGTATAAGGCGTTATAGGGACAGTATAAGGCATAGATAAGGCAAGAATAAGAGAATTTCATGGAAATTATCTGAATAAAATAATGAAAAAGGTATAAAACTTTAAAAGTAAGGAAAAGTATTACGTGCAAGTGGGAAGTATAAGACTAACGTAAGGGAAAGCGTAAGATGATACCAAAAGAAAGTATGAGACGAAAGGAAAGAAAAGGACAAAGTGAAATCAAGTCAAATATAAGTTTAGATAGTGGGGGAAAGTATAAGGGAAAATCAGAGGAAAGTACAGGGGAGAGGTCAGAAAATGGTGCTGCTTACTGAAGTGAAGTGTATTGGTACAGCAAGGGAAGAACGTGGTGAAAGTAAGAGAAAGTCTGATGTGAAAGTGATACATGAGGTACGGAGACTAATGAACAGGGAACGGAAGACAATGGAGTGAAATTTTAAGCCTGACGTAAGAATAGTTATAAGTTAAAAGTCATGGAAACCAGAAGGCGAAAGTAAGTAAAAATATAAGGTAAAAGTAAGTGGAAGTATAAGTATAAGGTGAAAGTGGGATGAGAATGTAAGGTACAATACGTAGATAAATATCTGAGAGAGAGAGAGAGAGAGAGAGAGAGAGAGAGAGAGAGAGAGAGAGAGAGAGAGAGAGCTGGAATCGTTTCTCCTGGAATGAAAGCGAACGAGATTTAGAATCCCCCCTTCCAGCCTCTCTGTCTCTCTCTCTCTCTCTCTCTCTCTCTCCAGGTGACTCAGAAGACACCGGAAAAGCGATGAGTGAGTCATTCTTGAGACAATGGAGTATTCAGAAATAAGAACACAATGGAGAGAGATACAGAGAGAGAGAGAGAGAGAGCGTGTGTGTGTTTACTTAAAGATATTTCACAGTTTTCGAGAGGTGTATGAGAGAAAAAGTGTCGGATTGCCAGAAGAGAATGATGCAAAAGAGAGATAGAGTGAGAAACTCCTCCAAAGTTCGATTTACATATTGCCCATTGTCGCTTGTCCCTAACTAAATCATCTCTCTCTCTCTCTCTCTCTCTCTCTCTCTCTCTCTCTCTCTCTCTCTCTCTCTCTTTCGTGATGTATGTGAGGTGAAATCAGGTGAGAGAAAAGGGTTGGGTCAGGTAAGGAGGAAGAAAGAAAGAAAAAAAAAAGGGGTCCCTACAGGCTGCGTCACACGACGCAGTAAACCTCTCTGCGACAGGTCTGCATCAGAGAGAGAGAGAGAGAGAGAGAGAGAGAGAGAGAGGGTGAGAGGAGAGAGAGAGAGAGAGAGAGAGTGAGATTGCAAATGATGCCTCGAGATGCTCATCTCCTCGCATAAGAGAGACAGACAAAGAGAGAGAGAGAGGAGAAGCTGATGTCAGAGAGACAGGAGAGAGAGACGATACGAAGCATTAACCGAGAAGGGAAAAAAAGAGGGGAGAATGGCGCACGCGCCTTACCACGAGCACTTCTCCCTCTACCTCTTTCCCCCCTTCCCCTCTCTCTCTTTCTCTCTTTCCCCTCCCCTCCCCTTCCCCACCCCTGGAAAAGGTTCTGGAAGGTAGGTGGTCAAAGCATGCTGCCTGGACATGACAGCCTATCTCCCTCTCTTACCCCCGCCCCCTCTCCTTCCTCCCCCCCCCCCCTCCCCGGCAGAGGAAACACGCGGTTTGCCTGTGGTAGTGAAGGAGGAGGTTCATGAAGCCTCCACTTTCCTCCCTCTCCTTTCCCTCTCAGTTCCCCCCAACCCTTTCAATATCCTTGTTCCCCTCTACCATGGTTTTCCCCCCCTCTCCCACTTCTTTCCAAAGTACTCCGGATGTCATCCTTTTTTCAAGAAGCTGATTTTTTCTTGGATTATCTCACTCTGAGGTAGAATTATCTTTTCCTCTTTTTTTTTTATTCGTAAGACCATCATGCATCCACAGACGTGGAGATAACCCAGAGAATTCTGTGAAAACAGACAGAAATATACAAACGTCCGGAAACACATTGGCAAATAGTGGCCTGGCTCAGAAACAGACGAGAACAAATAAGAATAAAAAAGAGAAAAATCTACCTAAAACCTGGAAATAATTCAGTGAACGAAACAGACAAGTTTCGGGAAATAGCTGTCGAACGCACAGACACACTGACAGGTTGCGAGAACCCAGGGGCGCCTTCCCCACCCCCATCCTCCCTCGCCCCCCTCCCCCAACCCTTCTGCCTCTCCTGCTGTGCCGACATTCCCCGAGCGTGCTCTGCCCTTACCATATTGATCACTCCCAGCTTCGTATACGAGGTTTCTGGACTCTGCAGATGATTGCCGTGGTTACAGCCGATCTAAAGGGACCCATTTTTTATTTCCTCTGATTTCCCTCCGTCGAGATCAACCGTCTTTTATTTCTTGCCTTGAATAAATTTGAATCCCAGACACGTAATCAGTGCCATTTTGCGCCACTGAAATTCAGTTTCGGCGACTTCATCCACGTCGAAAGATCGAGGAGAGCTTCGCTGAAGTTCATTTTTATTTTTTGCAAAAAATGATGAAAGCAGGTAACCGGGTCCAATATTTTATTGTTGATGCTTTTGTAGGAAGCCACTGCGTGTGGGTCATTTTATCGTGATGTGTGTGTGTGTGTGTCAGCCTGGTATAATATCTTTCTCGTCATGCAGGCTAAATGGTTATCGTTATTATTTCACTTTTTTCAGTGTGTGCAGGTGAGAGGGGAGGAGCCCTTGCTGTAGGAGTAAGGGATCGTTTGGCTGGGTCGGGGTAATGGGAGGGGGAGGGAGGAGGTCATGCGCCGTACGACAGTTTGGACGGAGTTTGGTGGCAGCAAGAGAACCTAGAAACTGCTATCAAGCCCCAGTCCACCGCGCCCTCAGTCAGACTATTTTTGACGGCCGTGTCGTGTTGTCAATCTCGGAAAAAGATCCACCATAACTTCTTCCCAACCCCAGCGGATTTTAGGCCTATTCGCAAGCTTCGATTCGCATCAGTTTAGTCGCCGGCACACTCTTGCGCTTACCTTAGCCTTCAAGTACAAGATCCCACAGGGCGAGACAACAGCCAGACGGCGGTTTTAGTC
Source organism: Macrobrachium rosenbergii (assembly GCF_040412425.1). NCBI lineage: Eukaryota > Metazoa > Arthropoda > Malacostraca > Decapoda > Palaemonidae > Macrobrachium > Macrobrachium rosenbergii. The sequence continues at coordinate 14,901,315 of NC_089766.1, read as the reverse complement.
GTATATGCCAAAGACGACCTTGCTTTGTCGTTGGTGGGTTACGACCTGGCTTATTTTTTTTGCGACCATCGTAGCGATGAGCAGTTCGTCACCAAAGGGTCGTCATGTGTGAGCTTGACTGACCTGTTGCTATTAGTGTGGGTGTCACTTTAAGGAAAGACTTATTTTTTTTATAGCACGCTTGGGTACGGCGGCGTACTGACAGAAAGGGTACGGCTCCCTTAATACAAGGTGCATCATGCGGCGTGCGTTTCTATGTACTGCAAGGCACGGCCTGTCATTTTCTTTATCTTATTATTTAAATTGATCTCACGCCGTGAGATCCGCTAAACTAGCTGCGTTAGAGGAGACGCAGCCCATGGGCCGTCTGTTGTGAAATATTCGAAAAAACAAAAAAAAGTCTTTGTCCCTGTTGCCTTAAAGATGGATGTGCTTGCAGCTGGTGGATGTTGTGCAACAGAAACGCATAAGATGGAAGGGTCGTTGAATAGTGTAGTTTAGCAGTAAAATTAACCAAAAGAACACTGAAGAATCCTCCGCTAATATGAAGACACTGAGGCCAAACAGAGTGCACAAGCCTAGGGTGAGTTTTTGAAGCTTAGTACTATTGCACAGTAGTCACACGTTGATTAGTCTTAGGGTAGCATTTCCCTACCTTTATTATTTCCTATTTAAGACATTTTCTTTTCAACCTAGAGCAATTTTAATACATAAAATGTATGTGTATTGGATAAGATCCGTCTTTAGTCATGCATATTGTTTATCATTGTAGTCGTACTGCGGTGTGAGCTCCTTGTAATTTCCCATAGGCCTAGTTGCAATATTTTTGCTGTAATGGTAGAAAGCTGTATGTAGTCCATCTTCGGTTAATTGCTCTGCTGTACTTAAACGTACGGTGCATTTCTGTACATCTTAGAAACACCTATACTAGTAGTGATAAATAACACTGAATACTGTTTAACCACAGTAAATCCTTCATGGCAGTACGGTAAAGTCGGCAGCTGTAAGAAGCTGTAGGCCTAATAGCTTTCTGTACAATCCATGTGACATTCTACGGTGTAGTACTGTACTGGTTTTGTAATTGTCTGTAAATTGATCGTTTATTATCGTTGCTGGAATCTGCGTCCTATACTGAGTTTATTTGAATTAGCCTATACTAATTACATTATAATGTCTTATGTGAAATGAGCTGTATTAAGTACGGTATACTCTGTCTCTCTCCAGAGTGAGGAAAGCTTTCATGAGAAATTATATACATATATGCAGTTTATATATATGCATGTATATAATATAATTCAACGTTATGAGTCTCTCTCTTTCTCCCTCTCTCTCTCTCAAGTCTTGTTTTTTGCTTCGATACTCATACTCTATACATACATACATACATACATACATTATATATATATATATATATATATATATATAATATATATATATATATATATATATATATATATATATATATATATATATATATATATATATATATATATATATATATATATATATATATATATAGTGTGTGTGTATCAAAGCAAAAACAGGAATACTCATATATATATAAATTTTATATATATATATATATATATATATATATATATATATATATATATATATATATATGAATGAATGAATGAAATACACATACATATCCATCGCACAAACCAATCGTTCATGCAAGTGTGAGCTCACATTAGATCATGTTTGCTGTCGGGTAAGTTTCATGTACTACAGCTGGCAGTAAATCGAGAGAAGCTTTATCGGACCATAACAAAGGATTCTCCATCTGTAGGGTTCTAGGGAGCTCTTGATTGGTGAGCATTTATATCATGCTTCGGCCGTAGATGTTGTTTTGTTTGTTTGCTTTGGAATTGGCTTTTGGTTTTATTTTTACGTTGTGTACTTATTGGTTTTATTTCGTTTATTTTTAAGGGTTTTAAACGGATTTAATGACAAATTTACATTTGAAATCTTTTTAATCGAATCATGTAGGGTACTCGTTTGTACGTTTATGTAAGTATGTATCTATGTATGCACTGGTATTTATATTGTATATGCCGGTAATATAGATGTATATAAGTACAATCATAATTTATATATGTATGTTATTATATATATATATATACGTGTGTGTATCAGCTTGGGAATACAATATGGTAATATAAGTACTTTATTCCTTTAGTTTATTTTCATGCCGGGAGTCCATGAAGTGAACTTGCCATTTATACGTCCACTTATTTTCGAAGTTGCTGAATAATTCATTGCGTATGAGCGTAAACAGTAGAATCTAATCCCCGACGGAAGTGGAATTCACGCCTGACAATTTCCAAAAGGAAGATTTATGGGAACCCGGAAAAACGGAAATCATTATTCACTGTCATGAGGAGTAATTCAGAACTCGTTGTTGGAGTGTTATGGTTTCGAAATAGTTGGATAGTTATGTAACGGGGAGATGGATCTTTGTGAGAAGCTTCGTACAAATTTATTGATGTTGGGCGGTGTACAGTACTTTGGTTTTTCTATGCCGTTTCCTGTTTACCATGGCTACCATGGCTGTGAATAGTCTAGGGCAGTGGTTCTCAATCTTTTTTTAGTGATGGCACTCTAACTAATGTAATCATTACCGCGGCACCCCTTCTTCACCATCCCACCAAATCGCATGAATTAATATATATATATAATCATACATACATATATATAAATATATATATATATATATATATATATATATATATATATATATATATATATATATATATATATTTGAGTAGACAAAATTATAATAATTATATGAAGTCTTCTGGTAACTTTATTTATTTTTACAAATGTTCATTGAGATGATCAAGCCAAGACAAAATTCACGACAATCTTGCGGCACCCTTAGGCACTGTCTATGGCACCCCAAGGTGCCACGGCACCCAGTTTGAGAACCACTGGTCTAGGGTTTGCGTTTCGAGCTTGAAGGTACACTCGGCACACTTCACATCTTTTGTATAAGCTTTGATTCATTTTTTTCTTTCATTTTCATCTGCTACCCATGTGTTAATTATATATGTTAATAGTTTCTGACATTCTTTAGCTTTTTATCTACTCTTCCTGGTTTGTTATGGATTCTCTCCGGGAACAATCAAAGAGTTTTGGGAAGCAGCAGCTTCCCGCTGTTTGTGAAAGAAAACAAATGATGAAATATTTCATTAACTTATGATTTGATTGATTCCAGTATGTAACATAACTTAGCAGAGGATCTATTCAGTTACATAAAACTTACATTTGTTCTCTGTGAGACCTCATCCGGTCTGTCATAGAGAAATTAAAAATTTCTGGAGCTTTCATTTTGACCTAAGAAACGCCCAGTCTAACTTTACATAGGCTCACTAAAACATCCTTACACTTTTAATTCTACTTTGATTTCCCCATAACGACCTGAACACGGCATCCAAGATGCCCTAATTTTCGTAGGCTTGTTTTAGCTCGGTAGTATTGCTGGCGACAAGGCATTGTAGTCTTAAGGTAAAATCCTACTCAGTGTTTTGATATTTTCACTGGCGTAGGACCTTACCTCCCTGTAAGCAAGCGATGGGGGGTTTTGGGGGAGGGCATAGCTCTAGCTCCTGAATCATCAGTGGCCAATACTTTGGTTACGTGGACCTCACGTGGGTGCATGGAGAAGAGTTCTGGTCGTGTATCATATGCTTGTTTTATGATTCGTCTCTAGGTGCATTATGCACCAATGCAATAACTTGCCCTTTGCCTCTAGTGCACTTTGGTGACCTTAAATTAGGAAACCCAAAATGTCCTGGGTTATTTTGGCTACAAGGTATCACCTCCTAATCTAATATGGCACATCCAGAACATCTCAAAAATGCTATTTTTAACACATGGTATACAAAAACTCCTACGATTTTTAATTCCGCCAAAAGACCCAGCCTATTCTAGTCTAATTTAACTAAGGGTTTCCAGATATATCTAAGACTTGGAATTTCCCTTAAAGACCCAACCTAACCTAACAAAACCAATTCTTTGTGATCATTCATCCAAGTACTGACCAGACCTTAAGTTGCTTCTTTTTGTTTTGTCAAGCATTTGATCTGGGAAAGATAGTCTTTTATCTTTGCATTAGTCTCTGTGTGTTTTTATTTGGCTACTTGCGTGCGTCCTGACGTCAGACTATTGTTTATTTTAAGTTACTATTTATTTATTCTACTTCTTCTTCTTCTTGGTTCAGTCCCTAGTTGGGGTTGCTGTTTTTAATGAGCCTCCTTCAGCTGTTTTTATTTTGAACTCCTCGTTTAATTATAGTTTTTGGCAGATATTTTATGGATGGAGGCCTTCCTGACTCCACCCACCCAGTTTATCCGGGCTTTGTACTGGCACTGAGTTGGGATGCCGCCCCCCGTCCCTGCTGACGTGGCTAAGTTTAATGTGGCATTTACCGATTTTTATATATTGTTTTGTTTATTAATATGTCATTTATTTATACATTCGTCTATTGATCAGTTAGTTTTTATACATGCATTTAGCACTACAAAATCATCCGTTTTGGTACATGTACGCGTCGCCTCGTCTTTGTAGCGCTGAGTCAGCTTTTTATCTCTCGTGTCATTTTTCCCTTCTCGGTTCTCTGTGTATGAAAATATCCTTTGTTGACGACAATACCTGTTTCAACATCCTTTAATATCCGAGTCGGGAAGTTTGTCGCTGAAATACTGTGCGATCAGAACAGCAACGTCAGATTTCAGAGAAATCGTCAGGGGGAGGATTCCTCGCCAGATCGCGAGTAGATCTTGCGAGCTACGAGAAATCTTGTCAGATCACGAGTAGATTTTTTCGAACTACGAGGAAATCTTGGCATATCGCGAGTAGATCTTGCCAGCTACGAGAAAATCTTGACAGATCACGGGTAGATTTTTTCGAACTACGAGGAAATCTTGTCAGATCGCGAGTAGATCTTGCCAGCTACGAGAAAATCTTGTTAGATCACGAGTAGATTTTTTCGAACTACGAGGAAATCTTGTCAGATCGCGAGTAGATCTTAACAGCTACGAGAAAATCTTGCCAGATCACGAGTAGATTTTTTCGAACTACGAGGAAATCTTGTCAGATCGCGAGTAGATCTTGTCAGCTACGAGAAAATCTTGCCAGATCACGGGTAAATTTTTTAGTACTACGAGGAAATCTTGGCAGATCGCTAGTAGATTCTGCGAGTTACGAGGATATCTCTTGGCAGATCGCGAGTAGATCTTGCAAGCTATGAGGAAACCCTGTCAGATCGTAAGCAGTAAGTAGATCCTGGGAGCTACTAGGAAAT
>NC_089766.1:14878507-14888507 GCF_040412425.1 Macrobrachium rosenbergii | reverse complement strand
TAGTTAGCTGTAAGATTTTAAACTATTTATTTTTAGGTTGGGTCTTCGAACAGTAGGGTAAAAGTTTTTTTCTGCACGTTTCGTATCTTTTATTCAGGGAGGATACTGTAGTATTTTCGTGTTTCTATTTTTTTGTCCAGGGGAGGTGGTGTTTGTTTTTCTTTACTTTTTGTATATTTTGTTCCTGGGAGATAATTTAAGTTTTTCTGTATGATTTGATCTTTCTCATTTTCGAATCCTGCTTCCAGTGGATTCAATGCAAATCGTACGTTTGTGTGTGTGTGTGTGTGTGTGTGTGTTTTCAGTGGAGTTAGTGCAAGTTTTCCTTCATTTTCATTTTTGGTCCACTGTTGGCAGTGAGTGCTATTTTTTTTTTTTTTTTGCGTTTTGATGTTTTATCCAAACTGTTTTTATATCACTTACATATTGGCGTCAATGTCAGTTCTTCTTCACCTTCTTTTCTATCCAGTCCATTTACAACTAATCTTTCTTTTCATTGCAAACATTTTACCCACTGGGTATACTGTAGGCTTGTTTTTCTTTAAATGCCACCTCATTATACAGTGGAGTTAGGGCAGATCCGTCACGCGGATGCTCTTTTTAAGTGGAGCTGTCACAAGTGTGAGAGGAACTTTTTAATGGGCAGAGCATTTTATCTTGAATGGGAAAGGTCACGCGCATTGGACCGTGCAAGTGTGTTTGGTCCTCATTGTTTGTTCTTTATTTCATTTATTTTTTTATTCATGTGCATCTGCGCATGTGTAAGTTTCCAATGGCGGGTATCGCTTTCAGTGTGTATTGGAAGCCAGCTTGCCCATTATTATCTATAATCTATAATAATAAAATTCGAGAGGATCTGATCTTGTTTCTCCTACCCCGGGTGACAGTAGGGGAAACAAGATACAGCCACTCACGCCCCGCAAACCGGCTTGTCCGCCCCGGGTGGGGCGGGGTAGGTAGGGGAACGGGAGGGTAGGGAAAGACCGCCACCTTCCTCCTGCAAACCTGTTTGTCCGCCTTGGGTGGGGGCGGGGTAGGTAGGGGACCGGGAGGGTAGGGGAGAGAGCAGCCGCGGGTTCCAGAGCACTTATTATTATTATTATTATTATTATTATTATTATTATTATTATTATTATTATTATTATTATTCAGACGTAAGGAGACTGTGTAGGTGTGTGTTGTATGTAATGGTTTTTGGAAGTTTTGCGCACTTGTATTTCATCTTGATTCAGTAATTACTGGAGAATGTAGCAATGGATATTATTTTATTTCTTCACTGGAGCCACCCTTTATTACGGGATTACTGTTGAAAAAAAAATGAATAGTTGTATTGAAAGAACAAGGAAGATATGTATATATATACATATATATGTATATAAATACACACAGATATGTATATAATATATAAATACTGTATATATAGGCTACACAAATAGTAAATCAAATAAGGCGTAAAACTCCCACAGACTTTATTGCGTCGTTTCCCTAAATCTGATACAAGTTTTGCTAACGGTAATAAATATGAATCAGTTTGAGTGTAGTTGCATAAATCTAACATGCTTTATTCCTGGTATCATATATGTACGACCATTCGTTTACTCTGATACGCTGTGTAATAGAAAGTGACCGCCGTGTTTTATATATCACCTGGGAACCCCTTCATTTTAGGTTGCTTTATGCCCACTCAAATTTAAGATCCGTTTGTACTGACCACCTGTATTTGCTTTCGCTTTTAGGTCTGTTTTTGCGTGTTTGAACAACAGCTTAGTTTGATATAGATTCCAATTCAAAGGTAATTCTAGGTGATGCATTATCGCCAATTTAGTTTAAGCTTACAAATTTGGAATATTTATGGGTTTTCAAAGGCATTATTCCCCAAAAATGTATATGTTTGTGTATGCTGTATTTCATATGAATGACTTACTTCTGAACTGATTCATTTGCTGTTAGCCTGCAGTAATGTGCAATTGTTTTTTGACAAAATATAAACTGTGATAGTTGTGTGAATATTTGATTAATAGAAGCAGTTATATTCATGTTTAGATAGTTTTTTAATCGGATGCGTTTAAAAGTTTGTCTTAAAAATTATAGTAATAATAATTTTTTGTTATTTTAATTATTATCCAGTTCTTCTCGATTGTGGAATTTGATTATTTCGTTGTATAAATCAATGTAAATTCTATCAGTGAAGCATACTTCTTATTTTTTTATTCTTTTCCACGTAAGTTTATTGCAGTGTCAGTTGACCGTGACTTTAATATATCACGTGCGCTTGTGCGTTGTGTAGATTCTCAGTGTATGTGTATGTATCTGTGTACGTGTGTGTGTTTTTGTCATGAAATACAATGTGGAAGTCTTTTTGAAATGGGAAAAAGTTTCTGTTACTGAGAGACAACGTTTCATGTGAAACTTTTCTTTCCGGTAAGATAAAAACGTTCGTCCTCCGTATACGGGTAGTGCCGTCAGTACACCTCATGCGGTGCACTGTAGGCATTACTGAAGATTCTTTGTAGCGTCCCTTCGGCCCCTAGCTGCAACCCCTTTCATTCCAATTACTGTACTTCCGTTCATATTCTCTTTCTTTCATCTTGCTTTCCACCTTCTCCTAACAATTGTTTCAGAGTGCAACTGCGAGGTTTTCCCCCTTGGTACATTTTCCAAACCTTTTTACTGTCAGTTTCCATTTCAGCGCTGAATGATCTCATAGGTTTCAGCGCCTGGCCTTTGGCCTAAATTTTTATTTTCTGTTCTAAAACTTTTGTCGTTTAGGAAAAATGTCTCATCCCAGAATTAACGTTTCGGATCGAAGGAAGTAAATGTTCATTACAGTCAAAATAAAAACATTTCTTATCGTTGAGATGGACAGTTTTATCGCTGAGATAAGGTTTATTATTAGCAAGGGATAAGATGAAATGTTCTATATCAGAAAGATACAAACGTTTCTATAAATGATAGAATCTCTTTTAACAGCCAAGATAAAGTGCCTTTTTATCTCCTATATAAAACGTCTCTCGTGACGGAGATAAAACTTATCTAACGATAAGATTTAACGTTTCTTGTTGAGAAAATAAATCATGTGAGACGCAAAGCGTCCATCGGAAGATTTAAAAGAAAGACATGATTTAAATTTTGTTGCATCTGAAGGACTTAATTTCAACCATCATTTCTAGTAAGGCAGACGGAAAGTCAACTTACTATTGCAATGCAAGACTTGAATGAAGGAATTTGAACTTGATGTTATATTTCGGTTTTATGTATTTCTTTTGTAAAAGAGTCTCTCTCTCTCTCTCTCTCTCTCTCTCTCTCTCTCTCTCTCTCTCTCTCTCAAAAAGGAGAAAATCAAATTACAATGCAGAATCCATTTATAAATTCCCAACTATCTTCTCTGCGGAGAAATTCTCTCTCTCTCTCTCTCTCTCTCTCTCTCTCTCTCTCTCTCTCTCTCTCTCTCACACACTCACACACACACACACACACACACACACACACACACACACACACACACACACACACACACACACACACAGTTATTAATTTACTTCCTAACACAGAGCCAGGAAATTAGGCGACGCACTTTTTCTATTTTTTTAGCATATTGCAGATTGACCCTTTGTTATCAAGCCCGGCTCTCAAATAGGCTGTAAGCTTCTTACTTCAATAAATTACCTTTTACTTAGCTTCATTATCCGGTGAGGGTATTAAACAACATTACATGGAAGAGGGGAGCTCTCAGAGGTTGGGGCGAGAGAGAGAGAGAGAGAGAGAGAGAGAGAGAGAGAGAGAGAGAGAGAGAGAGAGAGAGAGAGAGAGAGAGAGAGAGAGAGCGCTTTGGGACGCAGGAAGAACTTTTGCTGTGTGAGAAGGGGAGGGATTAGAAGCTTAGGATGGAAGAATGTGGAAGAGTAAAAGGGTTAGGGAAGGAAGGATGGAAGGACTGAAGAGGGAGGGATGACGGTAGGAGAAGATTTTGAACAAAAAAGAAATTGATGGGAAAAGAGGAGAAAAGATGGGAGGGAGATATGGGAAGATTTTCTAGGAGAGGCAGAGGGATAGGATGAGCTGTTCGGAGGGGTAGGTGGAAATTGGGAAGGTCTCCGGAGGGAAGATTGGGAAAAGAGCTTTAGGGCCTAGAGGTGGGGTCAGTGGGAAGATTTTTCAGGTGAGGACGGGCAGGTGAAAAAGCTTGCCTGGTGAGGAGAATGAAGTTGGAAGGCTTTCCAGAGGAAGAGTCCCAGGTGGGAAGGCTTTCAAGGTAAGGAGTCCCAGGTGGGGAGGCTTTTCAGGTAAGGAGTCCCAGGTGGGAAGGTCTTCCAGGTGAGGAGTCACGGGTGGGAAGGCTTTCCAGGTGAGAGCCCCAGGTGGGAAGGCCTTCCAGGTGAGGGGTCATGGGTGGGAAGGCTTTCCAGGTGATAGGCCCAGGTGGGAAGGCCTTCCAGGTGAGGAGTAACGGGTGGGAAGGCTTTCCAGGTGAGAGCCCCAGGTGGGAAGGCCTTCCAGGTGAGGGGTCATAGGTGGGAAGGCTTTCCAGGTGAGAGTCCCAGGCGGGAAGGTTTCTAGGTGAGAGGTCCCAGGTAGGTAGGTTTTTCAGGTGAGAGTCCCAGATGGGAAGGGTTTCTAGGTAAGGAGTCCCAGGTGAAGAGTCACAGATGGGAAGGCTTTCCAGTTGAGAGCCCCAGATGTGAAGGCTTTCCAGTTGAGAAGGCTTTTCAGGTGAGAAGGCTTTTCATGTGAGAAGGCTTTTCATGTGAGAAGACTTTTCAGGTGAGGAGTGCTAGGTGGGAACGCCTTCCAGGTGAGAGTCCCAGGTGGGAAGGCTTTCTAGGTAAGGAGTCCAGGTGAGGAGTCACAGGTGGGAATGCTTCCCAGGTAAGGAGTCACAGGTGGGAAGGCTTCCCAGGTGAGAGTCCCAGGTGCGGGGTCCCAGGAGGGAAGGCTTTCCAGGTGAGGAGTCCGAGGTGGGAAGGCTTTTCAGGTAAGGAGTCCCAGGTGGGAAGGCTTTCCAGGTAAGGGGTCCAGTGAATAGTCACAGGTGGGAAGGCTTTCCAGGTGAGAGCTCCAGGTGGGAAGGCTTCCCAGGTGAGGGGTCCCAGGAGGGAAGGCTTTTCAGGTGAGGAGTACCAGGTGGGAAGGCTTTCCAGGGAAGGAGTCCCAGGTGAGGAGTCACGGGTGAGAGTCCCAGATGGGAAGGTCTTCCAGGTGATGGGTCCCAGGTGGGAAGATTTTCCAGCCCATGGGAATGAGGTAGGAAGTCCTTCCAGGTGAGGAGTCCCAGGTGAGAAGGCTTTCCAGGTGAGGAGTCCCAGGTGGGAAGATTTTTTAGCCCATAGGAATGAGGTGGGTAGGGTTTCCAGGTGAGTATAGGCAATTGAAAAGAGTTTCCATGAGTAAGAGGGAGTTGTTAAGGTTTTTTGAGAGTTGGGTAAGGTTATAAGTGGTGGATAGTGGGAAGAGAAGATTTTCCGGATGAAGGCACAGGGAAAGACTTTCTAGCCAAGTAAGGGAAGTAGGAGGACTTTCTAGGTAAGAAGCGAAAGATAGAGAGATTTCCAGGTGAGCAAGGGGAAGAATTGAATTGCCAGGTGTGTAGGAGTAGGTTGAGAAGTCTTTCAAGGGAAGGAGAGGACAAAGAGCTCCAAGTGTGGAGGGGGGAACGACTTTCACGGTGAGGAGGGGCAGGTGAGAAGACTTTCAGAGTTAGTTGAGGGTGGGGGGGTTGCTTTTTGTGGGGGGCCATAATTCGTGGAAGTGTCTCTTAATCACAGAAGCCTCAACCAGCATTTTCAACCCCAAGAATAAACATCAAACGATACTCCAGCGTCCCTTTAATCAAATGTTGATTAGGAAATAATGCGCCTAATCAAAACGGCGATTAGGCGAATCAGCGTCCCCGAATCACTATTGAGTCGCGGAATTAACAACGAAAACAACAATAATAACAAAAAAAAAAAGACAATCGCTAGGTCAGTTTACCCTGAACCCCCTCCCCCGATCCGGCCGGTGTAATTCGCATTTGCTTGTGTGTGGTGGGGGGATGGGGGAGGGGAGGTCTTGGAAGGGGTTGAGAGGTATTGGGGGCGAGGGGGTCACACAGATTTAAAGTTGACCTTCTCTCTTTGCCTGCTGCTCCGTTGGGCGTGACCCTAAACATGCGTGCATGCGTTTGTGCGTGCTCAGTTAAGTCGGTTTTGTTTAGTAATCCCGGCGGGTGATGGGTTTTGTAATCCTTGTAATTTCATGGCCATTTTTTCACGTAATGACAGAGCATTTATGTTTTCCTTCCAGATGCGTAGAGCTGTATTCCTGGTATGCATGTGTTTTTCCTGCTTTTGCTTGGTTATATAGTTTTACGCGTTTGCATGATTCTGTCTTTTATTTTAATGCTTTTGCATGCATATCTGATTTATGGTGCGCTCATGTTTTGAATGCGTTGTTCTGCTAGTTTTTAAATTCGTATAATTTTTTGGTCACTGCGGGTGTTGATAACTTTCTTTTTTTGCGTGTTTTAAAAGTTTTGCTCTGTTCTGTACAATTTTTAGTTGCTTCGCGTGGTGTCCTTTCAGTTCTTCTCTCCCTATTTTATTATCCATTTTTCATAATATTTCTGTCATTATAATCACTACCATTTTGTCCCCTTCATTTTTCAGTCGTGCTTAGTCATTGCAAACATCATCATCTTTTCATCTTCACCTCCATTTTTCATATTTCCCTTCCCTTTTGGTCGCTACCTCATTCCTTTCATTTCCAACGTTTTTTAAAGATTCATTTTTAGCCCCTACGAAATGTTACCCTCTTAATTTTTCGGTGCCCCTTTTCATCTGATCCTCTTTCCCTTTTAGCCAGTGTCCTGATTCGGATCAAAGGTGTGTCGGGGGGAATCAAAGCTAAACGAATATGGGCTTGTACCTGTCTGTCTGTGGGTTGAAGGGGATGGGTGCTTTCGGGGCACTCGGGTCATGGGGGCCCTCGTGCGTTGGAGGGATAGGTTGCTCTCTCTCTCTCTCTCTCTCTCTCTCTCTCTCTCTCTCTCTCTCTCTCTCTCTCTCTCTCTTTTATGGAAGTAATGTGCACAGAGGTCCTATCTACAATTCAGCTCTCTCTCTCTCTCTCTCTCTCTCTCTCTCTCTCTCTCTCTCTCTCTCTCTCTCTCTCTCTCTCTCACATAGCAATAATTCTCACAGAGGTCCAATCTACAATTCAGCTCTCTCTCTCTCTCTCTCTCTCTCTCTCTCTCTCTCTCTCTCTCTCCTCATATAGAAGTAATCTTCACAGGGGCCCCATCTAGAATTCAGCTGCTCTCTCTCTCTCTCTCTCTCTCTCTCTCTCATATAGAAGTAGTTCTCACATAGGTCCAATCTACAGTTCCTCTCTCTCTCTCTCTCTCTCTCTCTCTCTCTCTCTCTCTCTCTCTCTCTCTCTCTCTCTCATATAGCAATAATTCTCACAGAGGTCCAATCTACAATTCAGCTCTCTCTCTCTCTCTCTCTCATATAGAAGTAATCTTCACAGGGGCCCCATCTAGCTCTCCTCTCTCTCTCTCTCTCTCTCTCTCTCTCTCTCTCTCTCTCTCTCTCTCTCTCTCTCTCTCTCTCATATAGAAGTAATTCTCACATAGGTCCAATCTACAATTCCTCTCTCTCTCTCTTTCTCTCTCTCTCTCTCTCTCTCTCTCTCTCTCTCTCTCTCTCTCTCTCTCTCTCTCTCTCTCTCTCTCGTGGTTGTTGTTGATGGTCTGTTGCAGATACCCGGCTTTGTTGTAGTTGCTGGTGATGGTGTGTATGTGAGATACCGAGCTCTGTTGGTGTTGTTGGGGCTGGAGTGTTGGAGAGATCACCCAGCTCTTTGTTGGTTGTTGGGAATGATGTGTTGGAGTGATATTCATCGCTTGTGTGGTTGTTAGGGTAGGAGTGTTGGAGAGATACCCGACTTATTTTTGGTTGTTGGGGATGATTTGTTGGAGTGATATCCATCGCTGTTGTGGTTAGATGACGTGTTGGAGCAGTGGTCTCTTCGGAGGTTGTGTTTTTGTCAAAGTATTCTTTGTTTTGTATTATAGTTTCCTCCTATGGAGCTTGGCTGGAAATGATAATTATAGCATTTGATGATGACTAATATTCCCCCCGTGCATGGGCAGTGCCGTCGGTGCACCTCATGTGGTGCACTGCAGGCATTACTTATGGTTCTTTGCAGCGTCCGTTCTGCCCCTAGCTGCAACCCCTTTCATTCCTTTTACTGTACCTCCATTCATGTTCTCTTTCTTCCATATTGCTATCCACCCTCCCCTAAGAATTGTTTCATAGTGTAACTAAGAGGTTTTCCTCCTTTTCCACCTTCAAACATTTCTACTCTCAATTTCCCTTTCAGTGCTGAGTGACCTCATAGGTACCAGCGCCTGGCCTTTGGCCTAAATTCTCATATTCTATTCCATTCCATGATTAATACTCAGACATCAGCAAGCTTCTGATCTCACCTCTAGTCTGCAGTGTCCGCGATTACGCTCAAAGGAGTCCCGGAGTAATTTGATGCGTGTGCTAGAAGCTGATTTGAGTTGTCTGTAAAAGGAAACTATTGAGGTGGCTATTTGTCTGTCCGCCCTCAGATCTTAAAAATTACTGAGGCTAGAGGGCTGCAAATTGGTACGTTGGTCATCCACCCTCCGATCATCAAACATACCAAGTTGCATCCCTCTAGCCTGGGTAGTTTTTTTATTTTATTTAAGGTTAAAGTTAGCCATGATCGTGCGTCTGGCACCGCTATAGGTGCCAGCAACACAGGCCACCACTGGGCTGTGGCTGAAAGTTTCATGAACCACGGCTGAGTTTCATGGGCCGTGGCTGAGAGTTTCATACAGCATTATACGTTGTACAGAAAACTTTGCGCCGAAGAGACTTCGGCGCATTTTTAAACTTGTTTATTATGACTCTGATCTGGATGATAGATATAGATATATATGCTTGTTAACAATATACAATTGATGCATCGACTGACAGTGAAACCATGTTATTTATGAGGGAAATTATGCATGGTTTGCATTCCAACCTGCGATGTGATAACGCAAAGTAACCGGGAATTATTTTCTTTTATTATCTCGTATAATACAACCAAGGTATAGAATATTCCTCTACCTTCCGGCATCAGTTGAAAAAATCTTATAGTTGAGAATCTCTTCAGTTCTTATTACGTCATGCTAAAATACACACACATATTTTATATAATATGATATAAATATATAAACATATATACTATATATATATATATATATATATATATATATATATATATATATATATATATATATATATATATATATATATGTATGCATATGAATGAATTTTTATCACATCACCGTGATTCATATACAAGCATTAAGCTACAAACGTCCTCACTTGTTGGCCGTGTGGTTAAAATCGCGTTACTGTAGTCCTGAGTTCTTGTCTTCCGTGGTTCGAGCTCATGAGACGACGAACTTATTATCAACTAAAAATCCCCTCGGGTAGCATATATGAAAACATACTATTTCCGAGGTAGAGCGAATTGGATATTAAAGGACGTTTGGAGCTTAATGTTTATATATATATATATATATATATATATATATATATATATATATATATATATATATATATATATATATATATATGTGTGTGTGTATGTATATATATATATATATATATATATATATATATATATATATATATATATATATATATTATTTATATATATTGTTCTTTGCATTATGTAATTCTCGCTTTAAGAGCATGTTATTTCTAGCATTTTCCTCTTCATCTTAAGATCATGCTTGGCAAAGGTATTATGATTGTAAACTTGAGGGTAGTACTTTCTTCTTCTCACTTTGGAATTAGTCTAAAAGTCCTTGTCATCTTTATTTATTAGTTCTTAAGGCCAATCCTTTGACAGAGCTGTACTTAAAAAAATTTTGTTTAGAACTCTAATTCCAATGTTACTTTCTGTGGTTGATATTATTAAAAATCTACTACTGTAA
>NC_089766.1:14866007-14868507 GCF_040412425.1 Macrobrachium rosenbergii | reverse complement strand
AAATTGGACAGGATTACGCGCTGGGCTTTTACTCATTACCATCCCTTTTCACTTGGCTGTTTATTTATTTTCCAGTCTTATTTCTCATCCGATCATCTGGGAATTTGAATGGAGTATTTTGTGGGCTAGTATTCAGTGCTTATTTTTCATTTAATAATATTCTTATTCATTCCTCAGTTCTGTATATATGTATATATATACATACACACACGTATATATATATATATATATATATATATATATATATATATATATATATATATATATACACACACACCCACCCACCCACACCACACACACACACACGTATATACTGTGTATATATATATACGTGTGTGTGTACAACTGAGGAATGAATAAGAATATTAAATGAAAAATATATATATATTTTATATATATATACTGTAGTTACTCTGCTACAATACAGTTTAGGTTGGTTAATAGTGTTACGGGGGTCCAGATCAGTTCTCGTAATTCTATTTAACACTATAACACACTTAACTTTTGCGCAAGGAACCGCACTGGCATAAGGCCAGCCCAGTCTGCACCATCCAGCCAGCAAAAGAAAAAAACTTCCCTGTACCCTTCGAAAACTTTAACCTCCTTTCTTGAGATTTCACCCCCAGCTCAAATTCGTACTCAAGTCATTATATCCCCTGTGACACTGAGAAGCAATACCGGTCTCGAACTCCCAGCCAGCGGATAAGACTCAGGTAGCGAGCGGCCTGGATCACTGGATTACCTCCGCACCTGCAATTTCCTTTGTCTCTATCGGTCTTTTTGACCCGTTTTTGCCCTTGGTCCTTCCTCCGTTCATATTCTCTTTCTTCCAACTCGCTTTCCACCCTCTCCTAAGAGATCCTTGGAGGGGTGGTAGCGCCGTCAGTGCACATCATGCGGTGCATTGTAGGTATTACTTAAGGTTCTTTGCAGCGTCCCTTCGGCCCCCTGCTGCAACCCCTTTCATTCCTTTTATTGCACCTCCGTTTATATTCTCTTTCTTCCATCTCTCTTTCCACCGTCTTCTAACAATTGATTCACAGTGCAGCTGCGAGGTTTTCCTCCTGTTGCACCTTTCAGACCTTTTTACTGTCAATTTCCGTTTCAGCGTTGAATGACCTCGTAGGTCCCAGCGCTTGGCCTTTGGCCTAAATCGTATATTCTACTCTTATATTCTGTTCTGTGCTTGATCGTTACATTGTTTTGTGTTAAAAAATTTTACTTTATTTGCATTCGTTACGTTATTTTGTGTTAGGGAAGTATTGCTTCGTGTGCATTAACATTTCGCATTGGTCACAGAAACAGCAAATGCTTATTCCTAATTATTTTCTGTTATACTTTAATTTTCCTCGTTAAGTTCCTGTACAGTTCTATACCTTTCACTTCATTTTTATGGAGTTTTTATGATGTTAATCTAAATGTGATAAGTTAGTTATAGAAACAGTATTTGTGTATGCCTTCTTTTCTTATTGTACTCTCTTTTATTCCTTTCCTGTACAGGTTTTCATATTGTCGCTTTCTCTTTATTGAGATTTATATAAGTAAATTTCGAAATTGGGTATGCCCCATTCTCTACTTTCTCTCTCTCTCTCTCTCTCTCTCTCTCTCTCTCTCTTAAGGTGCATGAGCTTCGGTCGTGCAGTAGCGATTTTGACGCATGCGCTTCGCGTATGTCCTCTTGGCTGGCATCCGTGGGAAGGAAAAGGTCTGCCTCACTATTTTCTGCTGCGTTTATTTCACTTTATATCCTTCCTGCATTTGTAAACAAGTGTCTCCTTTCCCACTCAGGTGTTTTGTGTATACAGTATGCACTATCTACTTGCATGTCTGCGTGTGCTGTAGTCTATATAAATATTAGAAGAATGACTGTATATAGAAATTGTTTCATGTCCTTGCTAACATATTATGCAACAGTCGTAAATGAAATGATGAATTATAGGTGTTTATTACCTCTGCAAACTTGACGAAACGAACTGGTTCTCTCTCTCTCTCTCTCTCTCTCTCTCTCTCTCTCTCTCTCTCTCTCTGAATATAACCTCTCTTATTCTTGAAAAAAAAACTTTTTTTTTATCTTTGTTGGGAGGAAAAGTTGAGGAACTCAATTACCGAAAGGATGGATGTAATCCTTTCGCTTTGTCCCCTAACCTCAAGTGTGGAAGATTTCCGGAAAAGGGTCTTGAGAATAAGGCAATTTATGTAATAATGACTGGATAAGCATAAAGATAAACTTTGGTGCTTAGTTTCGTTCCAGAGAAAATATTTAATTATTCACAGAGCATAAAGGTTTTAATTGAGAAAATATTTTGTTTGTTCTTGAATTGATGTTTCTCATCAATGTAGAATAATCTTACAGTCAAATTTCCGATCAGGCGAGTTATTTTTAAAAGTTATTCCAGGTCATTTCCATGTTACTGATGATAATGCATTATGTTTAAGAACGGTTCGTCAGTTCTTGAGTAAAGAATAATTTTTTTGATCAAGAATGTGGAATTTCCTTACC
>NC_089766.1:14831007-14861007 GCF_040412425.1 Macrobrachium rosenbergii | reverse complement strand
TATATATATATATATACATTACATATACATATATATATATATACACACATTACATATATATATACATATATATATATATATATATATATATATATATATATATATATATATATATATATATATATATATATATATATATATATATATACACTCTTAATGTTAGTCTAACTTTTCCAGTGATTTTAAATTACTGTACTTATATATATATATATTATATATATATATATATATATATATATATATATATATATATATATATATATACATATACATATATATTTATATTTTTATATATATAAATATATATATATGTACTGTATCTGTATACGAGTATATATATATATATATATATATATATATATATATATATATATATATATATATATATATTTTTTTTTATTAATCCTCAAATCCTCCTGTCAGAGGGCTCAGATTACCACAAAAATCTGCAAGATTTATCCCGAGTCTTTGCCCAACGTTCTTTTTAAATCCCCTTCAAATCCGCCAGTAGGATTTACATGAATCCCTCGAACAGAGTTCCAGACAGGTTTACCTGAAGGGGTAAACCTGCACAGGTACACCTGCAGGTGTTTCAAGGTTACGTGGAGCTTCAGGAGAGAATATTCCTCTATCAGACTGCCACATAACACCTGTCAGGGCTCCACTTCCAACAGTTACTCTGAAAATCATTAATCTTTGGATTGCTCCTGTATTCAGTTGCTTCCTTCGGTTTCCCTGACTTACACTAGATCTTCATATTGTTATTCCTTGATTATTTTTTTAAAGAATTGAATATTTTTTAATTTTTGAAAATGCAGAGAAATGTTAAACATTAATTTATTAATCAGATAATATTGGAAGGAGGTAATGAATAATGGACTTTTAAGTTATTTACATGTTTCGGAATAAGATGGAAATTGTTAAAAAAACAGAGAGACCTTTAGACACTGACTTGATTGAATAAAGAGTAGAGGAAAGTATGTAAGGGTATATTAGCATTTTGATTTTAAGCAGTTTCCTTTGAAGAAAAAAAAAGATGTAAGATCTAAAAAATTCTAAATAATTCTGTACTGAGCTTTAACTGATTTGAGAGCATAAAAATATATAGAAAGTCATTTGAATATTTTTATTTTCTCATACTTCATCTGAAAAAGGTGCTGTCCTCATGAATGTATTCATACACTGTGTGTATGAAATTATCTTCGCAACACTCCAGGGCCAAATTGACCGCCGGGAAGTACCGTACCTCGAATGCATAATGGATTTTTACTCCCCCGATACAATCGCGAGATTTGAGCTCATTATTGCATATAATTATCCTGCATTTAACGGTCGTTTATCCGGTGGACGGCTCTTATCAGCCTAATTAGAGGTGATTAAGCTTCTTCGCTCCTTTGCCGGCGGCGGCGCGCGCGAGAGAGCGAAATAAAATCATATTTACGGGGCTCCTGTTTGATATTAATAAAGGCATCTGACGGTTTATGATCTCTGCTGGCGGAAGGACGGTGCTGCAGTGGGCTGGTTTAGGCTCTCTCTCTCTCTCTCTCTCTCTCTCTCTCTCTCTCTCTCTCTCTCTCTCTCTCTCTAATTGCTTGCAGGAGTCGTGGATTGATTTTTACGAGAAGTAAAGAGGAAATATAGAGATAAATCATTGGCAGTGAGTTAGATTGGAGTGAGGTATGCCGCTTTACATAAGGAGAGCAGATGTTGATCCGTCAAGAGTAACGGCTATAAAGCGGCTTGGCTAAAAAGTTTGAAGTTTACCAGCCAGCCATAATTCCATGTTCTAATTTCTTGGCTTTACGAGTATATTTACCGTCTTCCATCTTGCAGACAATAAATTTTCACTTGTCTCTGCAGTTCTTGATTATCACCACGGAACACAACTTCTGCAAATATAGTTTTTCTGTGGGGTCAGTGAATGAAGAGGAAAGTGGCTTAGTGTTGAATTTTATATGTATGTATATATATACTATATATATGTGTGTGTGTAGCAATATTTAACTTATAGATGGATGTACCATCTACTTACGGCTGCAGTAAAAAATACACTCCCTTTTATATAGATAGATTTACGTATGACTTTACTGTAATGGGTAACATCTTTGGAAATCTTAGCAGTACTGGAGACAAAAGACCTGAATTTGGTACAATATCACCAGATACTGTTACTGTTACACCATGTCAAAGGTTAAACGGTGCAAGTGAGCCAAAAGGGGGTTTTTGAAAGGGGAAAGGGATATCATGTTTGCATTTCAAGTCGTCCAGAAGACAAAGTTAGAGAGAGAGAGAGAGAGAGAGAGAGAGAGAGAGAGAGAGAGAGAGAGAGAGAGAGAGAGAGAGAGAGACACTACCCTCCTCACAATGGCTCTAGAAAGAGAGTGAATGTGTCTTTCACACACACACACACCCTCCCCTCACAATGGCTCTAGAAAGAGAGTGAATGTGTCTTTCCACACACACACACAGAGAGAGAGAGAGAGAGAGAGAGAGAGAGAGAGAGAGAGAGAGAGAGACCACCCTCCCCACAATGACTCTAGAAAGAGAGTGAATGTGTCTTTCCAGAGAGAGAGAGAGAGAGAGAGAGAGAGAGAGAGAGAGAGAGAGAGAGAGAGAGAGAGAGAGAGAGAGAGAGACTACCCTCTCACACTGACTCTAGAAAGAGAATGTGTCTTTCCAGAGAGAGAGAGAGAGAGAGAGAGAGAGAGAGAGAGAGAGAGAGAGAGAGAGAGAGAGACTACCCTCCTCACACTGACTCTAGAAAGAGAGTGAATGTGTCTTTCCAGAGAGAGAGAGAGAGAGAGAGAGAGAGAGAGAGAGAGAGAGAGAGAGAGACCCTCTCACAATGACTCTAGAAAGAGAGTGACTGTCTTTCCAGAGAGAGAGAGAGAGAGAGAGAGAGAGAGAGAGAGAGAGAGAGAGAGAGAGAGAGACTACCCTTCACAATGACTCTAGAAAGAGAGTGACTGTCTTTCCAGAGAGAGAGAGAGAGAGAGAGAGAGAGAGAGAGAGAGAGAGAGAGACTACCCTTCACAATGACTCTAGAAAGAGAGTGACTGTCTTTCCAGAGAGAGAGAGAGAGAGAGAGAGAGAGAGAGAGAGAGAGAGAGAGAGAGAGAGAGAGAGAGAGTACCCTCTCCTCACACTGACTCTAGAAAGAGAGTGAACTTTCCAGAGAGAGAGAGAGAGAGAGAGAGAGAGAGAGAGAGAGAGAGACTACCCTCCTCACACTGACTCTAGAAAGAGAGTGAATGTGTCTTTCCAGAGAGAGAGAGAGAGAGAGAGAGAGAGAGAGAGAGAGAGAGAGAGAGAGAGAGAGAGAGAGAGAGACTACCCTTCTCACAATGACTCTAGAAAGAGAGTGACTGTCTTTCCAGAGAGAGAGAGAGAGAGAGAGAGAGAGAGAGAGAGAGTACCCTCCTCACAATGACTCTAGAAAGAGAGTGAACGTGTCTTTCCAGAGAGAGAGAGAGAGAGAGAGAGAGAGAGAGACACTACCCTCCTCACAATGACTCTAGAAAGACGGTGAATGTGTCGTTCCAGAGAGAGAGAGAGAGAGAGAGAGAGAGAGAGAGAGAGAGAGAGAGAGAGAGAGAGACTATCCTCCTCACAATGACTCTAGAAAGAGAGTGACTGTCTTTCCAGAGAGAGAGAGAGAGAGAGAGAGAGAGAGAGAGAGAGAGAGAGAGAGAGAGAGAGAGAGAGTACCCTCCTCACAATGACTCTAGAAAGAGAGTGAACGTGTCTTTCCAGAGAGAGAGAGAGAGAGAGAGAGAGAGAGAGAGAGAGAGAGAGAGAGAGAGAACGGTAAACTGTAGTGATACTCTGATATGTTTGTTCGTTCTAGTAATATTTGTCTACTCCCTTGTATCTTTTTGGCGTTACTCCCGTATGATTTTGGATATTGAAATACAGCTTTGCATTTTTACGGACATTCTATTTCAACCAAACGTTTTTATGGATATACAAATAAACCCAGGTACTGATTTGGGTCACGTTCAAGTACACCATGTATTTTGTTGAAGTTCAATTAGTGTCGTGAAATTTTTGGATATTCGGTAATTACGAGTTTGTATTTTACAGTTTTGTATTTTGTTGGAAAAACAGGTACCTGCATGTATTATTTTTATAGTCAATTACTCCAGTGCATTTCTTTGGGCATTCAGTTACAACCATGATTACTGTGTTCGACTCAGAAATAGAACCCCGTATGGGGGTAGAGCCGTCATTGCACCTCATGCGGTGCACTGTAGGCATTAATTAAGGTTCTTTGCAGCGTGCCTTCGGCCCTATAGCTGCAACCCCCTTTCGTTCCTTTTACTGTACCTCCTTTCATATTGTCTTTCTTCCATCTTACTTTCCATCCTCACCTAACAATTGATTCATAGTGCAACTGCGAGGTTTTCCTCCTGCTACACCTTTCTAACCTTTTACTGTCAGTTTCCGTTTCAGCGCTGAATGACCTCATGGGTCTCAGTGCTTGGCCTTTGGCCTAAATTCTGTATTCCATTCAACAGAAGTAGAAGTCATACTGTTAAGTAAGAAATTAATATATATTAGCGCTGTAATGAATAAAGCCCATTACATGCTTACACAGTTCCTCGTTGGATGAATCGGTAGAGTTGTCGGCTAGCACTCTGCTAGGCCCGAGTTCGAGTCTCCGGCCAGCCAATGAAGAATTAGAGGAATTTATTTCTGGTGATAGAAATTCATTTCTCGCTATAATGTGGTTCGGATTCCACAATAAGCTGTAGGTACCGTTGCTAGGTAACCAACTGGTTCTTAGCCACGTAAATAATTATAATTCTAATCCTTCGGGCCAGCCCTAGGAGAGCTGTTAATCAGCTCAGTGGTCTGGTTAAACTAAGGTATACTTAACATGCTGACACACCTACTGTAGTTTCATAGCGGAATGTTGATTGCTAATTGTATCTATTTGTACAGAATTGGTTTTTATATGGAAGCCTCAGAATTTCCCGGCGAACTAAGTCGACCTTATTTAGTTTTATAATTTATGAAAGTTAACTGGAGAAGCAAATCAATCATATTGCTATATATATATATATATATATATATATATATATATATATATATATATATATATATATATATATATATATATATATATATATATATAATATATATATTATATATATATATATATCCTTTTAGTCTCTTTACTTCGCTGATATTTTTTCTAAAACAAAACGATACTTCATGAAATGTTGAAATATAAAAAATCTATATCTTGTTTAAAAAGATGTTTTTATTTATTATCATATTTATGATGACACACAAAAACAAACAACAAATCTAATGTTATGCTTATATACTAAACAAAGAACAGTCGCACCACATTCAGTGATACGTTTTCCCATAAATAAAATACAGTGATATTCAGCTTTCCAGTTCATCATAACCACAAACACTATGTAAGGGTATTGTTATGTTTATTAACGAGTAAAAAACATTCTTATCTCATTCTCGGTGCTTATGGAAAAACTACAACAGCAACAACAAAAAAGCAAAATTTTCTGGAGAGGAAAACATTACCCACAGCATATGAGTCATTAGGAAGCAGCACCGACTGAAAAAACCTCACTTGGGGAAGACGGATAGTCTCGGATTAGGGACGGGAGATTGGGGAGCTTTTGGAGGAGGAGGAGGATGGGTGGGGGGAGGTTTTGGAGGAGGAGGAGGAAGGACAAGATTGGGAGGCTGAGTAAGAGGCGAAGAATAAGAAAATGATGATGGAAAAGGGGATGATAAGAATTAGAGGAAAAAAACAGAGTGGTTGGACAGGGAGGGAGGAGGGGGGCGGGGGAGGAGGAGGAGGAGAAGAAGGAGGAGGAAGAAGAGGAAGAATAAGGGGCAATAGCAAGAGGGAGAGAGTGTATTGGAACAGGGAGGGAGAAAGGAATAGGAAGATTATGATAAGAAAAAAATAAAATGGAGGAAAAGAATGGGACGGAGTTAGGAGGATGAGGCTTAG
This sequence comes from Macrobrachium rosenbergii, assembly GCF_040412425.1. Lineage (NCBI taxonomy): Eukaryota > Metazoa > Arthropoda > Malacostraca > Decapoda > Palaemonidae > Macrobrachium > Macrobrachium rosenbergii. Next base: position 14,855,015 of record NC_089766.1, on the reverse strand, counting down.
AACAGTCAGCCTGAGAAGAGGAGGGGATATATACCCCCGGCCCCCAAACCATCACCCCCGCCCCCCGTCCTAGCTTCTCCAAGAAGACCTCAAGTAGGACTCCTCACGATCGCAGATAAGACACCCCAAACTGCGTCGGGACGAGATCTTTTCGGCTATTAAGCTTACTCCTAGGGCTATTGTCGGCTATTAAGCGCACTTCTTCGGGCTATTAATAGCCCTCGGTAATAGCCACTGCATTATCTCTGAGCGGCAGAGCAGCTCTCTCTCTCTCTCTCTCTCTCTCTCTCTCTCTCTCTCAAACCGCAAAGGCGTTAGCGTTTTGTTGGTGCTGTATTAACCGGTGGTTCAAGTGCCGAGTTTTTTTTTTTATTGCGGATGCAAACCAGAATTTATTATTTCATTAAGGTAATTTAAAACATTTTTATCTATTTGTTAATTATTTTTTTTTTTTTTTTTAGTAAGTGAGATCTCTTCTTTCTGTATCTCCCTTTACCTCCTCTTACTTCTTCCTAATGAACACCATGTTCTTTGGAAGCTTGAATTTCAAGTCAGTGGCCCCTGTGGTGGGCTTGTTCCATATGATTAGGTTTCATCTTCTGAATAACAATAATAATAATAATAATAATAATAATAATAATAATAATAATAATAATAATAATAATAATAATAATAATTTCGAGGGAATAATATTTTTACTTATTCTATTTATGAGTGATTTTCAATGATATATTGGGATGATTGTACCCATGATCAGGCGACTTATTGTGTATAGCAGTAGTGAAAGATAGGCTTTCTTCATCTCTTCGTTGGGTGAATCGGTAGAGCTGCGGACTGTCACTCGATGGGCCGGAGTTCAGTTCCCCGGCCGGGTGATGAAGTTAGAGGAATTTATTTCTGGTGATAGAAATTCATTTCTCGCTATAATGTGGTTCGGATTCCACAATAAACTGTAGGTCCCGTTGCTAAGTAACCAATTGGTTCTTAGCCACGTAAAATAAGTGTAATCCTTCGGGCCAGCCCTCTCTAGGAGAGCTGTTAATCAGCTCAGTGGCCTGGTAAAACTAAGGTATACTTAACTTCTCCGAGCTGGACGACGGAAAGTCATTATTAGAGTATGTACCACGTTCAGTATATCGAGGGTCTTTTGTTCAGGGAAATTAAACAACGTTGGATCTGGTCAGTTCTTGGTTGGGTTACCAGTGAAGAGTGCTAGGCATTAGTTCTTGTGACAGTTTAGGGCCCAGTTACCTCGTTCCAGCAGTCAGTGGGTTACAATGAGGCTTGAGGAATAGCGTGAGTTATTGCATTACCCATAGTATATCGGTTCTCGACTCAAGCTGTGACGAAACCCGGTACCCCTCCGAGTAAATGAATATCCTCGAGATCTTAAATACCTTTTTAGTTTTCTGAAAAGAAAACTATTGTGCCGACTTTGTCTGTCCGTCCGCACTTTTTTCTGTCCGCCTTCAGATCTTAAAAACTACTGACGCTAGAGGGCTGCGAATTGGTATATTGATCATCCACCCTCCAGTCATCAAACATAACAAATTGCAGCCCTCCAGCCTCAGTGGTTTTTTGAAAATTTTATTAAAGGTTAAAGTTAGCCATAATCATGCGTCTGAGGAAATATAGGCCAGGTCACCATCGGGCTGTGGTTAAAGTTTCATGGGCGTCGGCTCATACAGCATTATAAAGAGACCAGCGAAAGATAGATCTATTTTCGGTGGCCTTGATTATACGGTGTACAGAAAACTCGATTGGGCCAAAGAAACTTCGGCGCATTTGTTTACTTGCTGTCTTGGTATTTAATGTGATTTGCACGTAATTACCCTGATGATTACAACACTGTAATGCAAATTGCAGCTGCAGTTTTTTTTTATTTTCTTCTATTTTCTGAACTTGGGCAATATACGTGCCAAAATAAATACGGTTTTATTTCAGCACTATAATTTAGCAACCCGAGTTTCAGCTCTGCCTTGCAATGTAATCATGCTTAAAATGTGTATATTTTAACTCGTAACATCGTTACCCCCATGCATTCCAAAAATGGTTTAATTTTAACAATGATTAATACAAAGGAAATCAGGTGTTCCGTGAACGGACGTTGTCTATTTTAGAAATGTATTCTGCATCCGTGGCTGTAGATATTCGTTTGTTGATGTCAGTAAATATATTCCCCATTATGAATAGAGGCACCTAGCATTTCCCAAAGAACACATAATCTCCATATATGCTTTTGTGTTTCCATGAATGTCGCTTTTGTTTGGTAAAGAAGTAATCATTGCTGGACACATGGATTGGTTCCGCATCAAAATCGATGATAATTGCGGAAAAATTGTATTTATTCTTTGCATTCATCTGTTTATTTGGTGTTATTTATCATTCATCACATATGTCGAGTGTCAGTTTTTTTATCTGCTATTTTATGTTCATGATTTTTACGTATGGGCATTATATTTTAATGGAGGCTGATTAGTCCGTGTTATGGCATGGGGTGTTTTCAGCTAGAATGTATGGAAATGATAATAATAATAATAATAATAATATTATTATTATTATTATTATTATTATTATTATTATTATTATTATTATTATTATTATTCAGAAGATGAATCTCATACACATGGAACAAACCTACAGGGTCCATTGACTTGAAATAATAATAATAATAATAATAATAATAATAGTAATAATAATAATAATAATAATATTATTATTATTATTATTATTATTATTATTATTATTATTATTATTATTATCATCCAAGAGATGAAGCCTGTACATTTGGAAAGCCACAGGGGCCATTGACTTGAAATAATAATAATAATATTAATAACCTGAGCAGGCATAACCACGCACAAGTAGATTTCCGCTTGAGTAGCCCCATTTTCCACTTGGCTAGTCGCATCTGCCTGTTAAACACAGCTGCTTGCGTAGTCCAAACAGTCTTATCCATAAGTTTTATTGCTTTTGTATTTATTTGTATTTATTTGTTTGTTTTCATAGCTTAGTCACAGGTACTTGTGTATACCATGGTCTTGCTACTAAGTTTAAGATTTTAGTTGTTGCATATTCCATGCAATCTTTATATATATATATATATATATATATATATATATATATATATATATATATATATATATATATATATATATATATGTATATATATATATATATATGTATATATATACATATATATATGTATATATAACACACACATATATATATATATATATATATATATATATATATATATATATATATATATATATATATATATATATATATATATATATATATATATATATATATATAGTAGATAGATGTGTAAGTAAAGAGCCTGTTCATAAGAGTGGAAGCATATCCAAACACTCATTCTGTGTTTTATATAAAAAAATAAGGGGGAAAACTTTCTTTTTCCATTCCGGAGAGGCACAAAATATCATTTTCTCTCTCGGAATCCTCGAATAAAAAAAAAACTTTCCATCCAATCTTTTTTCCCCGTTTTTAATCCAAAATCCCGTCTCTTTTATTTGCCCTTCAGTTCACCTTATGTCGGAGCAAAATACCTCCCCCTCCCCTCCCCTTCCCCCTTCTCCCTTCCTCCCTTCCATCCCTGTACATTTATGCAACCAATGGCTCTAATGCCTAATGCTTTACTGCTTCCCCACCACCCCGGCCCGACCTGACCCTGGCGTCTCCATACCTCATCTCTCCTTTTTGTCTGCATTGAATGGCTGCGTTACAGACCAAAACACTTCCCTCCCCCCTTCTTTCGTTTCTTCCCCTTCCCGTCTCCTCTCTCTTTACTCTCTTCCCCTTCCCCTCTTCTCTTGTTCCCCGTTCCTCTATTGCCTTCTTCTCACACCCTCTTCCCCTCCCCCCTGTTTTCCATGTTATTCCCCCCTCCCTTCTTTTCCTTCCCTCTTCTCTCTTCTGCTTCCCTTCCTCTTCCGCTGCTCTCTCTCTTTTTCAACACCCCCCTCTTTATTCAAGCTCTTCTTTCCCCCACCCTGTCTCTTTCGGCTTTCCCCTTCCCCCCTTATTCCCATAAACCCCCTCCTTTTCTGTATCTGTATTGAATAGCGGGGTTATAAACCGAAGCATCCCCTCTTTCTCCCCCTCCCCTCCCTCACTCCCATCCCCTTCTGGCATCCTCTCGAAGAGGAATGATGGAGTTCATTGTAGAGATTTTGGTTCCAGGAAGTTTTGATTCCCCCTCCCCCCTTCCCTTCCAGGTCTTCCAGGAACACTGGAAATACTTCCTAGTTCATGGAATTCTGTCAAACAAGGTTTCGCCAAGTGCGCTCTGGATGACGACCGGTAAAAACAATTTATTTATTTATTTTTTTGAATCACGACCGTTGGGAACCGTTTTCGTTTTCTTTTTTTTTACTCATTTATTATTCTGATCGTTGTGGTGTTTTGGTATGGGCTAATGCCGCTGCAGTGTTGTAATGTCTGCAGTTACTTTGTTATATCAGCAATAACTGCATATACCGTACTGCGGTTGTGATAGCGACGAAGATTATGGCAGTCGTATGTAAGCTCTTGTGTGAATATATATGAACAGCATAGAATTTACCTTTTTAAGATGAATTTATTTGTGACTTTATTTGTATCGACGGTTACCACTGCAGTAATTGTAATACTAATTTTTATAATAGTGATAAGAATGGTAAACTTGTATGTCAGTCCGTATGCAGAATGATCTTATCTTTTGCAGAATGGCTCCATTAACAAGTTCACATTCTCTGTAGAACTGAGCGTCACAGTATTGAAGTGCAATATGGTGTCAACAGTGGTTAAATTTGACGGCAATCGAAAAGGATTTTGATGAGTTTAGTGGCATCGATAGTTCAGTTTTTTTTTTTTTTCAGGCCGTTTCTGCTCTCTCTCTCTCTCTCTCTCTCTCTCTCTCTCTCTCTCTCTCTCTCTCTCTCTCTCTCTCTCTCTCTCGCCGTTAATCCAACTTAAAAATCACTGCAATAGGTTCCGATCGTAGGCTTTCCTGCATCCATTGCCTTTCACCCGGCGTTTTCGGAAGCCCTTGCCAACAGAACCTTCGTATGTTTCAACATACATCACAGGCTTGCTTTCATTTTGGTTGCTGATATGTTACTGCATATAACACATTGTTTTTATTTTCTATAGGTTTCTATAACAAATATAGACTCACAAAAATCCTTTGGAAACAAATAACTTGGCTAATACTCGAGTTAGTAATTTGTTGGGATTCACTATCCGGGACTTCACTGTCATATATAAAGTTGTACGTACATTCGGCAAGTTCATAATTGACATTTTGCCCTTGGCGCTGAAGAATCTTTGGCTTCTACTACGTATTCTCCATTAAAACTTCGTCTAATGGTAACTATAGAAATAGTTTTTCCCCTGAGGGATCAAGGAGTCATATGGTAGAAGAACAGGAAGTTTTGCGTCGTGAATTTGTGATTTGCCCGGGAGAATTTTGCCATTAAGCGTGATAAGTATGGTTGAACAACTTGGCAAAGAGCTAATCTAATGGATTATATACTTGTATAAAATGAAAATTAAAAAATCATAAAAATCCAAAATTGTACCATTCCACCAGTGGTTCATCTGGCCTTTAAGTCTTGTTTACAGTGTACCACCGATGGTACAAATGGCGGTTAACGTGTTAAGAAAGCTTTGTAGAAATGGTCTGTTTCCAAATGGAGACAGGACTTCTCTGACTCTCTTGAATTGCGACCGCTGAAATCCGTTATGTTTGAATAACGCCCGTTAAAATTCGCTTTCGTTTTTGGATCACGACCGTTAAAAGTTTCAAGTTTTTTTTTTTTTATCACGACCATTACGAACCATTGCAGATATGTGCAGCAGCTTATGAGCCTTCTTAAGCATGCAAGATATAAATATTCTAGGATGCGAATTTCATGATATTATTATTCAGTGGATGAAACCTATTCATATGTAACAAGCACCAGGGGCCATTGACTTGAAATTCAAGCTTCCAAAGAATATGATGTTCGTTAGGAAGAAGTAAGAGGAAGTAAAGGGAAATACGAAAGAAGAGATACCACTTATTAAAAAAGAAAAAATAAATTAATAAACAGATAAAAATGTATCGAAATGCAAGAAGAATATTATTAGGGAAGTAATGCATACGTAAAAGCGAGATCTTCAAACCGTTTCTTTCTATTTGAATTTCAACTTTAAAGGTCATGAATGCGAGAATCGACCGTTTTGCAGCTATTCATCATCTTTACACCAAAGATCCGTAACTTGATGCACTTTTGAGCTCCAGATGTCTTCATACATCATAATTATTCATCGGTAACGTTTTTAAAACCTGGCCTTCCCCTTTCGGGATTGTGGAATAGCCTCCCAGAGGATTTCGTGCGATAGGAATTTTTAAAAAAATGCAGTGCATTACTACCCTAATACTATTCTCCTTGCATTTTGATACATTTTTATCTGTTTATTAATTTATTTTCTCTTTTTTAATAAGTGGGATCTCTTCTTTCTGTATCTCCATTTACTTCCTCTTATTTCTTCCTAATTAACACCATATTCTGCGGAAGCTTGAATTTCAAGTCAATGGCCCCTTTGGTGGGCTTTTTAGTTCTTTATTGGAGGGGTGGGTAGAGCTCTGGGCTAGCACGCCGTTGGCCCAGCGTTCGACTCTCCGACTGGTCAATGAAGAATTAGAGGAATTTATTTCTGGTGATAGAAATTAATTTCTCATCATAATGTGGTTCGGATTCCACAGTAAGCTGTAGGTCCCGTTGCTGGGTGACCAGTTGGTTCTTAGCCACGTAAAATAAATCTAATCCTTCGGGCCAGCCCTAGGAGAGCTGTTAATCAGCTCAGTGGTCTGGTTAAACTAAGGTGTACTTTACTTAACTTGTTCCATATGAATAGGTTTCATCTGCTGAATAATAATAATAATTTTAATAATAATTCTGAGTTAAGCGTGTGATGAGTTTTCTTCGCTGTCATCTCCGTCGAGCACTTTCTTCCTGGACTCCCATCCGGTGTAGGTTTTCATCTGCTGACTTTTTCTACGACTTTCAGAGTGTTCTTACTTGTTTTCGTACCTTACTGCCCAGTCCATATCAGTTACTTCTCTGATTGAATGCTCCTTTTACATTCTCATCCCATGTTCAAACCATCTTAGTCTTTGAGATTTCAGTCTTTCCCAGTATAATATTCAGTGAATTTCTCTAGTCTTCATCCTGTTACTTCCATGTTTTACCGCTTCCATGACTGTCTGCTCTTTTCCACTTTTGAACTTCTCTTTTTACCGTTTCGATAGCTGCCCGACCTTCTAGTCATTCATTCATTCTTATCTTTGAGATTTCGGTCTGTTTACCAGTTTGGGATCAAAACAGATTTGAATTGTTGTACTTGCTATACCAGCTGGTACGCTGGTATAGTGGTTAGGCTAGTGGTGTGGCGGAATGCCACTCAGATGTCGCGGGTTCGCGTCTCCCCCAGGGCGATGAAAAATCGCCGGCTCTGCATCATGATCAGTTACTGCTGCAGCGTGGCGTCTGCGGTGGGAGGTTGGAACCAATATTCTTTGCAAGCTTGAACTTCAAGTCAGTGGCCCCTTTGGTGTGCTTGTTCCATGTGAACAGGTTTCTTCTACTGAAATAATAATAATAATAATAATAATAATAATAATAATAATAATAATAATAATAATAATAATAATAATAATAATAACTTGTATCTTTCGTAACGGCTGAATTAATTTGATCTACAAATTGATTCAACCGTTTACAAAAGAATTTCGTTGCATTAATATGTTATACAGGAAGTATTGACACCATGAGATTGATTGGTCTTGTATTGCAAATGTTGGGAAAATATACTTTTATCCCCATATAGATTTTATGCATTTGTATACGTAAAAGCAACGAACTTAGCTTCGAAATGCTGGCAGGAGTTTTGAAATGTCTACCAAGTTCTGTCGTCGGTGTTATGTATATTACCGATTAATTTTTCAATAATAATAATAATAATAATAATAATAATAATAATAATAATAATAATAATAATAATAATAATAATAACGACCCTTCACAGGTATTTATGTCCTCAATTATTTGTCGTGCCTACATACCAACTATATCGTGCATCTTAAGTTATCAAGTGGCTCTCCTTGTTGGCCACTCACTGGCACTCACTTCAAGCTACTCAGTTGGCACTTCAACGTGACCATTAAATGGCACTTCAGTCTTTTTGGTAGCCTGAACGCGTATATTTTGATTGTTAATGTTGTCAGTTTTTTTTAAATTCTATCTGTGTCGAAATTAATGGGATTTTTCTTGTTTTTTCAGAAATAATTTTTTCAGGAATAACTTTTTTGTCGATTTTTATATAATTGATTAAACGTTTTTTTTTTTTTTATTAATTAAGCTTACGACTTTTTATATCGTTTGGTAACTATAGCCGTGGCGAACGAGTTTAAGGATTTCTTAATCGTGCCTTGGCACCCTACTAGCTGACAGTGATCCGATTTCTTAACGGGGGTTGCCAGGGAATAACAGAAAAAGCATAGTCATTTTTCAGTTGGTTAAATTAAAATTTATTTTTCCAAGGAAAAGTGTATATATATATATATATATATATATATATATATATATATATATATATATATATATATATATATATATATATATATATATATATATATATATATATATATATACATATATATAATATATATATTATATATATTTTTTAATAACCAGGGCAATGACACTATGGTCTTGTGAAAGTGTTTCACTCCACGTTTTTGCATATCGTTAATTCAGCAGTCTTTTTTCTTGAAGATGACGGTAAATATCCGAAGCCGATATCATTGTAACCAACGGTGGATGCCGAGCAGCATGAGCACCCAATCACGGTTAGCTTCACTGACATCGACTGTGGATTTTTAACGTCACATGCAAAGTTAAAGCTTTTCGACAATGGCATTAGATGAGTATTATGGCTTGATTATGTATTTTCTTGAATTTGTAATGTGATTTATAGTAAAACGAGCTTGTTGGCGCGCACGTAGCCCGGGGCTGCAGTCTCCCCTATCCTCCCGTTCCCGTACCTACCCCGCCCCCACCCGGGCGGACAAACCGGTTTACAGGGGGTGGTTGGCTGAATCATGTCTCCCCTACTGTCACCTGGGGCCCGGGGAGGACAAACGTGATCAGATCCTTTCGGATTTTACTGTTATAGATGTTCGCATTTATTATTTTTTCCACAAATATTGTAACTGATACCCAAATATAAAGATTAATTGGTCTTTCATGTCATTAACGTGATTTATTTAACTATTTAACTTGAATTATCATGACTGTAATTCTCTCTCTCTCTCTCTCTCTCTCTCTCTCTCTCTCTCTCTCTCTCTCTCTCTCTCTCTCTCCCACGTTTACATTTAGATATTTTGTTCTGTTGAGCCCTCCCAACCGATAGCCTTTTGTTCTCCTCATCAAAATTTGGATTTTTAAAAAATAATAATATGAATAACGGCCATTTGGTTTATCCTTTACGTTATATGTTATTTATATCTGTCAAACTGTGTACGGACCCATTTATTTTTCAGTTAACACGGCTCATTTAAAACAAGAAACACAGGGAATTCGTGGTAAAAGGTCACCAGACAACGAATTCTGTGGCATTTTTCAGGTGGGCACCTCCGAAAGCTGCCTCCTAGATTTTTCATTCCGGTTGTTTATGGGCACCCGCTTCCTTATTTATTGTCATTGGCACTCCTGATTAATAAGCTCTGCTTCCTCGGGCTTTATTCGCCCTCACGGTGCCAACCAACTTTATGACCTCTTGGCACTCCTTCTTCAGTGATTCATTCGGGGGATTCTGCAGTGATTTAGTGCCGATGGTTTTAATGATTCTGCGGCACTGTTTCATAGTCATTATGATAGGTTTTTTTTTTGTGGGGGGATTCAGTGCAGTTCTTTTGTGATTTAGTCGAATTTGTGAACGATGTACTGGAAATTTTTCAGTGATTTAGTGTCGTTTCACATTTTCCATTTCCAGTTTTGAGGAATTCTTGATTTCTTTTAGCGGATTTATTTTAATGACTCCATGGAATTATTCAGCAATTCAGAGCCAGTGTTTTCAGTTCATTTGCACTTTAACAGAGCAGTGAGATTCGGTTTCATTTCTAATAGATGATTTGCCCCCTAATATTTTATGTGCTTTTTAAAGACTCATTTTCATTTTTCAGCAGTTCATCCATTGGATTTGCGGGCGTTCCTTACAACTAGTATGGCCAGAACTCGGGATTTACTGGCTTGATCAATCTTTCTTATCTGTAACTTCCAGATTGGAATTCTATGTCTTCTTTTTTGTTCCCTGAAGCACTCACACACGCTTTACCTAACTTCCTTTAGCAGTCACACCCATCTTAGTCTTTCCACAAAAAAGATATATGTGTATATTTATAAAATGATAAAATCCTAGTGGATCTATCTTGTTTGTCCGTCCCGGGTGGGGACGGGGTAGGTAGGGGATCGGGAGGATAGGGGAGACATAACACATCCACCCTCCTCCTGCAAACCTGTTTGTCCGCCCCGGGTGATGGCGGGGTAGGTAGGGGATCGGCAGGGTAGGGGAGACATGACACATCCACCCTCCTCTTGCAAATCTGTTTGTCCTTTCCAGGTGGGCGGTGTGGGTAGGGGATTGGGAGGGTAGGGAAGACATGACGGGCAACGCCGGGTTCCGGCGCAGAGTAGCACGTGCCATCAAGCTCTTGTATATATATATATATATATATATATATATATATATATATATATATATATATATATATATAGTATTTTGGTTCCAATGTTCCAATGGGAATTCTTTTTATTCTTCTGTTTTCCCAATTTCCTTGGAATAGTGAGTTTGTAGGCACCTTAGAAGAGGGCTAAAATGAATTCACGTCTTTCTGCTAAAAAAATACTTTTTTGAATGATTTTTGAGGAATTTCCATAATGCTGTTTATGTTTACGTAACGAATCCAGCTGTCAAATAGGTGTGAAGGCTAGGTTTATTTGGCATTTTTATTTCTTTCCTATGCAATATATAATATTTGCGTTGTTTCGTTTTTTCTTATTAGTTTTGTGTGTTTGCTTAATCTCTCCAAGGTTATTTTTTCCACGCAATCATTCTATTTTGTTCAGGCTCGCTCGGGGAGTGAAGAGCATCTTTTTCATGTTCTAAAATCTAAATGAATGCGTAATGAGAGGCAGCGTGTATCCATACATTTACTTTTTCCCTGTAATACAGATATGAGTATCGAACTTTGCTTTTAAATGCTACGAGATTTTAAATCACGAAAATAGGACAAAATATTACTGGGGCGTAAATGCCACAAGGTTTTAAATCAGGAATTGACAACAACATAATGTTACTGGATATTATAAGTACGATGCATTTGAAAGTAATGTTACAGACATTTCACAACAACGCGAAAACTTGGTGCAGAAAATCAAACGTGAAAAATATCATTGACTTCAGTAACATTCTGAAGAAGAAACATGGAAATACGAAACGCATGGTGACCCTTATGTCATTTCATCAGCTGCAGTGGCCCCTACAGAGGGGAGAATAACACGTCAAAGAATTGCTTTCTGAAGCGGGAACAATCAGTGAATTGATTGCTTTTCAGTTTTTTTGTCAGTACTTCTTGAGGGGAGTTCTGGTGCACTGGTGTTACTGTACTTCCATCTTCGGAATAGCTATCTGTTATACTTGTTGCTGTTTATTATTATTATTATTATTACGAGCTTGTTGGCGCGCGCTGAAACGCAGGGCTGCTGATTCCCCTACCCTCGCGATCCCTACCTACCCCACCCCCACCCGGGGCGGACAAATAGGTTTGCAGGAGGAGGGTGGCTGTGTCACTTCTCCCCTACTGTCACCCGGGGGAGGAAAAGAAGACCAAATCCTTTCGGATTTTATTATTATTATTATTATTATTATTATTATTATTATTATTATTATTATTATTATTATTATTATTATTATTTGTTACTACAGAAGAAAGTAATTTTGCCAGTTTTCCATCAGATTTCCAGTTGACTATTTACTTTAAATCACTCACTGAATGTTGTTTTGTGTATCATTCTAAGCCTTTTTGCTAAATTGAGATTCATCAGTTCATATGTACTGAATTATAGCCTGTAAAGCGAGTAAATCTAGACCATATGCCAGGAGATTTTATGGTCGTGTTTAGATTGACAGTTGGTTTCCTTTGAACAGGCTCGATGTACCATATCAGTGCTGATGTTCGTTACCCAATACAATAGGCGAGGGTTTTCTTAACAAGGGGTTTCTTTATGGACTGGGTTGGAACTGTCGCGCTAGTCTTCAGGGTATGGGATATATGAGGGGGTTATATATGTTTATATATATATGTATATATATCATATATATACACACATATATATAATATATTAATATATAAAATTCTGAAGTGAAAAATACTTTGAAAACGAAGTCAAGACGAAACTAGTAAGGATTCTTACCTAATGTTCCATTTCTTCCCTGTGATACTTAGCAAATGTCATACGCATACCGTACATGCATACATACATACATATATATGACTTTTTATCACATCATCGTGATTCATATACAACCAGTAAGCTACAAACGTCCTTTAATATCCTATTCGCTCTACCTCGGAAATAATATATTTTCATATATGTACGTGTGCATGTATGTTTATATGAATGTATGTATTTCAGAATGTTAAATTTCGTGCGCCAAGAGGAAAGCGTAGCGCAAACGAACATGCAGACAGTTAAGACTGTGGTCGTGAAGGTACACTCCTCAAAATCAATAAATTATATATATTTATTTTGAAATAAATTTATTAAGTTTATATATTCATAGGTTGATTGGCATATTCTTCTCAGAACTTTGTGTTTTATTGTACAACTAGATTTTGTTAACGCTGGTCCAATTTATATGATTTTTATCTCTGACATACACGGGAATTGCTGTTATCCTGTGCATTTATTATATTTTACGTAGATTGTTACCGTTATAGAATTATTCACTTGAATTACATGGGGTTTGATATACATGCTTTAATATTTTCTGGAGAATTCTTACGAAATGCGGTTTCCACTGCATTGTCTTAAATGCCGCAGTAAGACTAAATTATTTAAGCTAATGGAGAACATATTTAAGTTTATTACTGTATGGCAATATAAGTAAGGTTTTTTATGAGTGTTATGTACTCCTCTCCTTTTATTACCATAAAGTCTTATTTGCCGTTCTCCGTGCACCGTCGAATGCAATATTATGATTTTTAAAAGTTTTTTGCCTATATTCCTACTTATATCTATTTTGTATGATAAGTAGATTCAGGGCTACTCATGCAAACACATTTTTACATAAATTTTACACACACACATATATATACAGTATGTATACAGTATATGTATATATTATATATATATATATATATATATATATATATATATATATATATATATATATATATATATATATATATATATATATATATATGTGTGTGTGTGTGTGTGTGTGCAGCGTGCGTGTACAGTATGTTTGTGCTTTCAGGGTACCTGAAAGACAGCTTTCAGTAATTTATATTACATTTTTGTACAAGATGTTGTAGCTGTGCCCTAAAGTAACATTTCTCGATATTTGTGAAATATGTAGCATTCATCCTGGATGTTCTCTCTCTCTCTCTCTCTCTCTCTCTCTCTCTCTCTCTCTCTCTCTCTCTCTCTCTCTCTCTCTCTCTCTCTCTTTTAATCAGCCCTTGTTTTCATTTCTCGCTCTCTCCTCAATACCTTTTTTCTCTCTCTCTCTCTCTCTCTCTCTCTCTCTCTCTCTCTCTCTCTCTCTCTCTCTCTCATCTGCCCTTGTTTTCATTTCTCGCTTTCTCCCCAATACCTTTTTTTTTCATCTCCCTCTCTCTCTCTCTCTCTCTCTCTCTCTCTCTCTCTCTCTCTCTCTCTCATCAGTCCTTGTTTTCATTTCTCGCTCTCTCCTCAGTCTTTTTTCCATCCTCTCTCTCTTTCCATCTCTCTCTCTCTCTCTCTCTCTCTCTCTCTCTCTCTCTCTCTCTCTCTCTCTAATCAGCCTTGTTTTCATTTGTTTTCATTTCTCTCTCTCTCCTCAATACTCTCTCTTTCCATCTCTCTCTCTCTCTCTCTCTCCCCAATGCGTAGGTGTTACACGCTTGTCAGGATTTAAATTGATTTGGCAATCATTTATTTACGTTCTTGCGCGCGCGCAGATAGCTTGTTTACGTATCAACTATTTTTGTTTACTGGCAGTGTCACTCCAACTAAGCTCCCATTTTTCAGTATAAAGGGATTCTTTATTCCCTGTTGTGAGCAACTGATAAAGAGTGGACGTGATTATATATCAGATGCCTGGTTTGAAACATTACATATGCATTCATACATACGTACTCGCATAAGTACATACATGCGTACACACACACACACACACACACACACACACACATATATATATATATATATATATATATATATATATATATATATATATATATATATATATATATATACAAATTTTAATTATAAGTGTGTGGAAATATATGTATTTAGTTATGTATATGTATATATATCTATCTATCTATCTATATACATATATAATTGATAGATAGATGGATATATGGTAATGTCAGTAATATATTGTAATTATACATACGTGTGTTAGTTTTTGAGTTAGGTATATAGACAAACATAAGCACGTAAACACATGTCTGTATATACACATATAGGCAGGTATTTCTGTCATTACTTTAAACACAGGCAAAATAAATGCATCTGCATGTATATATTTATGTATACATTATTATGTACATTACATGCACAGACAAAACGCCAACATGAAATCCAGATTCTTTAACATGTGTCAAGTTTCTCTTCCATATAAAAAAAACTATGTAAAAAAGGGGGTGGAATTATTTGTATGGAGCAAAAACGTAACTTTCAGTCGTAAAAGGCGCTGAAGATATTTGTGTCATTCTAATGTAGGAAGTTTTAGAATACTGCTTCGCGTGCGCCTTCTTTGTATAGATAAAAAAATTGCGTCGTTTGTTTTTACAAAATGACGATGGGGGCTGTAGTTTTCCCTGTTTTTCTTTTTTAAAATTTATTTCGTTGCTTTTATTTCAAAATATCAATTTTTTTTTATTTAACTTTTTCCTTTTGATTCTCTCTCTCTCTCTCTCTCTCTCTCTCTCTCTCTCTCTCTCTCTCTCTCTCTCTCTCTCTCTCTGTAAATCGTTTTGCAATATGGCTAAACATACATATGCTCGTAGAGATTAAGAATTTGCTCGATAGTGTAACTTCTTTGAACACAAGGGGAAAACAATTATATATAATATACATTATATATATGTATATATATTTATAAATTTTATGTATATATATATATATATATATATATATATATATATATATATATATATATATATATATATATACATATGTATGTGTGTCCGTAATGACATTTATAAATACTTACTTCGTTTCAGTAAGATAAAGAAGAGTATAATTTGTGAAAATCGTTTGTTGAAACGGTTACCTTACCTCCACAAAGGATTTATCAGAACTAATATATACTAAGATATACTAATATATATCTCGTCAGTATATACGGATAGCCAGTATACATTTGCATTGATATCCACGCACGCAGAATCAAGCAAGCTTTCCCCACTTTCCTCCTCCTCCCCGCCCATCCACATTCTGTAAACTGGAAATGGGAAACATAATTTTCAAATGTCTCTGCCAAAAATGGCAGAAGGGGAAACCATACAAAGCAACCGAACTATACTTGCAGAGCTGAAAGGATGCGTTCCATTGTACAAGGCGTTGAATATATTCATGGCATCCTAAAGGAGGAAGGATTCAAGGGCGCATGCGTGAGCGCATTCTTTGTGAATGTCCGGGTTGTTATTGTTTTGTACGATGATGTAGGGGGCGGGGCTGTGTTTGGCTAGTTTTTGTGGTGTTATATATATATATATATATATATATATATATATATATATATATATATATATATACATATATATACATATATATACAGATATATATATATATATATATATATATATATATATATATATATACAGATATATATATATATATATATATATATATATATATATATATATATATATATATATATATATATATATATATATATATATACACACACACATGTATATGCCTTATATTTGTGTACGCACACACACACACATATATATATATATATATATATATATATATATATATGTATGTAATGTATATATATATATATATATATATATATATAGTATGTATTATATATATATATATATATATATATATATATATATATATATATATATATATATATATATATATATATATAGTATTATATATATATATATATATATATATATATATATATATATATATATATTACTGTATATATATTACGATATTTCTCTCTCTCTCTCTCTCTCTCTCTCTCTCTCTCTCTCTCTCTCTCTCTCTCTCTCAATGACAATGAAAGCGAGACTCAATTCTACCGCAATGATGATTGTTAAAAATATGCTTCTTTTGAGACTGAAAAATGTAATTTGATCTATCTGGATTTTCTTTTGAATAAAGGACCACCGAGACGGGGACGTCAATAAGATCTCGAACACTAAGGTCATTTTCAGATCTGAGTTGTGAAGTTACACAGACTGAAATTCACTGGAAGCATCTAAAGCATACAGACAAAGTAGTATTTAACTTGGTTGACGCTCGAGTTCGTTAATCTATCCCAGTATGCAGTAAATGTGCCTCGCTGTCGAACGCCTCAGTTCCAGATGTACTTTACTCCTCACACCGTTGGACTGTGGATTAGCCTCCCTGCATATGTCGTGCAATTGAAACTTCAGAATTTCAAGCGAAGATGCAATGTGTTACTTCCCTAACACTATTCTTCTTGCATTTTAATCAAGTTTTATCTGTTTACATATTTATTGATTATTTTTTCTTTTTTAATAAGTGGTATCCCTTCTTTTTGGATTTCCCTTTACTTCCTCTTACTTCTTCCTAATTAACATATTCTTTGGAGGCTTGAATTTCAAGTCAGCGGCCCCTGTTGGCTTGTTCCATATGAATAGGTTTCATCTGCTGAGTGATAATAATAATAATAATAATAATAATAATAATAATAATAATAATAATAATAATAATAATAATAATAATAATAATCTGTGATTGTACTGTTTCATGATTTGATATTTTGCATGGCCAGGGACCATTTTTCGAGAGAGAGAGAGAGAGAGAGAGAGAGAGAGAGAGAGAGAGAGAGAGAGAGAGAGAGAGAGAGAGAGGAAGTTTTCTGATAAATCCTTCGCGAAGTTTGAGTAGTTGTTTCGGCCCTCAGAAAATATGTATATTTTGTCTTTCCCAGATTCACCTTTTAGGTTTTTGTTGTTTATAATAATCTTACTTCATTCTTTGCTTAATTTGATTTGTTTCTGACCTCTTACTTTTATTTGATTTCGGTGCTTTTAATTTGTCATATTTTAATTATTAAGCCTCATAATCTTCATAATTAATCCGTCTCATCTCTTTCCACATTTT
This sequence comes from Macrobrachium rosenbergii, assembly GCF_040412425.1. Lineage (NCBI taxonomy): Eukaryota > Metazoa > Arthropoda > Malacostraca > Decapoda > Palaemonidae > Macrobrachium > Macrobrachium rosenbergii. The sequence continues at coordinate 14,837,373 of NC_089766.1, read as the reverse complement.
GTTATCGACATCATGTCATGTTTTTCCAATTTCATTTCTCTCTCTCTCTCTCTCTCTCTCTCTCTCTCTCTCTCTCTCTCTCTCTCTCTCTCACCCATTCCTTCTTATCCAGTCGGCTTTCTCGATCCATTTTTCTCTATTACGTTTGCAGGAACGTATGAAGCTCTTCCCCCCGGTACCCCCGCCCCACCTCCTTTCCCTCCAGGCCATTATTCTTGATTACGTCACCGACTATTAAGCCAATGCGGTGAGGAGAATACAAAAAAGAAATTGTGACGTCATTTACCATTAGGCCAATGAAAAGGCCGGAACGATGTGGGTTCAGGGATGGAGTTTGGGTTTATAAAATTAGCGTACTGGAAAGTTTTTAGGTTTTTAAAAAATTTTTTTATGTAAGATATTTATGTTTAGAGTTTTTTTTTTTTTTTTTTTACCTTACAATGGATGAATTATGTTATAAGTTTTTCCGTAGACTCAATATGGAATGATCTATATTTTGTTAGTAATTTTTCTGTATATTTTTCAATTAACTATTTTTAAATATAGGCGTAGTTTACAGGAAATGAACTATGATTCTAAAAGTTTTTCTGTACGCTTTGCAATGAACTTTAATTTTTTTAAAAGTTTTTATGCAGATTTTTGTAAGTCCATTTTCATTACGTAATATATATGTTGAAAAACCCTCAGCTACATTTGTAGCATTCGTGTTTGGCTGTAAGTTTGAAGCGTCCCGTTCTTAAGTTGTCCATAATTTCTGAAGATTTGTATAACTACTAGTGTTTTGTCATTGCAGTTTTGTACTTTTTAAACAGTGAATCTCCTAGTAAATTTTTACTTGGTCGATTTAGAAGACGGCATGTAATGCATAACTTAATTCACTTAATTTTTTAATTGATGTTGAAAGATACCAGGAAATTCTGTGCGCGTACGATTTATATTCAAAATTTCTTATTCAGTTACTCAGGTGCCCACAAAAATAATGATAATTCATATCAAGAGAAATGTTTGTATTACCACAACGACCCTGCTAGAGCGTCTCTCTCTCTCTCTCTCTCTCTCTCTCTCTCTCTCTCTCTCTCTCTCTCTCTCTCTCTCATTCATTTATTCGTGTCATACACTCGTTTCAGTTTGAAATCAGGTTGACAGTCATGCCTCTAGAATGTTTATGCGGATACGCTCGCTCGCGCGCACGCAGCTTGTTTACGCACATTAACTTTTATTGGCAATGTCACCTTAGGAATGCTCATAGATCATCTGTTAAGTATTACTTACTTTGATATCCAATATACATATTATATATACATATATGATATATATATATATATTTATATATATATATATATATATATATTATATATATATATATTATATATATATACATATATTTACTGTACAATATTCATTACACACACACACAACACACACACACACATATATATATATATATATATATATATATATATATATATACTGAGAGAGAGAAATTTGACAAGTGAATTACACGTTAATATCTTTTGAGGGTAGAATCACAGCCCTCATCAATCAGTAGGTTACGTTTTAATGTTTATTGCGTTTTTTTTTTGACAGCAACGGCACAGTGAATGGAAATTCCTTAGTTACGTTGAATTCACTACCTATATACTGTATTACACACAGAAAAAATAAGTAAATGACTATCCCCTACCATTTCTGTAGTAGGAGATGATAGACCTATTCGTTGAAGGAGGGAGGATTATGTGAGGTAGGAAGAACAGAGTCAGAAAGGGAGTTCCAAATCTTATGTATGTATGCATGCTTGTGTGTTCTTATGGATGTACGTAATTTTATAATCTACATAGACACGTCAGTATCAAATTCTGACGCCACCTTCTTGCGTGGGGGTTGTGGGGGGATGTCTTTGATACAAGTACAAAATGCGTCGAAGTTTCTTCGGTGCAGTCAAGTTTTCTGTACAGCCGCTACTGCGTATAATCAAGGCCACCAAAAATAGATTTACCTTTCGATGGTCTCGGTATTATGGTGTATGAGCCGCGGCCCATGAAACTAACTATGGCCCAGTGGTGGCCTGGCCTATATCGTTGCCAGAAGCACGATTTAAGCTAACTGTAACCTTAAGTAAAATAAAAACTATTGAGGCTAGAGGGCTGCAATTTGGTATGTTTGATGATTGGAGGGTGGATGATCAACATACCAATCTGCAGCCCTCTAGCCCCAGTAGATTTTAAGATCTGAAGGCGTACAGAAAAAGTCCGGACAGAAAAAAGTGCGGACGGACCGACAGAACCGGGACAAAAGTTTTCTCTTCAGAAAACTAAAAAACGTCAGTATTTTTACCCTTTACCTAATCCTATCGACTTATGCGACACAAGTGATGCCCTTGAAAGCGATCTTGACGAACACCCAAAGGATCTAGACGTGATGAAATCAATGATTAAATTTGGTTTCTTGTAGTCTTTAAATTGCTGGCGATTTTCATCTGCATCAACATGCAATCACACACACTGTGTGTTAAAGTAAATGCGGTTAATTGAGAGGTTTTACACAAATGCCTGTAAATGTATATAAATGCAAGCATGTTTGGTGTATATGGTAGACCTAACTAACCTTTCCGTACCTAATTAACCTCTCCTAATAAAAGATTACCGAAGGTTTTAATTAATGTGCCAAAATCTATCACAGCTTCCAAATATTCACACACACACACACACACACACACACACACACACACACACACACACACACATATATATATATATATATATATATATATATATATATATATATATATATATATATATATATATATGTGTGTGTGTGTGTGTGTGTGTGAGGTAAAATCCACAATGTAATTCGTGTAACAAAACAATAGTGTATTGGAAATATATATGTACAAGGCTTATAGCTTTCGTCCAACTGCTGTGGACTTGATCATTAAAATGATCAAGTCCACAGGAGTTGGACGGAAGCTTATAAGCTTTTTACATATTTTTAATACACTATGTTTTATAACATGAATTTCCTTGTGATTTTACATTACTTTTTTATGAATAGTACGACATAGTACTTTTTAAATTTCACACATATATATATATATATATATATATATATATATATATATATATATATATATATATATATATATATATATATATATATACATACATACACATAATATATATACTGTATATATATGTTATATGTGTGTTTATTTACTAGTAATTATACGTAACTGCGCAGGCATCACACTGGCTAATATATTTACCGTAGCATAATAGACCGCGGTTGCATTAACGCCATAGGAATCGGCCTAATTATGACCATCTTGTTATTGTACAAAACATCGCTTTGTTTGTTAAAGTGAAAGACGATAACGAAGGAGATCCAGCTTTGTTTGTCTTGCAGGAGAATCTTGAATTCATTAACACAATTAGCATTGTTTGCCAGTTGCAAGGTAACGTACCTTTACTCGAGTAACAACAGCTAGTTAGGTAACTCTGATCGTTTTACTTTTTCTTTGGGTTTTTAATTATTTGTTTGTGTATTTTTTAAATTTTTATGTTAATTTATTTGTTTACTTTTTATATATTTGTATTGATTTATTTTAGTGATTACTTTTTAAAGAAATTTTTACGTTTATTTGTTTGATTGTTTACCTTTTCAATTTTTTTTATTTGTTTACTTTTGAATTTTTATTTTTATTTGTTTGCTTACTTTTGAATTTTCATGTTAATTTATTTGATTGCTTACTTTTTAAATTTGTATGTTAATTTGTTTACTTTTTAAATGTTTATTTTTATTTGTTTGTTTACTTTTTAATTTTTATGTTAAATGATTTGACTGTTAATTTTTAAAGTTTTGTGTTAATTTATTTGATTATTTACTTTTTAAATTTTACATTAATTTATTTGTTTCCTTTTGTATTTGAATTTTAATTTATTTATTTGTTTAGTTTTTAAATTTTTATGTTAATTTATTTGTTTGTTTATTTGTAGATAAATCAGTTTCTTACTTTTGCGTTGGGTTTTAACAGTCATTATCTTTGTTTATTTGTTTACTCTATGTTAATTTGTTTATTTAGTGCTTGGAGATGCATTACACGTTTTGATGTTATGTATTGCTTATTCATAAATGCGCTATATAGAAATATACAACATGAATTAACCTTCTTTTATATAACATGTACCGCAATGAGCTGAATGGCTATTTGAATGTGTAATTATATACAAGTGTATTTTGCCTCAGTAAAAGGACATTTCAAGCCTTATCTAAATTTCGTTTTAAAAAAAATGATCTGAATTCGGAACGGGATTCGAGTCCGCACAGTTTGTATAACAGTGAAGTTAGCTTTCTAGTTCAGAACAGGTCTTTTGGGATGAGGTTGCTAGTCCCATACTCTTTCTGGCGGGTCGACTGGTGGAGTGTCGACCAGTGTCGAACCAGTGGCCTTCCATATGCGTTCCAAATGCGATCCAAATGCTCTACCTTTGAGCTAAGTGTTTTCTTTAATTGTGGGTGGCTCGAGAAGTGGAAAGTGTAATCACTGTCACATTCATCCTTCAGTTTGCGAATCAAGGATGAACCACTTGTGCAGAGAATTTCCACAATATAAATACAGTATGTTCATCAGCAGTACGTCGAACTTCTGTGCTGACACTGAGCCACTCACCTTTACTTTGCACGTGCTCTCTAGCCTTCTGAATGTAATGCCCCTCCGTTCTAATACCTCGAGCCCTCGCACACACACACACACACACACACCCAAACGCATATATACACATATTTATTAGATTGGTGAAGGAACGAATTTCATCTTTTCTAGTAGAGAGAGAGAGAGAATAGATTGTCATTTCAAACTCGTAAGTTCTCCGAACTCCGCACGGGATGTTCTAGACTCCTCTGAGAAGATTCGCCGAAGCTCCTCTCTGGGTCTCAGTGGGAACGGAAGCGGCGAAGTGGCTTCTTGTCGGCAGCGCGAGAAAGGCGCCGGGACCTTTCTCTCTCTCTCTCTCTCTCTCTCTCTCTCTCTCTCTCTCTCTCTCTCTCTCTCTCTCTCTCTGTAAAGCATTAGCTATCAGTTGTCATCTCTCACTCGTCGGTCTTATTTCTACCTTGCTTCATGTGTTTTATATATATATATATATATATATATATATATATATATATATATATATATATATATATATATGTATGTATATAATTATATGTATGTATATATATATATATATATATATATATATATATATATATATATATATATATATATATCAGTAAACCTCTCATCTTTAATCCTTCATTCCAAATTTATTCACCTCATCCTCACTTCATGCGTGTGAGAAATCTCTCTCTCTCTCTCTCTCTCTCTCTCTCTCTCTCTCTCTCTCTCTCTCTCTCTCTCTCTCTCTCTCTCTCTCTCTCTGATCAGCTTAACCTTTAAATACAATTAGAAGCTCATTTTGCAGTGTTCTGTTTCAGCTGTCCTTCCATTTCTAACACACACGGATGCATACATACACACATACATATATATATACAGTATATATATATATATATATATATATATATATATATATATATAAATATATATACATATTTATATATATATATATATATATATATATAATATATATATATATATATATATATATATATATATATATATATATATATATATATATATATATATATATATATATATATATATATATATATATATATATATGTATATTATATATTATGTATATATATATTTAATTATATATATATATTTATAAATATGTATATATATATACTTTATTTTTTTTCGGAATTTCACTCTCCATTTTTCATTGCAACTTTATTTTTCTACGCCTTTTTTACCATATTTTTTCAAATCTCTCTGTCGTGATTTTCTGTCATTATTTCTCTCGTCTCATTTGTTAATATTCTGAGCCCGGGGCCGCACGTTGATTTATTCATGAGCCATTTGTTATCAGTCTCCATATCTGCAGTCATTTTGATTAATTATAGCGGTTTTGGCAGTTCTTTTCATTTCAACCACTTTTCTGTCCTCTTTTGCTTCCGCATTCATTTAATATCTTTGATTGTTTTCCTTTTTTTCCGTTTTTTCACATCCTTCATTCTGCCCTTCGTCCATCCCTCCTATCTCCAAATCTCTCCTCTCTTCCTTTATGCTTCCATTCCTTCCTCACTCCCTCCCGTCTATTATCTACTTTCCCTCGATTTTTATTTACTTTTCCCCACATTCCTTTCATCTTCCTCCCTGTCCTCTTTGAAGGAATCCATTAAGAGCATTTCTAGCATACCTGGACCTCCTCCAAAGCTTTCGAAAGAGGGGGCAGGAGGAGGAGGAGGAGGAGGAAGGGTGAT
>NC_089766.1:14806007-14826007 GCF_040412425.1 Macrobrachium rosenbergii | reverse complement strand
AGTTGCAGTTTTATTCATCTTTTGAAATTCTTTTCATAATGCCCTGAAAGAGATTAAATCTGGTGCTCACTTATAATGTTTAGTTTATAAATTTCATCACTTGCTATTCTAGTTAAGTGAAGTGTTAATCAGTATGAGCCTCTCTTACTTGTTTTTTTACTGCCTTTTTATTTGTAGGATAAAAGTTAATGAAAAGGTAAAGAAATAAATGATTATCTCTGCGAACAAGGCAATAAATAGTTAGTCAAATAAAGTTTCCCGAAGTGCCGACTTTAAATTGGATGCTCTTAACCTAGGCAAGTCTAGAACTGTGGTATTCTTATCTCAAGTTAAAACATAGGCCACACCCTCTCGAAGGCAAGGTTGCCACAATCTTCCAGATATGATAAAACTGTCTGCCATTGTTAGCAATGCCGGCATTGCAGCTTGTCTTAGTTTAATTGTAACCGTAACAGAATGCAGAACATAGGCCACGCCCTCTGTAAGGTAAAGTTGCTACATGTTTCCAGATAAGATAAAAGTTTAAGGTGTTATAATGAGAGTAAAAGATAAAAGTTTCAGGTGTTATAATGAGAGTAAAAACTGCTGAATGACCGATAAAAGTATAAGGCGTTATCATAGGAACAAAAATTGCTGATTGACCGATTTGAATAGGCATACGTACTACAGTGGATTTATTTATTCTACAGTAGCTTGTGGGTGACTTCATTCTAACAATTTATATATATGTGTATAAATATATATATATATATATATATATATATATATATATATATATATATATATATATATATATATATATATATATATATATATATATAATATATATAAAATATATATATATATATATATATATATATATATATATATATATATATATATATATATATATATATATATATATATATATATATATATATATATATATATATATATATATATATATATATATATATGTTATATATATATGTGTGTGTGTGTGTGTGTGTGTGTGTGTGTACTTAAAGTATAAACGTAATTTTTCTGGGTTTGGCAGTCATTGCAAAAGAATAAGTAAATAAGGAAAACTTACACAAGAAGTGACACCAACAAAAGAGAGGAAATATGGCATAGATTTCGTAGTGAAAGTTTTTCAAATATGCAGACAAATTAATATATCCTAGCTTTCTTATTTGTAGTTTTAAAAATAAGTAAATGATTAAGTTCAACTTAGAGATCGTAGCTCTCATTTCTAAAAATAAACAAATAAAATAATTTGGCTCAAGACTTCATTGTTGTAACTTTCATCAAGTACATAAAATTGACTGTAATTTATTAGCATTAATTTTAAAATATAATTACATTTAGCTTTGAGTTCTAGGGCTTATTTTTTTCTAAATTGAAAATAAATATGCTTAGAGGATAGTTGTAATCTGTAAAATAAATGATGATAGATTTAGTTTCAAGTTCTTTGTTGTGACTAAAAAAAAAAAAAACTAAACTTAGTTTAAAGTTCTTAGCCGTAATATTGAATAAATGCTTAGAAAACATTTACCTCAAGACTTCCTGGTTGTAATTTTGCACGGTAAATAGAAATAATTGAAACTTAAGATTTTATAGTTGTAATTTTTAGTAAAAAAGTGGAATTCATCAGTATCACAAGACGTCGTCGTAGGTGTATTTTTTAATAAAGTAAACGACTTTATTTCAAGACCTGATAATTGGAATTTTTAACAAAACATAAAGTCATCTCGAGATTTCATAGCTTTACTTTATGCAAAGTAAATAAATAAATCACAGAACGGCATAATTGTAATTTATGAAGGAAATAGATTCAAATTATTCTTAATTATAACGTCCAGAAATAAACAACTTTACTTAGAGACCTGATAATTGTAATTTATTACAAAATATGAACCCATGTTACGATTTTGTAGCTGTAATATCTAAGAAGTAAATAAATTTATCTCTTCATAATTGCAGTCTATGAAATATACGTTCAGCTTATTCTTAATTATAACGTACAGAAATAAACAGCTTCATTCCAAGTCTCGATAATTGTGATTTATAACAAAACATAAATTCATCTCCAGATTCCATATCTGTAATCTGTACAAGGTAATGAAATATATCCCAAGACTTCATAATTGTAATTTATAAAGGAAAAAGTTATGAGAAATGTAAGAAATAAATAAATTATAGTCTCAAGAAGTAAACAAAAAAACTCTTTGGAATAATTATGAATCTCAAGACCCCATAATCGTAATTTATAAAACAATAAACAGTTTATGAATGAAATAAAAGAAATAAATTAATCAAAATCTCTAAAAGTAAATAAATACAAAGGAATGTTCTTGGGAAGGAGTATAAATCTCAAGACTCAATCGTTATAATTTGTAGAGGAAATAAAAATTAATAAAAAAAAATTTTTTCTTCATAATCTCTGGATCTTTCCTAGATAGTGACCCCCCCACAAAGTCTGGGGTCGTTATCTAGGACTAATATTTCTTGCGGGTCATAAACTTTATGATATTTACAGTCTTTTGTTCATGTTTTTACGGTTATCACCAACTAGCTTGTACTAAACACGCCGCGAAGGTGGAGACCTACCGGGTTAAATCGTAATCTCTAAATGTCAACACACCGTATGGGGTTAGTGCCATCAGTGCTCCTCATGCGGTGCACTGTAGGCATTACTTGAGGTTCTTTGCAGCGTGCCTTCGGTCCCTAGCAGCAACCCCTTTCGTTTCTTTTACTGTACCTCCTTTCATATTCTCATTCTTCCATATTACTTTCCACCCTCTCCTAACAATTGATTCACAGTGCAGCTGCGAGGTTTTCCTCCTGTTACACCTTTCAGACCTTCTTACTGTCAATTTTCGTTTCAGTGCTGAATGACCTCATAGGTTCCAATGCTTGGCCTTTGGCCTAAATGCTATATTCAGTTCAATTCTAAACGTGAAGAAACAAAGAAAGCGAAATTCTCCCGAATAATGATGACTAGAGGCGTCCGTCCTCCCCCCACGCCTTGTATCTTCATCCACAGCGGCACCTTCCGCCCAAATGACTCCCTGCCAGTCCCCGCCTTCGCCCAGGAAAACGTTCGGCATAATATTCGGCCAAATGCAGCGTCAAATTTTGGCAGCGGGCCAACGCCGGCGTGACCCAGTTCTAACGGTGCTTTTAGATCGGGTGTGTACTCTGGTTACGGATGGGTGTGAATGGCTTGTGTGGGGTTTCCATTTTTCTTGTGCGCTTGTGTGTATGTGTGTGTGTGTGTGTGAATGAATGAATGTATTTATGTAAATTTACCTACTTTTATCTGTCGGCCTGTATGTATGCATGTATGTGTGTGTGTATATATATATATATATATATATATATATATATATATATATATATATATATATATATATATATATTATATATATAAATATGCATAATATATATATATATATATATATATATATATATATATATATATATATATATATATAGAGAGAGAGAGAGAGGGAGAGAGAGAGAGGTGTATTTGTGATGAAGTAGTCGTGTGCTTCTGAGTGCAATAAATGCAATATGCGCAACAGTATTCGAATTTTCATTTAATTATCATAAATAATGATACAAAACCTGAGGTTCACCGAAAATTGTCTTTTCATTCTACCGTTTTTTGTGTACTTTATTCATATTGCAAAGCATACTCATCATAGTTGAAAGATCACCGTTATTTATCCATTTTTGCGTGTTATTGTCTTCTGTTTCTCTCCTTTTTAACCACGGACTTTGTTTCATGGAAAGACGGGCTTTTAGGCTTCTTCCATATGATTTGTAATAATAATGATAATAGGAAATATAATAATAATAAAATAATCGTAACAGAAAATATGGAGAAGAACACCGTAGATTTTAGGGTTTGTTCAGACTTCGACGAAAAGTAAAGAAATTTGGCAATTTTATATAGGCTTTTGTTGATTAATTATGTATGATTAAGCAACAAATGGGCTAAAACTTCTTTTTCATATTAAGGGTTAATGATAACTTTAAGGTAATTATTGTGAATCATATTTGTATGAACATAAAAACTAAAACAAAAATTATATATATATATATATATATTATGTCTATATATATACTCGTATATATGTATGTAAATATGTATGTATACAGAGAGAGAGAGAGAGAGAGAGAGAGAGAGAGAGAGAGAGAGAGAGAGAGAGAGAGAGAGAGAGAGAGAGACTGATCATTGCCCAGAAATGCAGAGAAAGTAAGAGACAAAGAAAAAAAAACACAAAGAGAGCGAGTGAAAAAACAGAGAGATTATTTTCGCAATAAGACCTGACCTATATAAAATATTCAGACATGTCTCCGGACCAACTTCTTGTGGGAAGGATATAAGACGTTTTTCTCATTATTCTCTTCTTCCTTCTCGTCCTCCTGCTTTTCCTCCTCCTCCTCCTCCTCCTCCTCCTCCTCCTCCTCCTCCTCCTTTTTCTCCTCCTTTTCCTCCTCTTCCTCCTCCTTATCTTACTCTTGCTGCTCATGGCAGGAAGAGTCAATATATTATACACAGTACAAGGTTAATTCTCTCTCTCTCTCTCTCTCTCTCTCTCTCTCTCTCTCTCTCTCTCTCTCTCTCTCTCTCTCTCATGAATTTTCAGCAGTTCTTAATGAAATGCAAAGCTGATGGACTACACGTTCTCTCTCGTTTATACATCTGTTATGAATTTCTATTTCAAACGTTATGGAAATATTTGCTTCCATTTCGCATCAGCCTACATGCGTACTTACATGTGCCAACATATGTTTATGTATGATTGCTAACGCATTGTATATTATTCTTGTATGTATGTACCTCAATAGCACCTATAGATTTGGAACATTATACAGAGGTACATATCTTTGTTACGAGGTTGGCATCAATCAGTCATTTAGAGATAAAAATCTTACATACAATTTTCAGTCAAGCATTTTATTTATTTCATCCTTATTCCTAATTCTCCTAAACCCACCTAACATTTAATTCATAAGATAGTAAGAACTGTTGCGCATGTCCCATTCTCTCTGCAAGTCCAGACCACTTGATGATCTGATTTATATTTTCACCCTACTTCACTCCTACTTTGCAGGCAACGTAAGATTTTAATGAATTTTGTTTTCTTTTAGTTATCAGTGTCTGCAATTAATACCGCATAGATAAATACAATCATCAGTGGTCTTAGTAACTACTGCAAGTCTCTTGTAATATTGTTTAAGAGCTTGATGGCGCATGCTACGCTGCGCTGGAACTCAGCTCTGCCCTTCGTGCCTCCCCAACTCTTCTGATCCATTACCTACCCCGCCCCCACCTGGGGCAGACAAACAGGTTTGCATGAGGAGGGTGGATGTGCCATGTCTCTCCTATCCTCCCAATCCACTGCCTACCCCGCCCCCATCCGGGGCAGACAAGCAAGTTTGCAGGAGGAGGGTGGATGTGTCATGTTTCTCCTATTCTCCTATCCTCCCAATCCACTACCTACCCCGCCCCCACCCGGAACAGAGGCAGGTTTGGAGGAAGAGGGTGGATGTCTTAAGTCTCTCTTACCCTCCCGATCCCCTGCCTACCCCGCCCCCACCCGTGGCAGACAAACAAGAAAGATCCACTCGGATGTTATCATTATAGAAGATTCCCTGAGCCTCTGAATCGCTCATTCTCTTACTGGCACATTGGCTTCGGCGTCTCCTTTTTGCACCGTTTGTTCTTACTTTCATCTTATTTATTATAAAAAGTATCTTTGTGTCATATTTAATAGCCATGCATTTTTCTTCCCTGTATTTCTAAAAAAAAAAATTACTGTATTATCTGCAAAACTTTGGCTATGTCACCTTTTATTTACAACTTCTGTTATTACATTTTTGCTCACCATTTTCACCTGTTCCCCAGACATTCTTCTAATTCTTATATCGACTCCTTTCCCTAACTTTCCTGACTAATCTAGCCGTAAATACTTCTGACAGTCCTGGAGATATAAAACTTCCACTTATCCCCCTGCCACAGGCACATTAAAGTCCCAGAGACGTTATGAAACTTAGCCTCAGACCTCTTTTCACGTAATCAAATTTTACTTCAAGTATATTTTGGTATTGATTTAATAAAATTTCACTTAAGTATACTTTGGTATTGATTGAATCAAATTTCAATTCAAGCATACTTTGTTATTGATTTAATCAAATTTTACTTCAAGTATACTTTATTATTGATTTAATAAAATTTCACTTGAAGCATACTTTGTTACTGATTTAATCAAATTTCACTTCAAGTATTCTTTGTTAATGATTTAATTAAATTTCAGTTCAAATATACTTTGTTATTGATTTAATAAAATTTCACTTCAAGCATACTTTGTTATTGATTTAATCAAATTTCACTTCAAGGGTACTTTGTTATTGATTTAATCAAATTTCACTTCAAGCATACTTTGTTATTGATTTAATCAGATTTGACTTGAAGCATACATTGTTATTAATTTAATCTAATGTAAATTCAAGTATACTTTGTTATTGATATAATCAAATTTCAAGTGAAATATACCTTGTTATTGATTTAATAAAATTTCACTTCAAGCATACTTTGTTTTTGATTTAATCAAATATCAATTCAAGTATACTTTGTTATTGATTTAATCAAATTTCACTTCAAGTTTACTTTGTTACTGATTTAATCAAATTTCTTCAAGTATACTTTGTCATTGATTTAATCAAGTTTCACTTCAAGTATACTTTGTTATTGATTTAATCAAATTTCACTTCAAGCATACATTGTTATCGATTTAATCAAATATCAATTCAAATATACTTTGTTATTGATTTAATCAAATTTCACTTCAAGCATACTTTGTTATTGATTTAAGCAAATTTCAGTTCAAATATACTTTGTTATTGATTTAATCAAATTTCACTTCAAGCATTCATTGTTATTGATTTAATCAAATTTCATTTCAAGCATACTTTGTTATTGATTTAATCAAATTTTTCTTCAAATGTGCTTTGTTATTGATTTAATAAAATTTTACTTCAATTTTACATTGTTATTGATTTAATCAAATTTCACTTCAAGTATACTTTGTTATTGATTTAATCAAATTTCACTTCAAGTATACTTTGTTATTGATTTAATCAAATTTCACGTCAAGTATACTTTTTTATTGATTTAATCAAATTTCACTTCAAGTATACTTTGTTATTGATTTAATAAAATTGCACTTCAAGTATACTTTGTTATTGATTTAATCAAATTTCACTTCAAGTATACTTTGTTATTGATTTAATAAAATGTCCTTTCAAGTATACTTTGTTATTGATTTAATCAGATTTCACTTTAAGTATACTTTGTTATTGATTTAATAAACTACTATAAAGTTTACCAGGAGTAATTCCATAAGTTATTTGGTGCCTTTTATCCTTCGAATTACTAATTGTTTTTTCGTCACTCCAATTGTCACAATTTCTGTATGTCTCAGACCGGCCTGTCTTCAGTTTTTCCCATTCACACGCCTTGTAAAAACATGTCTTTAGTTTAGAGGATAAAATTAATCAACCTGTGGGTACCTTCTAGTTAACTCTCTCTCTCTCTCTCTCTCTCTCTCTCTCTCTCTCTCTCTCTCTCTCTCTCTCTCTCTCTCTCTCTCTCACCCCGTCATTAACTTTTCAGTGATTCCAAATCTGCTCTCTCCAGAATTTACTATGCATTCATGTCTTTGTAGTTTTTTAGAAATTTGCAATACACCAATTCAGTGAATTTCTACACGTGTGAGTTATATTATGTTTGCGCGTTTGTGCATTTTAAAACAAGCCGTATTTGCCACCTCGTTTAGAGTTTAACACTGTTTATGACTTCGCATTTGTTTGTGTTTAGAATTAACCTTGCTTGTGACTTCGCTCGTGTTTGTGATTTGAATGACCCCTTTATGTGAATTTTGGTCTTGAATTAAAAACTTGAATGTGAGATTTACTCGTTTTTTACGCTTCACATAAATCATGTATGTATGTGTTTGTTTTTTTGGAATGGGCGGTGGTTGTGATATCGTCCGTTCGTTTGTTTTTTCCTTTACCATTTTCTCCGTCATGAAACTCTTGCAACTCTGTGACCACAACCCAAGCGCCTTCATCATCATCACCTCCTCCTCCTCCTCCCCTCCTCCTCCTCCTCCTCCTCCTCCTCCTCCTCCTCCTCCTCCCGTACGTCTATCCTCTATCCCTTCTACCCTTTGCCTCTGTAACAGTCATAATTCTGAGTTATTTTTGTATCTCTCCATTTTAAGTTTTCATTATTATTTCTTGCAGATAATTGATTAAATTTTGACTTTGATGAAAGACTCTCTCTCTCTCTCTCTCTCTCTCTCTCTCTCTCTCAGTGGATGCAGGAGGCTATTGGCTATTGAGAGGAAGGGGTGATCGGAACTTCGGGGGGTGTTGGAAGGGCCGTGGGGAGGGGGAGACAGTTCTTCCCCCACCCGTATTGATCCTGTACCATGCATCTCTCTCTCTCTCTCTCTCTCTCTCTCTCTCTCTCTCTCTCTCTCTCTCTCTCTCGGCAACACCCTTCTTCGTCCGTTTCTCTCACCATGTGGGAACCACGTGGTGGTAGATATATATGACCAGGGGAGGGGCGTCTCACCTATGTTTTTTGGCATCATTATTTATTTATTTGCTTATTTATTCGTTTATTATTTTGACAGCCTTTTTTATTGAAGACTTTTCTTATATTAACCGCGGCAAGGCTTGAACCCGTGGACCCAGATTCCCGAGTAGGGTAAATAATAAGCTATAGCTTTATTTATTTTTGTTTTAACGGTGACCCGTTTGAACACTTTGGGGGAAAGCGTGAGCGCGAAGAGAGTTCCAAAGCTAAGCTGTCGAGAGAGAGGGAAATAGTTACTAAATAAGACCGGCCTGTTCACTGTAAGTGTGAAAGAGGTGGGCTGACAGGTGTTACGAGATTGCCTGAGAAGAGGAGGAACTTTCTCAACTCTCTCTTTAAGATTTACGGAACAGTGACTAAAATAACACCCTTAGAGAAGACTCGGGGTTGCTGGCAGGGAGAGAAAGAGTATAGAAGTAGAGGGGCATACTCACGTACTGATTTTGTGTATCATGTTTATATGTGACGTCACTGGTCATGACGTCATCGAGGGTGAACATTTCATTAAGGTAATGGGATCGAGTAATTTGATGAGGCTATGTTAGGTGACTTCCAGTCATAACTCTTAAAATGGGAATTAAATGGATATTGATATAGTAGAAGCGGCAAATAACCACTGATATACACGAGAGACACTGATGCCGCTCCTGACGCCGAGGAAAAATGATCGATATAAGACGCCATATTGATTAGTCCTCCCCGATGACATTATGCGTTGCGGTTTCTCGTCGTTATCCAATAGGTTGCGTGACGTCATCTGTAGGCAGAGGTGACAGGGCTCACGCAGACCTTTTGTTGAAGAATTCGTACTCTGTGCATTTTCGAGTCAATCTCAGACGTGATACGGCTTGGAGGTAGATTACGCTTCGAATTTCGGTTGGTTCGTCGTGACTTTGATTACGTTTATATTATATTCATTTTTCGGTGCTACTTTGGCATGTTATCTATACGTCACCTACTCCGAGGTGCTAGTACTGAACATGGCGGAAGCCCCTTGGGACGCCGTATTTAGTACTAGCCCCTCGGGGATCAGAGTATTATATACAACCATTTCTATATTGTGTAGTCGACAAATTACATTAACAAACGATATCTTCGTGCGGCCGTCTACTTGACATTTACCGTACGGTGTTTAGTACTAGCATCTCGGAGTTAGTACTAGCATCTCGGAGTAGGTGACGCCTAGATAACAAGCCAAAATAGCACCCGCTTTTCCCTAATGTATTGTGTTTTTGTCTTATATATGTTATTGTATATTTATTTATTTACGTCTTTGTATATTTATACAGTTGTATAATTATTGTATAGTTATCTACTTAGATAATTGCATATTTATACATTATTGGATAATTATCTAATGATGTACAGTATTTGTATATTTATACATTGTTGTATAATTATCTAATATGATTGTATATTTATACATTGTTGTATATTTATTTAATGTATTCTAATATACTTTTATCTATTATATTCTAATGTACTTCAGTATACTTTTCTGTTACATTTTTCTTTTTAATATACACAATACTTGATAGTGACTGTCAGTAAAGTGAACCAGTATAACAAAGTATTTTCTCTCTCTCTCTCTCTCTTTCTCTCTCTCCCTTCCCCCTTTCCCTGACGCTAATGTACCCTGTCATTAGAGAACCTCGACTAACATTGTCCGTAAGTGGCAACGCGGCAGTTAATTAGTGCCTATTCTCCCATATACAAGTTTTGAGACGCATTGTTATTCATGTTCGGAAATTAGGACCCGTCCCGGTTCATTATTGCGGTGACGGGCGCGGCGTTGTGTCTGTTGTGACGGTGACGGGGTCTGTTAATGGCATATAGTCTGTTACGGAATGTGTGTGTGTGTGTGTGTATGATTGTCTCGTATATATATACACTTACATACTAGCTGACAAACCCCACGTTGCCCGGGAAAACTCTGAATGAAAACCGATAAACACTTTCTCTCCCTCACTCTTTCCCTTTTTCCCACTCCTAACACCTCCTCTACTCTCTCTCTCTCTCTCTCTCTCTCTCTCTCTCTCTCTCTCTCTCTCTCTCTCTCTCTCTTCCTTTCCTGTTAAGATAGTTGCTTCAATTACACTGCCCAACATTTTTGACATTTTATTTTTCACCCCTTCTCACCCCCCCCCCTCCCATTCCTACCGGGGCTGAACTTGGACTTAAAAGGCATCTGGAGTGTGACTATTCATCTCAGCGATCTCGAAAAGTATGGATTAGACAGTAATATTTGTGTTTTCGTTTATTTTTACGTCACCCCCTTCCCATGCCCACCCCCTTCGGTGCCAGTAATGTCTTACCCACCCCCACAGTATTCTTTTCCAGATAGTAAGTCATATTTATACCAAAATGAGTTATGATAAACCCGTAGAGTTTATTTAGTTACTAGGTCTACAGGCAGAACCAGCCCCGTTTCAGGGAAGCCCTTCCCACCCCTACCCCCTTTGGTGCCCTTTGGTGCTAGTGATGTCTTACCCCCACAGTATTCTTTTTTATAGTGATTATATATATATATATATATATATATATATATATATATATATATATATATATATATCAAGTTTGGTTGAAATTGCTCAGTGCATTCCAGAGTTATGCTGGAACATACACATACATACATAAATCCATTTATATATATATATATATATATATATATATATATATATATATATATATATATATATATATATATATATATATATATATATTTCTGTTCCACACGTGATTGTGTGTTGATGATTTATATATATATATATATATATATATATATATATATATATATATATATATATATATATATATATATATATATATATGTTATATATATATATATATTCATACACAGACATTTATACATGTAGCTTCGTAATGGACGTTTGTTGTATTATACTTAGTAGCATATCTCAAAATTTACTGGAAGGATTTAGGTCAGACATTCAGAGAGGATTGTTCGTAATATAAGGGATAGGCATTCGAAGTTCGAACCATATTTAATTTTTCAGTTAGATACAAATTCCGGATTTAGTTGAATTAATGATCTCCTAAGGAGAGCGAATCTCCTACACTAAACCTTGACGTTCATTTTAATGTAATCACTCAAACGAAGTTTTATTCCTGCTCTGGAAAGACGCACTATTACAAGAAAGAACGGAATTAAAAAGCAAATTCCAGTTCACCGCAAGGAAAAAAGCGAACTGACAGCGTTGTAATGAAGCTTTTATTATTCATGTTGTCATTGCTGAAACGAGGGGCTAAAATGGCTGTGTCTTATTTAGTACCAGCTCTTCTCTAGGGTCGTTATGTCTGTAAGTGTATATTCCTTTGTGTGATTGAACGGCTGTGCTCTCTCTCTCTCTCTCTCTCTCTCTCTCTCTCTCTCTCTCTCTCTCTCTCTCCCTTCATATATATATTCTGTATATTTGTACATATAATATTTATATTATATATATAATATATGTATAAATACATACATATACAGCATATATATATATATATATATATATATATATATATATATAGTTATAGTTATAGAGAAGGATAGCAACGCAATAAAGATAACGGACAAAAATTAATGTCCAGCCATATCAAAGGCATTTTTCTGAACGGCTGGTTTAATGGCTCTCTTTATGAACGTTAATTGATACACACGGGGAGGTAAGTGAAGGCCTAATTGCATTTTGCCTTCCTTTGGTGGTGGTGGTGTGTGTGAGAGAGAGAGAGAGAGAGAGAGTGTGTGTGTGTGAGAGAGAGAGCGATTGTGTGTGTGTGTGTGTGTATCAGAGAGAGAGAGAGACTGTGTGTGTGTGCGCGTGTGTGTGTATGTATCAGAGAGAAAGAATGTGTGTGTGTGTGTGTGTATCAGAGAGAGAGAGAGAGAGAGAGAGGGAGAGTGTGTGTGTATGTGTGTGTGAGAGAGAGATAGAGAGATTAACATAGGTAAAGTAAAATGAAAAATGCTCATTCATATAAACACAAACACAGTATGCATGTAACTATGAAAGTTATTTTGTAATACCCTTTACTTTACTGCAGACTCTCTTTCTCTCTCTCTCTCTCTCTCTCTCTCTCTTCTCTCTCTCTCTCTCTCTCTCTCTATATATATATATATATATATATATATATATATATATATATATATATATATATATATATACTGTATATATATATGTATGTATGTACTATATATATATTTATATATATACATTTATTATTTATATATATATATATATATATATATATATATATATATATATATATATATATATATATATATAGAGAGAGAGAGAGAAGAGAGAGAGAGAGAGAGAGAGAGAGATAGATAGAGAGATAGATAGAGAGAGAGGTAACGTTTAACAAATGGTTTTTAATTTTTATACATTTGTTATATTTTTCTTTCATTTTCTTAAAATTAATATTTTTATTCATGTCTGCATCCATCATCTTTCCCTCTCGCCAGTCTTTCTCCTTGACCTCTCCCTTCCTTCTTTATCTGTCATTTGAATCATTTTTGTTTGCTCTCTTATTTCTAATTCGTATTCAATGTTCCTTTGATGATCTGAATTGATTTACTTCCTCATTTCTTCCCACTTGCAGTTCTTTATTCATCTACATAAATCCTTTTAAAGGGATGACTATGTATGTAAGTTGTGCATTTAGTAAAGTGATTTGAATATTGGAATACTTTTGTATTTGTTGATATCTGTCTGTCTGCCAGTATATATATATATATATATATATATATATATATATATATATATATATATATATATATATATATATATATATATATATATATATATATATATATATATATCTATATGTATATATATCTATAGTATATATAGATATTTGATATATATATATATATATATATATATGTATGTATATATATGTATGTATCTTTCTGTCTATATGTCTATCTATCTATATATCTATTTAATATATATATCTATCTATATCTATATATACTGTATGTGTATGTCTTCACCTGTATGATAATTTTTTTCGCATTTTAATAAATCAATTTAAAAATGATTTTTGTATCGTTTCTTTTGATCTGTCTGGTAAAAGCCATCGACTTCATGTTGGTATTCCTGTACATTAAAGATTTTGATGCAACGTTGGTACCCCTGCTTTTGTGTTTTGGTGTTGCTGTTTACTGATCGAATATTTAAGCTTCCGAGCGAAGTGCCTCTCGCAGCTCGCGGTCGGACGTTATAACAAAACACATTTTGTTTACTCGTGTACACCCGTGTTTGTTACGTATTGTTGACCGGTTTGCTTCGTGTTCGATAGCTTTCAGACCATTGCAAAGATCGGTAGAATAAACAATTTATTTCTGACACGCGGAGCAGGTGTTCATATCTCTTCTATTCAAGGTCGTTTAAAGTCCAGTTTATTGATTACATGGCCTCAGTTTTTTGTTTGTTTTTTTAAATATATATTTAAATCTTGAATGCACAAAATTATTGTTTACTGAGAGATTGATATCAAGAATCTCTCTCTCTCTCTCTCTCTCTCTCTCTCTCTCTCTCTCTCTCTCTCTCTCTCCAACAACAAGGTTTCAGAGTAGATAGTCATTTGTTTATGCATAGCTGTTATACCACCTTAAAGAGTGATGCACCTTTGCTTTGCTTTTTTTTCTGACTGGCAGTACTGCTTTTGTGCGTTAATATGTATTTGTTTGTCACTTTCTGTATTTGTTATTTTCTGGTTCCTCACTTCTGGGCTTTCTTTTTTTTGTTGTGTTTTAATGATTGATGTTTTTGAATGTTAGTAATGATAACGAAAATTAAGGTCCTCAATGATATTTTTGTCAATAAATATTAAAATTGTTTGAAATCTCTAATAGAGTTTAATATACCTTGATAAATATATTATTTGGGTTTTTAATTTTCTTCGCATTCCAAAGGAGTAGGAGGAGGAGGAGGAGGTCTGTTGTAACTGACCTTCCATCCACACCAGTAGGAATAAATCATTAGAATTTTGCTACATAATCCCGCTGTTGACGACCAAGAGTTCAAAGTCATTTATTTATTTTCCTTTTCTATATATTTCTGGATTCTTCTTTCCGTGATGTCTGGATTACAGGCCACACAGTCACGCAAAATTGCCGGCTCGCGAGCGCGCGCACGCACGAAAAAAAAAAAATTATGACGTAAGAATTGGGTTAATCTATTTGTTTGATGTTGACGTTTGAGTTTCATATGGTCGTCTGTTAATATAAACTGCATAGCTCTGGAATTGTCCACCTTATTTCGTTTTACGCGTTTTCTGTATCTGCAACCTCTTTTGTAAGGCATGTGGTCCCGTTCAGTTTAAATTAATTGTGCTTCTCTTGACATGTATACGTGATTTGTGTAACTGGTAGTCAGTTGGCTGTACTGGGTCGGACGTGGGGTTAAGGAAGGATCTGTGCACGTCCCTCTGTCTCAGAATTGCTTGAAAATCAGATGAAGGGTCACGTCCTCTATATATATATATATATATATATATATATATATATATATATATATATATATATTATATTTATATATATATATATATATATTATATATATATATATATATATATATATATATATATATATATATATATATATATATATATCACAAGGAAGATTAGGAAAATGGTTGTAAGCCCTGACCGGTGTCGGCTTTATTGCTAAGCCATCTTCAGAGGACTGACACAAAGCGGTAGAGGTAGAAATTCAACATACATATGCGAGTAAGACAGAGCATACGAACGGCTCGAAACCAAGTCTTTGCACCTGACAAATGTTTGGAAGCGGAGTCCTTCCTTCTTTAGTGACAGGTCAGCTTTCACAGTTCTGATCAGCTTTCAGCTGCCTTTCTTAAAATTCAAACATCTTGCATATTTCTTTGTACAGCAATGGATCAGGTTTATACGCGTAACAAGTGTGATTATAATTCCACACACGTTTATGTGTACATACATATACATATACATACACACATATATATATATATATATATATATATATATATATATATATATATATATATATATATATATATATATATATATATGATAGAAATATCAACACACAAGTACGTGTGGAACAGAAATAAACTTCTGACTCACATCAGATCGGAACCCAGGTCTTTCAAATGAAAGACCAGAGCGTTGCCAACCAGGCCACAAGTCATAAAAGAAGTTGGAACCTGAGTACAACTGTCATTTGAAAGACCTGGGTTGATCCTGATGAGTCTGAATTTATTTAATATATATATATATATATATATATATATATATATATATATATATAGAAATCATCAACACACAATCACATGGAACAGAAATAAATTTCTGACTATATACAAATAAATATATATATTTAGTTGGAACCTATAAGGAATTACCTGGGCAAGCTAACTGTTTGCATACCAGCCGAGTTTTCCCCAATGACTATGACCCAATAGACAACATTTATCGAATTATATTAAGATAGAATCATCAACACACAATATATGGAACAGAAATATGACTATCGGGATAGGTCTCTCAAGCGGAAATAAATAGTTGGAATGAGAGCAACTATATATACTGCTTGCATACCAGCGAGTTTTCCCAACTTCCTGACTCAGCAATGACCCAATAGACAACATTTCATTCGAATTATCCCTTCTGAGTGAATAAGATAGAAATCATATACAATCACGTGTGGAACAGAAATAAATTTCTGACTGGTCACCCATTATTTCAAGTTTACCTGAGGATGAGGTCTGGGCAAGCTAACTGTCGAACATCCCAACGACTCAGCAATGACCCAATAGACAACATTTCATTGATCATTCTGAGTGAATAAGATAGGAAATCATCAACACACAATCACGTGTGGAACAGAAATAAATTTCTGACTCACGTCGGGATCGAACCCAGGTCTCTCAGTGACCCACTGGGCCATACAAGTCTAAAAGAAGTTGGAACCTGAGAGCAACTGAGGAATTACCTGGCAAGCTAACTTGCATCGAGTTTTCCCAACTTCCTGACTCCAATGACCCAATAGACAACACGTCTGAATTATCCCTTCTGGAGTATTAGAAATTATTATTGGAACAGAAATAAATTATTTTATTATTATTATTATTATTATTATTATTATTATTATTGTTGTTGTTGTTGTGACTAATGAAAATCCACAACTGATGAATAGTAAACTATATTACTTTTATTTGAACGTAAACATTGATGAGGAACACCTTTCAGGTGTTCGAAAGTCTTTGCTTTTATATTGATATATTTTAATTAATAATATAGTTTGCTGTATGATTGTGGATTTTTATTACACAAAGTGGTTCTCACTTCTCTTTAGAGATTATGGGAATTTCTTACCGACGTGAGTCAGAAATTTATATATATATATATATATATATATTATTATTA
This sequence comes from Macrobrachium rosenbergii, assembly GCF_040412425.1. NCBI lineage: Eukaryota > Metazoa > Arthropoda > Malacostraca > Decapoda > Palaemonidae > Macrobrachium > Macrobrachium rosenbergii. The sequence goes on along the minus strand of NC_089766.1, from coordinate 14,808,930 downwards.
TTATTATTATTATTATTATTATTATTATTATTATTATTATTATTATTATCTTAATGTAATTGTCATTACAATGTTTATTTTTGACAGTTATACCATTACTATTTCGTTTATGGGATGATGTCTTATTCGTAGTACTACTGCAGGTCACGTCAGGTAACTCCCGTGAATACTAGTATCTGAAAATAAACAGTAAACTATAAATTTGAACGTAAATATTGATGGTTTCAGGTTCGAAAGTCGCAAGTTTGCTGTATGAGATTTTTATGTGGTTCTCAGCGTATAATTGTCATTACAATGTTTATTTTGACAGTTATACCATTACTGCTGATGTCTTAGTAGTACTATGACATCTTAATAAACTCAGTCACGGCCCATGAAACTCTCAGCCGCGGCCCATGAAACTTTAACCTTAAATAAAATAAAAACTACTTAAGCTAGAGGGCTGCATTTTGGCGTGTTTGATGATTGGAGGGTGGATGATCAACATACCAATTTGCAGCCCTCTAGCCTCAGTAGTTTTAAGATTTGAGGGCGGACAGAAAAAGTGCGGACGGACAAACAAATAGCCATCTCAATAGCTTCCTTGTGCAGAAAACTTAGACTGAATCCCTGTAAGGCATAATGACATTAACATTTCTGCAGTACACGAATTCGGTCGCATGTCCATCAGGATCAGATTCGCATGTAGGCGCAATTACCTTGAGATTGCCACGACGATAATCCTACCTTTTGTCCTGGAAGTGACGTGCAACGGGTCGGTTCCTGGCTATAATCACCCTTATTGTGTAATATCATAAGGATTATGATTTAATTTCATTTGGCTCCTTGATTTAAGTAAGGATATTCACTCTTATCCTGTACTGGCATAAGGGTTAAATTTCATTTTGTTCTTTTTAAATTCAGTTTATCAATCATATTGTTTCGTGTTGAGACCTTGAAGTCGTATCGTATTCATGTATCTGTTTTTGTTGACTGGGAATAATCCCCTTAATCTCTGTTGCTGTCAAGGTCAGCATTAATTACTTACATCCATCATCCCGATTTTATTTACTGCGAATAATTATACTATTGCCTCATTTTCCTTATAATGTTATGAGGCTCAGATTTGAGTTTTGTCCGTCCTGTTTTCTTTTACCCAGAGCAATCACGCTTACTTTATGCTAAAACTAGGCTGATGGTCTCTTTTTTAGTCACTTTTTCATAAGTTTTATTTCAACAGAGATCTTTCACATTCACAGTTGATCCCTGATCCCCTCTACCTGCCGAGAGCAACCAGATTCGTTGAACAGCAGCACCAATATGCAGTAAATGTTTAGCCTCGCTGTCGAACTTCTCAGTTCTAGAGGGCCTTTGTTCCCCACACCATTGGACTGTGGAATAGCCTTCCTGGGGATGTCGTGCTATTGGAACTTCAGAAGTTCAAGCGAAGATGCAATGCATTATTACCCCAATACTATTCTTCTTGCATTTTAATATATTTTTACCTATTTATCTGTATTAATTTATTTGTTTTCTTTTTTAATAAGTTGGATCTCATCTTTCTGTATTTCACTTCACTTCGTCTTACTTCTTCCTAACGAAGGCCATATTCTTTGGAAGCTTGAATTTCAAGTCAATAGCCCCTGTGAATATGAACAGGGTTCATCTACTGAATAATAATAATAATAATAATAATAATAATAATAATAATAATAATAATAATAATAATAATAATAATAATAATAATATAATAAGTTCAAGCGAAGATGCAATGCATTACTACCCTAATAATATTCTTCTTGCATTTTAATACATTTTTATCTATTTATCTGTGTATTAATTTATTTGTTTTCTTTTTTAATAAGTGGGATCCCTTCTTTCTGAATTGCACTTTACTTCCTCTTACTTCTTCCTAATGAACACCATATTCTGTGGAAGCTTGAATTTCAAGTCAGTGGCCCTTGTGGGCTTGTTCTATACGAAAAGGTTTCATCTACTGAATAATAATAATAATAATAATAATAATAATAATAATAATAATAATAATAATAATAATAATAATAATAATAATAATAATAATAATAATAATAAAATGCGTTAGTATTTTCCTAGTTGCCCAGGATTAGTGAGCCTTATTGTTCTTTCGTAAGAATATAAGACACTGTTCGGTGGTTGTCAGCTGTCTCGTTGAAAGGAGCTGAAGGTCTTCATTATAGCAGTTGTCCTGATGTCTTTCCATATACATGCGGATTTCATTGTGCCGAGGATAATATGTATATGTATATATGTACGCACAGTATACTATTTTCGAGTTTGGAATCTTCGGTGTATATTATATATATATATATATATATATATATATATATATATATATATATATATATATATATATATATATAATATATGTATATATATATATATATATATATATATATATATATATATATATATTTATGTATACATGTATATATATATATATGTGTGTGTGTGTGTATTTACAGTATGTATGTATGTATGTGTGAAGCATGCATGTGTATATAATTGTTCACACACAAATATACAGTATAAATGAATAAATATTCATTAGAAAAAAATCTAACTTGAATCTCGCACAGCTAGAGAAAGAATCATGTGCGCTCATGCTAGCAATAATATCGTTGACACAAGCTTATGTATGCTGAGTCTTCCCTAGCACTGAGATCAGCTGATCGCTCAGCTATAACTCAAGCTGTATCTTGATTATGCGCGCGTGCCCTCTGGCTTTAATGCTGCTCAACGTCCCGTGCACCATTACCATATTTTTACGGGTTTTTTAGTGTTGTTTTGGTATGTATAACGTTTATTTTTCATTTTACTTTTTATTTATTTTTCTTACCGTCTGTTTTCTTTCGTATATTTTTTTTTCCATGTGGGTAGTCCCTAATTTGGTAGTTTGGTTAGAAAC
>NC_089766.1:14786007-14798507 GCF_040412425.1 Macrobrachium rosenbergii | reverse complement strand
ATGTTTCCAAAATATATTTTTTCAAGCTTTATGTTTCCGAAATTTATTTTTATCAAAATTTATGTTTCCAAAATTAATTTTTATCAAAATTTATGTTTCCAACATTTATTTTTCCAAAATTCATTTTTATCATAATTTTGTTTCAAAAATTTATTTTTTCCAAATTTATGTTTCCAAAATTAATTTTTATCAAAATTTGTTTCCAAAATTAATATTTTCCAGATTTGTGTTTCCAAAATTTGTTTCTAAGATTTGTTTCCAAAATTTATTTTTTCAAGATTTTGTGTCCAAAATATATTTTTCCCAAGATTTAGTTTCCAAAATTTATTTTTATCAAAATTTATATATCCAAAATTTATTTTTTCCAAATTCTTGTTTCTAAAATTTATTTTTTCCAAGATTTATGTTTCCAGAATTTATTTTTATCAATATTTATGTTTCCAAAATTTATTTTTTCCAAATTTGTTTCCAGATTTTATTTTTATCAAAATTTGTTTCCAAAATTTATTTTTTCGAAATTTGTTTCCAAAATTTTTTATCAAGATTTGTTTCCAAGATTTATTTTTTCCAAGATTTGTTTCAAATATTTATTTTTTTTTCCAAAATTAATGCTTCCAAAATTTATGTTTCCAAGATTTACTTTTTATGCTTCCAAGATTTATTTTTTCCAAGATTTATATTTCCAAGATTGATTTTTTCCAAGATTTTGTTTCAAAATTTATTTTTTCCAAGATTTATTTCCGAGATGTATTTTTTCCAAGATTTATGTTTCCAAAACTTGTTTTTATCAAAATTTATCTTTCCAAAATTATTTTTCCAAGACTTACTTTTTCCAAGATTTATGTTTCCAAGATTTATTTTTTCCAAGATTTACTTTTTCCAACATTTATTTTTTCCAAGATTTATATTTCCAAGATTTATGTTTCCAAGACTTATTTTTTCTAGATTTATGCTTCCAAAATTTATTTTTTCCAAGCTTTATGTTTCCAACTTATTTTTCCAAGACTCTTGTTTCCAAGATTTATTTTTTTCCAAAATTTATGTTTCCAACATTTATTGGTTCTAATTTATGTCTACAAGATATTTTTTTCCAAGCTTTATGTTCCCAAGGTTTATTTTTTCCAAGCTTTATGTTTCTAAGATTTATTTTTTCAAAGATTAGTTTCCAAGATTTATTTTTCCAAGATTTATGTTTCCAAGATTTATTGTTTCCAAGACTCATTTTTTCGAAGATTTGTTCCCAAGATTTATTTTCTCCAAGATTTATTCCAAGATTTATTTTTTCCAAAGTTTATGTTTCCAAGATTTATTTTTTCCAAAATTTGTTTCCAAGATTTATTTATTCCAAGATTTGTTTCCAAGATTTATTTTTTAAGGTGTATTTTTTCCAAGATTTGGGCCCATTTAAAAAATCCTGAAGGATACATGAAAGAACCTCTTCATTTATTTGTTGTTTATTGACAGTTATAGAGGAGAAAAGAAAAAAAATTAGGATAGTAATGAGAATGATTTACAAAAAGAAAAAGGGTCACAATCTGGATATAGTGAGATTGATAGTAATTCTAATAGTGAACTGAATCTCAGTACTAAATTTCATTATCGGAAATAGTGATTACAGAAAATATTTAGAAATATTCCCTCATGAATTTGCATTTTCATATAATTACAAAAAGAAAAATCTTCACCCTTTTAGTAGATCGTGGATGTTGAAAGTGATGTTTATATTGACCTTACTCCTAGTGACAAATTTAGTGAAGATGTGAGAAACGAGGACGAACAGAGGTGACGAAATAAACGGGAGGGACACTTGAACCAAAAAGAAGAAAATGGATCCTGTTAACTGAAGTGAATTGAAGTAGAACGAGAAACGATAAAAACCGATTAGAAAAAGATTTTTTTTTTTTAAAATCAGGAACAGGGGGAACAGGTGTTTGTGAAATTCCGCTCTATAGAAGAGGGTAAAAAAGTTAGTGTGCCGATGTAATGGGAAGGAAAGAGAGAGAGAGAGAGAGAGAGAGAGAGAGAGAGAGAGAGAGAGAGAGAGAGAGAGAGAGAGAGAGAGAGAGAGAACGATTAAGGATAGATGAGGAACTAATTGATGCATTATAAAGATTTAACTGACGTGACAACAATAATGAAGAGTGTTCTTGGACGTGGACTGAGAGAGAGAGAGAGAGAGAGAGAGAGAGAGAGAGAGAGAGAGAGAACGAATATGGATAAATGAGGAATTAATTTTCCCTTATAAATATTAATCTGACTTAACAAGAGTAATGAAAAATGGCCTTGGACGATGAATAGAGAGAGAGAGAGAGAGAGAGAGAGAGAGAGAGAGAGAGAGAGAGAGAGAGAGAGAGAGAGAGAAGAATAGATAAAGAGGGATTAATTTTTTCTTTACAAAGATTAAACTGATTTAACAGAACAATGAATAAGGATAAATGAGGAATTAATAAATTTTTTTCCTTACAAAGATTAAACTGATTTAACAGTAGTAATGGAGAATGACCGTGGACAATGAATGGAGAGAGAGAGAGAGAACAAATATGGATAAATGAGGAATTAATTTTTTCCTTACAAAGATTAAACTGATTTAACAGTAGTAATGGAGAATGACCGTGGACAATGAATGGAGAGAGAGAGAGAGAACAAATATGGATAAATGAGAGAGAGAACGAATATGAATAAATGAGGAATTAATTTTTTCCTTACAAAGATTAAACTGATTTAACAGTAGTAATGGAGAATGACCGTGGACAATGAATGGAGAGAGAGAGAGAGAGAGAGAGAGAGAGAGAGAGAGAGAGAGATAAATGAGGAATTAATTTTTTCCTTACAAAGATTAAACTGATTTAACAGTAGTAATGGAGAATGACCGTGGACAATGAATGGAGAGAGAGAGAGAGAGAGAGAGAGAGAGAGAGAGAGAGAGAGAGAGAACAAATATGGATAAATGAGGAATTAATTTTTTCCTTACAAAGATTAAACTGATTTAACAGTAGATGGAGAATGAGTGGACAATATTAGATATGCAGTGTGCGTGCCTGCGTTCTGTTAACAGTCAGAATGTCACTTTGACCGGAATGCACTTGCGCCATGAAGTATTACATTTCCACTTAACTTGCTGTTTACACTAAAATGAACTTCTGTTAGCTTTGCTCTTCTCTTACAGTTTTTTATTCTTCCTACGTGATCTATGTTCATTTGCTCTCTCTTCCCCTTCGTATGTTCCATTCAGTTGTTTTCGTTTTTTCTTTTTGGCTTCCTTTGTACCATTATTATTGCGCGCGCGTGTGAGAGAAAGAGAAAGAGAGAGAGAGAGAGAGTGTATGTATGGAAGCGTAGTTGTTTGTGTATATATATGTGTATATATATGTATATTTATCTATGTATATATATATATATATATATATATATATGTGTGTGTGTGTGTGTGTGTGTGTAAATACACAAACACACACACATATATATATACTGTATATATCACGGTTTAATATTTTCCATTTTATCTTAAGTATTACCTATCCAATTACTTGAAGTCTTTCCATTAATCTAACCTTATGTTTAATAAGCTCTTTAGTCCATGCTTTCCGCCCCCCTCGGTACGTGTTCTATACCGGTTACTCTATATACTCTTTGCGATGTTCCAATCACATATTTTTACCCTCTCTCTTTCTCTCTCTCTCTCTCTCTCTCTCTCTCGTCACATTCATCAATTATTGCAGTTCTCTTCAATCACTCCGTCTCTTTCCGCAGTTACCATTCGGGCGGGAAACTTAATTAGTATTGGAACAATAACGCTACCCTCTGCCAATGACAGCTCGTCTCTCTCTCCCCTATGGGGCAGGCGAAGTCTTTTGAAAAGTGTCGGGACGAAAAATGCAGACGACTTTGTTTTGTTGTTAGTCTGAAATCTGGTTGTTTTCTTTCTTTTTTTTTTATATTGGGCACTTGCGTTTGTGCAAGAGGGACAGAATAATATAAAGAATTTGAATTGCTTACAAAACACTTTTATAATTGTATGTGCATCAGTCTATATCGAATCGTATGTTTATGAATATGAAATGAAAACAGTTATATTTGTAAGTTCTTGTTTATAGCTACTTATATACTGTATGTATAAATATATAAATATATAAATTTTTACATATATAAATATATATATAGTATATATATATATATATATATATATATATATATATATATATATATATATATATATATATATATATATATATATATATATATATATATATATGGCATACTATATGCTAACGTCAAAAATAATTTGGAAAATAAAGAGTAACTTGTAATGTGTAGCAAAAACAGTATGGTGTAGAAATATATAATCAATAACAGAATCTGCAGTCAGAAGTCGCTAATCAGGAATAGGATTAATGCACATAATGTAGTATAGGACAAACCACTTATCATGCATGATATTATAACATAAATAGTATTGGGCTAAGAACACTACCCTGAGGAACAAAGAGATTTCTGTTTTAAAACACAATGTTTAAGTATTTACTACTTTTCCCAATACTAAATTATATCTGGTTGTATTGGCTAAAGTGTAAATATTTATACCCATGAACTATAATCACACCTGCCTTTTAAACACTACTGTCATGAAGACGGGTCAGGTGTGGCTAGCATACATTTAAAAGGATTTTCGTAGTGAAGTGGTTAGGACACTAACATCACCAGCATGAAGCCCCGGGTTAAATTACCGACAAAGGCCAGTATTCTTTAAGAATATTCCATTAATAAGTTCAGTGCGCCTCTATTCACCTAATTTTGAACCTAGCTGTTGGTCAACTAGGGTGAGTCACAACCAGTGTGGAGAAAGGCGTAGGGCATGCCACCTCATCCCCAAAATTCTCTGGAAGCCTTCCGGTTTTCAGCGAATTTGCGGGATTAGGCAGCTGGCCCCATACTATCAGGCTCTTAATTGGGTGAATAGAGGCACAGTGAGGTTTAATAAATGTATAATCATTTACTTATGAATAAATTATACAATGATGTTTGCGTGTATACCAAGTACAGCACCCTGTCTCCTTGACTGCAATTCTATCCACGCCTAAATGTTGTAGCTTTTATGCACTACAATAACCTTATTCAGTTCAGTTCCCGGGAGTGTAATCTGCGGCATTGAGCTGATATAAGAAGTAACCACGATTTATTAACCTATACTGTCTAAAAGTAGCAAGAGTAAATCAGTCCATAATTGCAAGGTACTATAGCATATTAAATACTCTGCAACCCTGTATTGTTTCATTGTTTGTGGTACTTAAAAACGGAGTTGATTGTCCGTAGACTGATGAGTATGTATGTGTGTTTGTTATATATATTACAAATATATAATATATATATATATATGTATATATTTGTGTGTATATACATATATATTTAGGTTTTATATATATATATATATATATATATATATATATATATATATATATATATATATATTTCATTGTACAACCTCTCTCTCTCTCTCTCTCTCTCTCTCTCTCTCTCTCTCTCTCTCTCTCTCTCTCTCTCTCTCTGCAATTACCAGAAGTGATACAACGATGTCAATCCACTCTCATTTTTCCAAAACCGGCTGAAATACTCGTCTCCTAAGTGATTGGAGGGCGGCAGCAATGAGCGATTATTTGTCTACCTGTTGAGATTAAATGGGAAATGGGACTTTTATGTCGTTTTCCATTAGTTTATGGAGAGTTTTGTCAAGGTTCCTTCTTGCGTTGCTATTGCTGTTGGGATTTTTTAACATATATATTTTTTTGTTCTGATGGATGTTGGATCTCTGACGTCAGAATTGAGGGATTTCATCATACTAGTGATTTTATTGGTTTGTAAATTTTTTAGTGATTTTGTGTAGTTTTAGTTGTCTGTCCGTCCGCACTTTTTTTTTTGGTCCACCCTCAGATCTTAAAAACTACTAAGGCTAGAAGGCTGCAAATTGGTATGCTGATCATCACCCTCCAATCATCAGACATACCAAATTGCAGCCCTCTAGCCTCTGTAGTTTTTATTTTATTTAAGGTTATGTTAGCCATAGTCGTGCGCCTGGCAACGATATAGAACAGGCCACCACTTGGTTGTGGTTAAAGTTTCATGGGCCGCGGCTCATGCAGCATTATACCGAGACCACCGAAAGGTAGATCTGTTTTTGGTGGCCTTGATTATACGATGTACAGAATACTCGATTGCGCCGAAGAAACTTCGGCGGATTTTTTACTTGTTGTTTTATAGCAATTGCTAAAGATACATGTTATCATTTCTGTTCGTCTGTTTGTCGGATAATGACGCATAGCTCCGTAGGGGGTTAGTGCCGTCAGTGCACATCACGTGGTGCACTGTAGGCATTACTTAATTGTCTTTGCAGCGTCCCTTCGGCCCATTTGCTGCAACCTCTTTCATTCCTTTTACTCTACCACTGTTCATATTCTCTTTCGTCCATCTGACTTTCCACCCTCTCTAACAATTGTTTCATAGTGCAACTGCGACGTTTTCCTCTTGTTACAACTTTTAACTCTTACCGACAATTCCCCTTTCAGCGCTGAATGACCTCATAGGTCCCAGCGCTTGGCCTTTGGCCTAAATTCAATATTCCAATTACGTAATGCGATATGAGTCGGTTTGTACGATAATTTTTCCAAAGGTGGGCTTCTTGACTGGCAACAAGCGATTAGCTTTTGGGAGAGATAGGACTGTAAGTTTTGGGAAAAGGGATCCCTTTGGATGATGGTGTTCTCATCCTTACTGGAGGTTTGCGGTTGTAGTCTCATCCTTTTAATTAAGTAAATTGTCCGTATCTGAAAATGAAAATGGAAATGTAATATTTCTTTATATTCCTAATTATATCTAAATAATATGAATGACGAAACTATTTCTGTCAATAAACACGCTGTTTGTATCCTTAGTTTATGTGTGTGTGTAGCAGCGATTACAGTCTGCAGTTATTAATTCCATGCTTCCAGTCACCCGTTTGGGGGTACACTGTAGGTTCTTTGCAGCGCCCCATCGGCCCCTAGCTGCAACCCCTTTCGTTCCTTTTACTGTGCCTCCGTTCAAATTCTTTTTCTTTCATTTTACTTTCCATCCTTTCCTAGCAATTGTTTCATAGTGCATCTGCGAGTTTTTCCTCCTGTTACGCCTTTCATACTTTTTTTTACTGTCAATATCTACCTCAGTGCTGACTGACCTCATAGGTCCCAGCGCTTGGACTTTGGCGTAAATCTTATATTCTCTCTCTCTCTCTCTCTCTCTCTCTCTCTCTCTCTCTCGCTTGCGGTTGCCGTCGTCCAGCTCGGGGCCAGCCTGTTTCACTGCCTCAATGTATAAGCATGTAATTAAACTAAAAGTACCTTCGTCTTCGCTTCGGCAGGGTACGTAGCGTCCGTAATCCTAGGACTTACCCTCTAGACTCTTGCACGTATTAGTGACATTTTTTGAAGGCATGACCATACTGTTGTCTATATGAAGAAAATCGACATTATTGATAATATCTCTAATTAAAAACCAGTTATTTCCTAACTCACTTGCAGTCTTGAGATAGAGAGGAGCACAAATCCATAAGCCAGGTTGCCTCGTCAAGTAAGCGTAGAAAAAAAAACATCTTTGGCGAAGAGTGGCTTCCTTCCGTTGTCATGGAGACAGCTTCTCGATCATCCCGGCCAGCCTTCTTAAGTTCTTCTTCTTCTTCTTCTTCTTCTTCTTCTTCTTTCCAGAGCTGGGGAAGTTTTACCTCTTGATTCTCTCACTTCCTTCCCTATTCTTAGTCTTTACCTTGACCTCCTTCTCTTCCTCCTTGTCTGAATCCTTTTCCTTCTAATTATTCTCTTCCTCCAGTGATTAATCCATCTTTGTATTTATCCCCTCCTCCTTCTTTCTCTCTTCCCACTCAGCATTTGTCTTCATACCTCCTCCTCCTCATCCTTGTCTGCTGCCTTTTCCTCCTGATTGTTCTTATCCTCTTCCAGTAATCGGCCCACCTTTATATTAGTTCCTCCTTCCTCTCTTCCTACTCAGCATTTATCTTCATACCTCCTCCTCCTCCTCCTCCTCCTCCTCCTCCTACTTCACGTAATCATGGAAAAACGCGGGTGAGGGAAGGGAGTGAGGGGGCCACCAGTTTTGCTCTTTCCCCGACCTTTAGAAATAAGCGGATTTCGAGAGAGAAGAGTCGACTTCTTTATGTTAGATTGTGTTCTGAGGCGACGAATTCTGGAATTAGGGAGGGTTGAGTTTATATATATATATATATATATATATATATATATATATATATATATATATATATATATATATATATATATATATATATATATATGTATATACCTATATATATTTGTATATATTTATATACACACACTATGTATATATATATATATATATATATTTATGTATGTATGTATGTATGTACATACTGTATATGTATGCTTTGGTGTGAAAATCTCTCTCTCTCTCTCTCTCTCTCTCTCTCTCTCTCTCTCTCTCTCTCTATATATATATATATATATATATATATATATATATATATATATATATATATATATATATATATATATATATATTATATATATATATATATATATTTATATATACATGTTGTAAAAAAATCTTACACCACCTGTCCTTGTACAGTATTTACCTTAAGGACCTGTCTTCTTTATACTTGTAATTACCATCGTCCCGTCAAGAGGTATTTGCCTGTACTAATTTCCTTCGTCAGGACCTCTTACCTTTATAGTAGTAATTACCATTATAATAAAACATCAGCATTGTTCTTTTGAATCCCGACATAAAAATGAATTCCCCATATACTCGATAATTAGCATTCATCAAGAACATTTAATTATTGTGCTCAGAATTAATGACCTTTACTTAGAACTTCTCAGCAATAATTGTGAATGGAATTGTCTTCAGAAGAAGCTTCCGCCATTAGCTCTGTAATTTCCAGCGCCAGCAAACTTTTGCCATTATGCGCTATGAGTCTCCTCTTTCTTTTGAAGCTACTTAAGCATGCAGCCATCTTGATGTCTCTTTTTCTGTTTTACTTATCTTCTCTTAACTTCTTTTCTGTCTCTTAACTCTTTCTCCTCTTGTTCTTTATGAATATTTAGACTGTATTGATGGTAATGATAATAATTATAATAATAGTGATAATAATAATGTTACATATCACTGTTATTTTTTATGATAATAATATTAATATTATTACTATAACTTTAATAATGATAATATTATATTATTATTATTATTATAATATTATTAATATTATAATAGTAATAATTCTAAAAAGACTTAATACCACAACCCAACCTGTTTTATCATAAGATTAGAATAGAATGATCTCTTGCAAATGTCTCCTCCATGCTCTCTAAAAATTATAATAATGATGATAATAATTACTCCTATGAAAAATTAATAATAATAATAATAATAATTATAATATTAATAATAGCAATAGCTCTTATAAAGAGTCGAACCGGGACTCCACCCTCGCCCTCCTGTCACATCTAGATTAAAATAGATGAGGATTATCTCTTCCAGGCGTCCTCCCCTCCCGTCGTCAGTCTCAACGCCTAAAACCTTTTCAGTGTCGGACAGATTGAATATCTCTCTCTTTCCATCACCGCCATTTTTCATATATTTATATTCGGGGATCCTCCAGTTACCCTTTAATTGAAGGGGACGGCGTATAAACGCGAACCCGGAGCCAATAAGGTCGATCGCTCGCAGAGAAGCCTTTTCGTCGTCGACCTTACAGGTCGAAGCCCTTTGGGAGCCGAGAGTGGGAAATGGTGTCGTTGTCAGGTTTGGAGAAGGTGATCCCGGTAATCGAAATGCTTTTGGGGAGGGGGAGGGGAGGGGTGTTGATTGCAGGGAGGGGGAGGGGTGTTGATTGCAGGGAATGTGGGTGGGAGGTTGAAAGGAGTTTGATTTAGAGAGGCTGGAGGTTGAGGCTGTCTGTGGTTATGGGAGGTATTGTGGGGAGGGGGGAGACTTAATTTGCAGAATTGTTTTAAATCGTATGGTAGTTTGAGGCTGTGGAAGTAGGGGATGGGAGGGGAGATTGAAAGGAGTTTGATAAAGTTGAGGCAGTGTCTTTGGAAACTGGAGGGGGCGTTTGAAAATGGTAGAAGAGTTTGAGGTGGGATTCAATATTTGAAATGAGAGAGCTAAGGAAGTTTCTTTCGTGGGGAGGAAGGAAGTTGTCATGGGTGGTTTTAAACTGGAGGGGATTTTGAGGCTGTGAAAGTAGTGGGGACTGGGGAGTCCTTTAGGGTAGCTGGACGGAAGGATAGACGATAGTGATTAAGTAAATTAAGATAAAAAGGATGTTGCAGAAGACTGAGTGGGATTGAAGAAGCATTTCACGTAGAACTGGAGTTGTTTGAAAAGCAGAGGGGAAAAGGAATGAGTGGGCTTTAAAGGGATGGAAAGGGAATGGGAGAGGATTTCAGGAAGGGTGAGGAGAGTTAGAAGAGGCGTTATTGGGGAGGTCAAAGGGTGTTTGACGTCTCTAGTGAAGGAGGAATGGGAGGGGAGTTGGAGTGCAGAGGCGTAAGTTGCGGATCTTTTGGAAAGACGATGAAAATGATTTTGAGGATGAGAAAAGGGAGGACTGTTGAAGTTGTGGGAATCTGAGAATATGCCTGTTGGGAAAGGAATCTGAGGATGTCTTACGGGAAGGAAAAGGACTACATGGGAAAGTAAAGGTAATTAAGTGAGAGGGAATGTGAGGTGAAGGGTAAGGAGTGGTTTTCATACCCTTTGGGAGTCTGGACATTCGGGTTATAACTTCCGTTAAGGGGAATCAAATCTATTTGGTCCTTTAATATTGACGAATTAAGTTTTTATCTTTTTAAAAGTCTTTGACATTCTTGGAGCAAGTCTATTTGGTATTCGGAAATTCGCACAGCAAGTTTAATTCTCCTTGAATCCCCGTAGGGGGTTAGTGCCATCAGTGCACTTCAAACGGTGCACTGTAGGCTTTACTTAAGGTACTTTGCAGCGTCCCTTCGGCCCTAGCTGCAACCCCTTTCATTCCTTTTACTTTCTTTCAACCCTCTCCTTTCAGTTGTTTCATAGTGCAACTGCTAGGGATTTCCTCCTGTTACATCTTTCATACCTTTCAACTTTCAGTTTCCCTTTCAGCGGTTAATGGCCCCATAGGTCCCAGTGCTTGTTCTTTGGCCTAAATCCTATATCCATTCCTTCCCAATTCTCCTTGAATGTTATGTTGTAAAGTTATGTAGTCTTTGGACATCTGCAAAAAGCAATCTTGTCGTCGGATATTCATGAAAAGCTTTTCTTTTATCTTTGGACATTCGTGACACCAGTTAATTAGCTTTTGGACAGTCTTGAATAAATTTATTGGATTCTTGGACATTCCAAAAGCAAGAATGGCCTCGGGCATTCTTGAAAAACTTTGCTATATCTACACGTGTATTTTGTGAATAGCATTACGAAGATATTCGTGTAACGCGTTTATTTAGATATTTGTTATGATTATATATGTATATACATGTATATATATATATATATATATGTATGTATATATAATGTGTGTGAGTATGTATGTATACCTTATACCTTTTCCCATATTTATGACAGATTACAGCCTTCTGGTTTCTGTATGGAAAAATGCGCAAGATATACATACATACATATATACATAACATACATACATACAGAAAGCTACAGCCTTACGGTTTCTAAGTAGTTATGGGAATTAATCAATACTGCTTATTAAAGTCAGGGAAGATCCAGTATTACTTCACATTTTTATTTGTCAACTTGCACACTAATCTCTGTATTTTCTTCTGTTCAGCCCTCATAACTTTACTTGAAGAGAAATAGGCCTGGATGTGATCTGAATTATTACGATGCACTTGTGACGTCAGACCCCGTGGATTAATTACCATGGTTAATTACTCGAGGTCATAGGTTGGCCAGTCTGAAAGGTCAGGCTGATTCCATTTCAAGGAAATAGGCGAGGGATCACTCCAGTTAGGCGTCTCAAGGCATATTCTACCTAATTTCCTAGTAGGGAAGGAGACGTGGTAGATGTCGGTACAATAACTGTAATAATAATGATAATATTAATAATATAAAGCCTAGTGCAGCGTCAGACACATTTTAAGTGGGATTGCAACATTTTACGCGGTTTAACAGCAATAATAATAATAATAATAATGCTAACGACATAAAGCCTACTGTAGTGCGGCGCTAGACATATTTCAAGTGGAATTATATTTTACGGGGTTTAACAGCAATAATAATAATATAATAATAATAATAATAATAATAATAATAATAATAATAATATAAAGCCTAGTGCAGCGCCAGCCATATTTTTAGTGGGATTGCAACATTTTACCGGGCTTAACATCAATAATAATAATAATAATAATAATAATAATAATAATAATAATAATAATAATAATAATAATAATAATAATACTGTCATGGGAAATGGAAATATTGTGGGT
>NC_089766.1:14771007-14781007 GCF_040412425.1 Macrobrachium rosenbergii | reverse complement strand
ATATAGAAAGAAAGTATTGTGTAAACATTTTGATATTCAGATTTTACATAGAAAGAAAGTATTGTATAAACATTATGATATTCAGATTCACATAGAAAGAAAGTATTATGTAAACATTATGATATTCAGATTTCACTTAGAAAGAAAGTATTGTATAAGCATTATGATATTCAGATTTCACGTAGAAAGAAAGTATTGTATAAACATTTTGACATTCAGATTTCACGTAGAAAGAAAGTATTGTATAAACATTATGATATTCAGATTTCACGTAGAAAGAAATTATTGTACAAACATTCTGACATTCAGATTTCACATGGAAAGAAAGTATTGTATAAACATTCTGACATTCAGATTTCACATGGAAAGAAAGTATTGTATAAACATTTTGACATTCAGACTTCACATGGAAAGAAAGTATTGTATCGTCATTATCCAAATAGAAATTCAAAAGATGATGGAAACTCACTGACGCCTTCCTCTTCCCGTCTCCGTCAGGTCCGCAGGTGACGGACCATGCTCTTGGGCAACTCCAGCGGCAACCTGTTGGGGGCCTCGGCTGTGACCAAGATGGCGACCTCCCTCGAGACAGCAATTCCCTCCTTGCAGCAGCAGCAGCAGCAGCCGCAAGACACCAACATCAGCAGCAGCAGCAGCAGCGTCGGCAGCATCACCAGCACCCAGGCTGCCGAGGTCGCCCGCACCCTCCTGGCCAACTTCACCCTGGGGACGCTCTACAACGACTCCGGAGGAGGAGGAGGGGGTGTGGGCGTCCTAGAGGGCCGGCAGGAGTATCCCTGGGCGGAGGGATACAACGACTCCATCCTGCTCCTGGGAGGGGCGGACAGTAGCAATTCCAGTAGCAGCGGCGTCAGCGTGAGTGCCGTGGGCGGAGGGGTCGAGTCCTTCGCCAACATTTCTGTGATTCTGGACGGAGCGAACGACACCGGGGCCGTCGCCGAGAAGCGCGTCTATTGCACGGAGTGGCCCGGGGCGACCTTGACTCTCTTCCAGGTAAGGACCGAAGGACGTGGGAGGAGGCCTCTTTCTTCTGTTGTCCTCTTTTTCTTCTTCTTCTTCTTTAGGGAGGAGGTCGCCGTTCTTCTTACTCTCATTCTCCTCCCCCCCTCCTCCTCCTCCTCCTCCTCCTCCTCCTCCTCCTCCTCCTCCTCCTCCTCCTCCTCCTCCTCCTCCTCCTCCTCCTCCTCCTCCCCTAAAGTAGTACGTTATCATCTGTTTATCGCCTCCTGCTCTTCCTAAATGAAGGATGGTTATCTCCTTTCTTCCCCTCCCCCCCCAAAATCTTTCCATGTGCCCGCCTTTTCCTCCTGCTCCTGAAGAAACGAAAGTTTTTTCCTGCTTCTCCACCTCCTGAAGGAAAGAGGTCCTCGTTTTTCCTCACATTTTTCCTCCTTGTACTCGTCCTCTTCTCTCCTTGTCCTCCAAATCCTCCTAGTTGAGTAGGTGTTATCTCTCCCACCTCCTCCCTCTCGAAGGAAGAGGGAAGAAGGTAGTTTGTGTTCTTTTCCTGCAGCGAAAGGAGTGGATGTAGATATCTGCATTCTTTCTCTCTTTCTATTTGAGGAAGGAGACAAGTGGCCGTATCTCCTCATCCTTAGGAAGAAAGGTAGCCATCTGTCATTCATATCATTCCTGAAGGAGGGAGGAAGTCGTATGTTATCATCGCCTCCCCCTCCTCCTCCTCCTCCTTTAATCATACCCTTCTCTTCTTTGAAATTTCTCTTAAAGAGCTCCTCCTCCTCCTCCTCCTCCTCCTCCTCCTCCTCCTCCTCCTCCTCCTCCTCCTCCTCCTCCTCCTCCTCCTCCTTTAATCATACCCTTCTCTTCTTTGAAATTTCTGTTAAAGAGATCCAATAATTTAACAGCTGTGCCTTCATTCATTAAGAAAATGTACGATATTATGCTTATGAGTGTTTTCAAATCCATACATAAATACGTTCGCATACATGTAAATTTATGCATATGTTTTTTATACTTTAAAGGCTAGATTATCGTAATAAGGAAAAAAATAGTAATCTTCGTCATTAGTTATTGAAGGATCTCATTACCGTATGTGTTTAATTTGTCTTTTTTTAATCTTTGAAAAATTTTTCTAAAAATATGAAGTATGTTCCTCTTTTGAATTAATTGTTTAATGTATGTCACATTAATTATAAGAATGTCTAAAACGCAGTCATAATTACGTTGATAAAAAGTCGGAATTTAGGACGTACAAACTGAATTAGTTGGAAAATATACTTTATATTAAAAGTGACGTTAATTAAAGTTGCAAAATAAAGGACATAATTATCGTGTTAATTTCTTTCTGTAATCAGAACTGCATTCACCATTTCTTTTGTAGTATTTTCATTTAATATTTTCATTTGAATTCACGAGTTCACACGACAGAATGTTTTAACTTGGTTCAGATATTTTTTCCTGAAAAAATAATGATATTTTTAAAAAGGAATTATTTATTCATCAACGCTTTTAAATAAAACCGTCTCCTGTTAATTTCAATGTATGTTAATTCATTCCAGTCTGTGTTCCGTTAAGTTCGGTAAAAGTTTTCGAGAAAAATAATTAAATTTTAAATAAAATAATTAATCGTGTAAATTATGTTTCAAGCGCTTATAAATATTTTTTTTTTTTATTGTCACCTCATCTTTCTCTTATGATAAGTGACCTGAAGCGATGATGATGCTAATGGTAATGATGGTCGTAGATAGAAAAGTGAGAATTGGGGCAATGATAATAATGATAATGTTATTGTTGGGCACTGTCACGCCATTATCATCGGTGTCGTCGTGATAATGATAACGATGGTAAATGATGGTAATTTATAATTACTAGTTTGTTGTTTTAAATCATAATGATAATTACAATGAATAATTAAATGCTGATAATATAAATGATAAGGGTAATAATTAATTTTAATATTGCTCGTAAATATGGTAACGTTGATACAATTGTTAATTACGAGAGGGGCTTAACATTATAGAAAGGTCAAGAATTATGATACATATATATATATATATATATATATATATATATATATATATATATATATATGTATGTATTGTATAGATATGTATATATATATATATATATATATATATATATATATATATATATATATATATATATATATATATATAATGTATAATAAAACCAGCTTAGAGAATCTCAGTATGTCCTGGTGTCTTGTGTAGCCAGAATGCATTGTCAGTGTGCAGAACTTAACACACACGTTGTCTCTTGTCTTTTAGTCATCATAGCCATTAGTGAATATAATTATAGTAGTCACAGTTGTCTTTAGAAGCTCTTGTTGAAATGGTACAGATACTTAGGTTAGTGTTACTGGTCTTCCAAGTCATTTTTTTTATACTTGCAAATCGCTACAACAGCGAGCCAGGTGGAAATGATAATTTTGCCATAATAATCCTAGCGATTTTTGTCCCGTCAGATTATTGCTGGTCACCACCGGAAGTTAACAACAACAACAAAAAAAAAAAAATAAGGAAAAAAAAAAAAAAAAATCTTTCCCGTGCAGAAATTTGCGAGGACAAACAAATTATTGTTGTAACTCAAATGTTTATGTTTTTGTGCAGGCCTTTTCTCAGTTAGAGGTTGACTCAATTTACGAGGTACAGTTTCTTTGGTTCTTCTCGTCTTTAAAACAAGAAAAAAAAAAACAAGATAATTTAGGACTTTTTTTTTTTGAGATACGGGACTCTTACTACATAATTGCTGAATGGTAATGAATGAACCGCCATAGAGTGCCATGGACAGGGAGGGACCGTGTTTTCCACTGCTTTAAATTTCGTCGAAAATATTCTTGTAAGATTCGTTCTGGTGTGGTATCAGAGATATGAACTGTTTCCACTTAATCATTGAATATTTTCATCTTTCAAAATTGATTTTCCTGTTGAGTTATTTTATTATTATTATTATTATTATTATTATTATTATTATTATTATTATTATTATTATTATTATTATTATTATTATTATTATTATTATTAAAATAGTTTAACCAGACCACTGAGATGACTGTCAGCTCTCATAGGGCTGGCTTTACCTAATGAATGCTTTTCAGTTTTATTCTCCATTTATCCACTGGTAATTCTTTTTATTTGGATTTAAGTAATCAGTGATTATTTTTCGATTGTGATTTATTAATTCATATGCAAGTTTTAACTAATTTACCCATTGACTTGTTTTTATTCACTCACCAGTTAATGATTGATTGATATAATTAGATTTTGAGGTTTCAAAATACATGTGACTCATCTTGCTGAAGAAATATGCACTCTTTTACGTAACGAACAAATACGATTTCGCTCAGACTCATAATAATAATCCTAATACTGAAGTGTGAATTACACTGTAAATGGTAAATAAAATTAATTTATCCTGGAATAATAAACACATTAAAATTTTAGTGTTTCTCAGGTACGGTCTGTTTTGAAACAGGCTTTAAATTTAAATAATCATGTAAAGTATAATTTTATATTTAACCAGTTATAGATAGATACTTAGAATCTGATTTGAAGTGGTTTTAAATACAGTTTTCCTTGATAATTAGCCATGTTCAAGTGCTTATTTACGAATATTTAAAACCATTGGTGATTGTTTAAGTATTTTTTTAGAATGAAACCATGACTAATATATAAATAATATTTATTTTAAATGGTTTCACCTAATATTTAAAGTTACTAATTTATGTTATATGATTTTCTTATTTAATTAGTTTCCCTTGATATTTTAACACTCATAATTTTATTGAACATAGTTTATACAAATAGTTTTACAAAATTTTATACTAATTTTATTAAACATATTTTATAAAAATATTTTTACAAAACATTTAATTTTTTTTTGCAAATTGTTTTACACAATATATAAATTATATAGCATCTTTTATAGGATTTATTTATTTTTTGTGGATAGTTTTACCTGATATTTAATTTTTTTTATTTTTTGCAAATAGGTTTATAGAATTTACATAAATGATTTATTTTATTTACACATAATTTTACCAGAGGTTTTAAGCTGTTCATTTTACCAGAAGTTTTAAGCTGCTCATTTTACCAGGGGTTTTAAAATGTTAATTTTACCAGGGGTTTTAAACTGTTAATTTTACCAGAGGTTTTAAGCTGTTCATTTTACCAGAGGTTTTAAGCTGCTAATTTTTCCAGAGGTTTTAAGCCGTTAATTTTACCAGATGTTTTAAGCTGTTAATTTTACCAGAGGTTTTAAGCTGTCAATTTTACCAGAGGTTTTAAGAAATTAATTTTAACAGAGGTTTTAAGCTGTTAATTTTACCAGAGGTTTTAAGCTGTTAATTATCGTACTGCATGTAAACTCATTGCAAATACCAAATGTTGAAACGGTTCTGAATACTAGCAGCCATTTTGCCGGGCGCGTCGAAAGCAAAATGCCTCATTTTCCGTGGCACTCTATCGCATAAAATAAACTAATTTGGGACTAAAAAAACCGCTCTTTTACTTTTTTCCGACATGAAATGCTCTTGCTGAACGCTGCATCGTATGTGATTTTGGAGCGTTTCCGCTCAGAGTTGAGAGCGTTCGTGAGCGTGTGTTTGGGTGTAGAGCTTTTGTGCGCTCATGTGTATGTGTGTGTTTGTATGTACGTACATGTGAGTGTTTGTTTGAGATTCTGGAACGATTTTTACATGTGTTTGTGTTCATGCATGCATGAATGTCTGCATGTGTTTCTATTGATGTATGAATGATTTTTTGCATGTTTTTTTTCGTTTATGTATGTATGAATGTCTGATTGTGTTTTTTTTTTTATTTCTATATGAATGTTTGTGTATATGAATACTGTTTGTTGGAGCATGTTCATTTTTCCCTTTGAATACGTGTGTTTGTGCGTATGTGTCGGTTTGCGTACATCTGAAGTATATATATATATATATATATATATATATACGACAGCTTATGTAGACATTTGTTATTTAGAATAAAGGATAGACCTGTGGGCTAGTCGTATGTTCAGTATTTGAGCGATATTGCCGGTCTAAATGTTTGTTTATATACCCTTATTTATTTATTTAGTAAGTTGCTACAGAGCTTTGATAGGTTAAGTTAAGTATACCTTAGTTTAACCAGACCACCGAGCTGATTAACAGCTCTCCTAGGGCTGGCCCGAAGAATTAGACTTATTTTACGTGGCTAAGAACCAATTGGTTACCTAGCAACAGGACGGACAGCTTATTGTGGAATCCGAACCACATTATAGCGAGAAATGAATTTCTATCACCAGAAATAAATTCCTCTAATTCTTCATTGGCCGGCCGGAGATTCGAACTCGAGCCCTGCAGAGTGCTAGCCGAGAACGGTACCGACCAGTCCGACGAGGAATCTGCTTTAGTAGGTACTACGCGAAATTGTTATTTGATATTTGTTTACATATTTTTTGTGGGCATATATTCAGTATTCTGCAACCACCCCCTGGTGCGTTTTATAAGCTTTTGACTAAACTGGTTCGAAATCTACTCTCCTCGGAATTACTTCAGGTGAATTTTAGGAAGCAAGCACAATGTTATGATTAGACTGACGTGCCAAGTCTCTTTAAGAATTTCTGTAAGGTATCGTAGGACATTGTAGCGGAAATATTTTCTTCTGTATCTTTTTATTTAACGTAAAATGTAGTTCCAACCGGTAGTATTTTGACGAATTATAATTTTGAATTATATTTGAGATGTTAGGTGGGAAGTTTCTAGATCAAAGTATGATTTAATATCAATTTTAGCAGCTGTTGTTATATTAAGAAATGTTTTGCTTGGTTGAATTTTTTTATATATAATAAATAGTAATTATTATGCCATATGATAAAGTATAATGATTAACTTTAGATTGTCATGAAATATTTTTTAATTATGATTGAATTTTATTATTCTTATACTGAAATATATTTATGCTTCTCCGGCTTTAATATAGTGAGATACTGTGAAATATATGCAACTCAAAGATCTGAGACTCAAGACAGACAGCCGTTCTCTTGACAGTCCTTGAATTAGATCGTTATCATCAGTCGCTAATTTTCTAATATTTTCTTTGGCGAAAACGTTCTGACAGATGAGAGATTTCTTGTATTATTGAGCGGAAACTGCATTCTGTAGCAGTCAGCGGTAATTCATTTGGTTTAAAGAAAACGGAAGTGACAGAAAACGGGCATTTGGTTGTCAAGACTACACAAATTTATATTTCCGTTGTCGTACCTGGTTTATAATTGCTTGCCACATGCTGTCTTGCATTGGAAGGTATAAGAATTTTTTTTCATTTAGCAGAGAAAGGTTAATTATAGAACAGTCTTTATAAAATAAATATAAGTAATCATGTTGTTTATGAACACAGTTCAGGCATCTGCTATTTCAATATAAAGCTATTTTTCCATCAAAAGTACCGGCATCTCGTTGTGAAATCAGTAGAAGTATCTTTTACAATTTATATTATTAGGCATACTTACTCTTCTGCAGAGTAACTTTTGTGAGGATTTGTTGATCTGTTTAAATAATTTTCTTTTTATAATTTTAATTTATTTATATTTACATGCGTATAAATGGCATCATGTGCAAAACCAGTCGTATTTTTTATGAACATTATCCAGCAAAAATATCATGGGTAAAGTACTCAATAATCGAATCTACACTGATTATATGTATATATATATTACACATTTATATGTATACATATGTATGTATGTATATGTATAATAATATATATATATATATATATATATATATATATATATATATATATATATATATATATATATTATAATATAATATATATGTATGTGTGTGTGTGTTAAACAGGTTATTATCACAGCATTAATTTTTATATCGATCAATAATCAGTTAGTGGCAGATATAGGCCCCAAAAAATCTCCCTTCAATTCCCTACCCACCGAACAAGCCCTTTGAAGATCCCTTATAATTAGGGCCCAAAAAGAATTGAAAGAGACATTGAATTCCTGGGAGACGTATTTATGGTCATAGTCCTTTTGTTGGCGTAGCTTCAAAGGGGTGAAAAGGAAGGTGGGAGGAGGGGATAGTCCCCTGGGGAGTATCTACAGATCCTCCCCACCCCCGCTCCCCGAACCTCCACAGGTCCACACCCCTTACCCCTCGTGCTTTTTATATGTACGATCCATATACAGGAAGCGGTTTTGCACTGAAGTTGGTCGTCTATTTTCGTCCATAGAAATTAGTTTATGTATTTTGGTTCTTTGCTTTTTGTCAGTTTGATTGTTCTAAGGTGAAGTGGACTGTTTTCAGTTATTGTTTGTCAGTGGTTTTGGTCGGTCGAAGGGATAAATTGATACATTTGCTGTTCGTTTGTTTCTGATGAGAGAGAGAGAGAGAGAGAGAGAGAGAGAGAGAGAGAGAGAGAGAGAGAGAGAGAGAGAGACTTTTTTTTTATCTTTAATGCACAGCATATCCACTGCTTAGCCAAATCTAGATTACTTTGTAACTATGTTTTAAATTGGTGTGCATTTCTTTGTGCGGATGTGGGGAATGAGAGACATCGTTATCTACGCATTCTGAATTACTGAAAGAAATTAAATATACAATTTTTAATGTCACCCGTGAATATTGGTGTACTTTTGCCTGCGAATCAGAGGGAGAGAGAGAGAGAGAGAGTATAACATAAAGATATGAACACAAAAAAATATAAGCATTCCAAACAAGATATAAATCAAAACAGGGGAGAGAGAGAGAGAGAGAGAGAGAGAGAGAGAGAGAGAGAGAGAGAGAGAGAGAGAGAGAGAGAGAGTATAAGCAAGGGGATAAACATGAGAAACATATACGAGCCAATCCAAACAGAATGATATAAATCAAATCGCAGAGAGAGAGAGTTGAGAGAATTTACTGTCTGTTGATAATTATGTATGTGCGTGTGTTATACACAAAGAAAGAATTCTCCTTGTTTGATATTACAGTTTATACTTTCTGAATTACTGATCGCAATCAAATTTAGTTTGCTAAACTTAGTAAGTGTATGAATGCACTTGCGCGTATTTATATCGAGAACTTTGCTTTTCATGACTGTTCGTGTGCGTGCAGTGACGTGTAAATGTTAGAGAGAGAGAGAGAGAGAGAGAGAGAGAGAGAGAGAGAGAGAGACTTAATATTGTGCTATGTTATATATAGATATCATAAAAATTAACGATATAAAAAACTAATATCGGGAATGAAAGAAAAACATGAGGTGGAAATTAAATCAAACTCTAACTGAGAGAGAGAGAGAGAGAGAGAGAGAGAGAGAGAGAGAGAGAGAGAGAGAGAGAGAGAGAGAGGACGCTCATCATACCTTATAAATTTCAACTGACTTGGAACTATTTTGATCTGACCAAAATCGGACTCTGCCCTAATGCTATATAAAGCAATCCGCCTGCTGGTCTGCATTCTTGAAGCCGTTTCTATTTCGTCCAGGTAATGAATGAAATCCTTCATTATTCAGGACTCTCTGGGGGATGGAATGCTGTGTCCTTTGACAGGCGAAGTAGAAAATGGCACAAGTCTTGATCTGAAATCATGTGCATGAATACTTTTCTGGAACATTTTTGCTCATTCGATTGGCTGAAATTGGAATTTTATTGTCACATTTTATTTTTATTTCACAAATAAAAGTGAATATATTCCTTTACGACTTTAAAAATTTTTTTATGAATGTAATTAGGTAATTTCTTATATTCAATTTTGAACAAATGAAAATTATTTTGTTTGATTTAGGTGTGAATGAAGAGGAATAAATGTTTTCATTTAGATATGAATGAATGAGAACAATTTATTTTCATTTAGGTATGAATGCAAGGGAGTGTTCCTTGTTTTTCAGTTTTCTGAAAATAAAGCTATTGTTCCGGCTTTGTATGTCCGTCCTCACTTTTATCTGTCCGCAATTTTTCTGTCCGCCCTCTGATCTTAAAAACTACTGAGGCCAGAGGGCTGCAAATTGTATGATGATCA
>NC_089766.1:14741007-14763507 GCF_040412425.1 Macrobrachium rosenbergii | reverse complement strand
GTTGGAGGCTCTAGCTGGTTGTCTGTAAAAAAAAAAAAAAACTATTACGATGGTTTTTTGGTCTGTCCGTTCGCACTTTTTCTGTCCGCCCTAATCTTAAAAACCACTGAGGCTAGAGGGCTGCAAAGCGGTATGATGATCATCCACCCTCCAGTCATCAATCATACCAAATTACGGCCCTCTAGCCTCAGTAGTTTTGATTTTATTTAAGGTTAAAGATAGCCATGATCGTGCTTCTGCAACAACGCAGGCCACCACCGGGCCGTGGCTGAGAGTTTCATGGACCATGGCTGAGAGTTTCACACAGCATTCATTATACACTGCACAGAAAACTCGATTGTGCCAAAGAAACTTCGGCGCATTTTTTACTTGTTATCCTATCTTGTGGAAGGTACAGAACCTTGTGATATAAAAGAATTGATGAAGTTTTTTCTTTTGGAAGGGAATGTTACCTTACGTGTTAAAGATCTTGTAGCATTCAATGAAAATGACCCTTTTGATTTTTCCACTTGTGCTGAAACTTGCCAGGCAGGTTCGAGGCTTGGTGAGTTGCAAATTGAGCTAGTATTAGAATACCGCAAATATGATCTTCTCTTCATTAGCAGCCACTACCTGATTCCTCGAGGTCCTTGCTTGGGTGGAGAGGACTTGTGGGCGCTGATCTTATATAAGTTTGGTCTGCAGGATATGGTGCGACTGTGCAGTGACCTTTTCGTTGTCTGTCAATTATGTACAACTTTTAACCTCCACACCCCGCTCCCCACCCAGAATGGCCTTTGTACCCTAAAGTGACATCCTTATTTTTCTGAAAAATCGAATCATTTTATGTCAGTTGCACGGTCCATCCTCAGTCAAATTTTCGCAAAACTCCACACACAAACTTTGGCGTAATCCTGATAACAACATACAAACGAAAGTAAAAATGTAACACCCTTGTTGGAGGTCAATATGCACTTCATGAATGTTACTGCACCATGGTTGTCTGAAAATTAATACGCCGAAGATGTCGAAGAATTATCCCTTTTTCCTCTTTATTCTGATGTTGACATTGGAGGAAGAGAAAGAAAGGGAGGCAGAACCTTCAGAATTTTCTTAGGCGAGAGAGAAAAGACACAGGGAGAGAATCATCTATATTTTCCCCCGACCACTCGTCCCACTCGCGGTCGTTCGTGACCACCACTCGCTCGTAAGTAAACAATGGGAATTCCTCTCTTATTTGTGGGGATCTTGTTGTCCCCCACGAAGTGCTTTGCCGTAAATGGCTTCTGGCCATCTTTTATATTGGCATTATGGGCGGCTCTTTCTCGTAGATGTACTGGCAGGCTTGCCACCGTCCATTTTTTACTGTCTCTATGATGGTTTTTATAAGCGGTTTCGCCGTATCTCGTGGTTTTTATAAGCTCTGTCCAATCCTGTGGCAACGACCGTGTCGCTCACCGCTATACCGCTTTATGATGTAGTGTCAGTGTCGGTGGAGGAGGGACTTCCGTTTATTATTATTTTCTTTATCCACTAAAAAGACTTTTGTTTTTCTTGTGCGGGTTACTACCTCACGTTCTCCACCGGGATGGTGGCTTCAGAGAAGAATACAAGATGGAGTTACTGCCACGTTTTTATCTACGTGGGGATACAGGCAGTTATTGCCAGATAGAGTACCCTCGAGCTGCAGAATCACAGATGAAAGTCATGTGCTGAAAATTCTCTCCTGACCTAATTATTTATTTGCTTATTTGTTTATTGATTGATTGATTGATTTGTTTTGGTAATAAAGTTTTGGTAACAAGACCTGGGATTTTGCTAGGCTTGTCATTAGCATTTGAATGTGATCTGTGTGGTTATTACAAAACATGCAGAAAGTCATGTTTTACCAACTGAGGTCTTCTAGATTTTAGGAGAATAATCTAGGATGCACTCTGTATCCTGAGGATTTCCTAGATGCCTTCGTAGCCTTAATAACCCCCAATGCCGTATCGAAAATTGTATTAAAGTATTGAAACTGAGATCTTTGGCACCTAATGGTCTTAGTAAGTAAGATTGGCGTTTGATGATTTGGCATTAAATGGCTTTTGGTAAGATTGACATTTGATGATTACTGTTCCCCGTAGTGGGGGTCGAGTGGTAGTGCCGTCAGACACCTCATTCGGTACAATGTAGACCTTACTCGAGGTTCTTTGCAGCGTCCCTTCGGCCCCTAGCTGCAACCTCTTTCATTCCTTTTACTGTACCTCCGTTCGCATTCTCTTTCTTCCATCTTACTTTCCCCTGTCTTCTAACAATTGTTTCATAGTGCAACTGCGAGGTTTTCCTACTGTTGCACCTTTTAAACCTTCTTACTCTCAATTTTCCTTTCAGCGCTGAATGACCTCATATGTCCCAGCACTTGGACTCTGGCTTGAATTGGATATTATATCTATCTACTGTATAATTACTGTTAATATAGTTTTTCTTCCAGAGAAGTGAATAATTCAGATGTAAAATCGAAGAAAGGGTAATCAGTGATATGCAGTATTTTTTATTTATATTACAGAAATTTAAGCAATCGATATGTGAATTGAAACCAATTGTTTATCCATAATTATTGGAAAGAATTAATTTCTTATGTCCACTGAATGTTGACATTGCCAACAAGTCTTTCGTGGAATACACGTTATTTTTTAATATTGATTTTCAGCCATAATTTTGGTATTCTGAACTTTAAAATAATTTCTGCATTTTGATATGAGTTTTCAAAAGTAGTTTTGCTGTCCTTTTCTTTATTAAGATATTTTGTCATTTTCATTATAAAAGGTTTTAGACACCCCTCAGTCATTATATAATCTGCATGATTTTCAAGATGTTTGAGAAAAATAATGTATTGGAAAATGTCTTTAGGTGAAAATCACATAAGGCCTAACAAAAAGTTTTTCAACACCAAATATCAGAAATAATTATTATTGTTACGATAATAGATTATTCTGAACAGAATAAAACTTACAAAAAAAGTACCTAAGTTAGTTCAGCATTTAATTAAAATTATTTTATAACCAATGAAAGTTAAATGTATAAAATTTTGGAAGATGAGTCATCATCATCTTAGATATATGGACTGAAATGACATTTCAGATGATTTAAAAGGCTAAATCTGCTTTAAATAGACTTTTGTTACTTTTATTCCTCTGCCGTTATTTGATTTTGTTTTGTAATCTTGATCGTATTTGTTTGTTAGTTTGTTTTGCCATTTGTAGACAGGCGTGAAAGTTGTTTTGTTTATTAAATAATGCTGACAACCTTTTTACCAACTAATTCTTTTATGGTAGTACTATTTAGGCCAGTGCTCCGTGATAGATGAAAGTGACTGTTTCTTAGGGCCTCCCCTTTCTGATTTCTTGGGTTGACTGTTTCTAGCCACACTTGCCATATATATATTATATATGGAATTTCTCTCAAAGGTTTCATGTCAGCACCCAATCAGTTCAACTGATTTTACTAAATATTGCAGAAATCTACACTCTCTCTCTTATCTCTCTCTCCCCCACTCTCACCTCTCTCTCATCCTCTTAGAAGCTGTTTCCCTCTCCTATATATATATATATATATATATATATATATATATATATATATATATATATATATATATATATATATATATATATATATATATATATATAATATATATATATATATATATATATAAATGTTATATATATTTATATAGTTATATATACTGTATATACACATATATATATATATATATATATATATATATATATATATATATATATATATATATATATATATTTTTTTTTTTATTTTTTTTTTTCTACATAAACCCCTTCTTTCTTAACAGCGGGTGGCTCCCGAGAAAAGACAGGACAATGATCAATGCCAGATTCACACTGATTTTACTAAACTACTTGGTAAACTCCCTGTGCAGAAATCTATATACTAACATACGCCGCGTCTTATACCTACACGAAAGGCTCATCAACAGGGTGCTAGGCCGTCACACGCCTTCATATGCATCCGTCTTGCTTGCACTGTCTTGTCTCTTAGAATTTTAGGCCTGTTTCTTCCATTGCCTTATTATATGCCATTTATCCAGGTATTTATGTAGGTCTTCTGTATCTACCACATACCTCATATATATATATATATATATATATATATATATATATATATATATATATATATATATATATATATATATATATACAAACGTCCTTTAATATATTGCTCTATATATATATTTTATATAATAGGGGAATTTTTAGTTGATATAAGTTTCCCACCAGCGTGCAACAGGGACGGTTTTCAAGAGGTTACTGTTGCACCTTTCACCCGTCGAAAGGTGTTTTGCATTTTCGATATTACTCTCATGTTGATTTTCGTTTTCAGCGCTGAATGACCTCACCATGATTCATATACAATGTCCCAGCACTTGGAAATAATATATTTTCTCTGGCTTGATAATTGGATATTCTATCTATCTACTGTATAATTACTGCATTTAATATAGTTTTTTCTTCCAGAGAATGTGGACTGTTTATCATAGAAACCTTGTATACAATCAGAAAGCTTTTTGAATAAAAACTCCATTAAATACCATCCAGTTTGAATGAGGTCCTTTTAGTTGATAATAAGTCCACTGGGTCGAACCAGCGACGGACAGAACAATTGTGTATGTGATAAAGTTTAATATCCCATCAACTATATGTATTTGGAGACGATATCCATATATATGCCATGTTGACCGTGTAGTGCGTTTGTATATATATATATATGATATTTATCACATCATATTATATACAATATACAAACTTTAATATATATGTGTATGTATTTTGTATATGTTACCGAAGGGGAATTTTTAGTTGATATATATATATATATATATATATATATATATATATATATATATATATATATATATATATATATGTATATATGTATATGAGATGATGATGATGATAGTCGATTATGTCTAGCACTGAAGCCGTCGTTGTTAATGATGGCGCTTATTTTTAATCATTAATTAATATTTTTTTCATTAATATTGTTTTTCTTGGTATTGCTGTGTTGTAGTTTTGTTTTCAGTTTATACAATTTTTGATTGCAGTTGTTACATATGTCATGCGGTCATTCGATAGATTAATTATTTTAATTATATTAGTGGTATTATTTTCGCTCATCTCATGTAAATGATTACCATGACAGGATTCGTCTTTATTGTTATTTTCCTCGTCGTAGCATCTCTGCCGCCCTATTTTCGCGAGACTCTTTTATAGAGCCCCACCGTCGGCCGGGGTCTGCATGCGCTAGTTGGCGTCTATCCGCGCCCCGCAATAAATAACCAGGCCATTCGCTCGGTCATTTCGTTAGCGCTTTGCCTCCAAATGAAGGTTGTTTGCTGGCGTGGCATTCAGAGGAAGCAATGAAAGGGCCCAGGGTAAAAATCCGTCGGCATTTATATGATGACCATAAGCTCAGGAAAGATCTGTTTGGCATCGATGATAACTGCTCTCTCGTTAGACTATTCTCAGAGGTATTTCTCCTTCGTAGGGTGGTAGTGCCGTCAGTGCACCTCACGTGGTGCACTGTAGACATTACTACTTAAGGGTCTTTGCAGCTTCCCTTCAGTTCCTAGCTGCAACCTCTGTCCTTCATTTTAATGTACCTCCTTTTATATTCTCTTTCTTCCATCTGACTTTCCACCTTCTCCAACAGTTGTTTCTTAGTGCAACTGCGAGGTCTTCCTCCTGTTACACCTTTCAAACCTCCTTACACTCGATTTCCCTTTCAGCGCTGAATAACCTCATAGGTCCCAGCACTTGGCCTTTGGCCTAAATCCTATATTCTACTCAATTCTCTTAGAGGTATCGTTTAGCATCTTAGTATCTTTTAATTAATGTGTCCGTGATGTTTAGGGTTTTGTTATTGCTTTCGAAGAAGGCTGTTTTTGTTATTGGTTAGGTTTGTTTATCTTTTTTTGTCTGTTTGTTAACAAGGTTTTCAGATAAGCTGGATTAGAGTTCCTCATTGGACGGGTCGATATCGTTCTCGGCTAGCATTGTGCTGGGCCTGCGTTCGATTCTCCGGCCGGCCAATGAAGAATTAGAGGAATTTATTTCTGGTGATAGAAATTCATTTCTCGGTATAATGTGGTTCGGATTCCACTATAAGCTGTAGGTCCCGTTGCTAGGTTACCAGTTGGTTCTTAGCCTCGCAAAATAAGTCTAAACCTTCGGGCCAGCCCTAGGAGAGCTGTTAATCAGCTCAGTGGTCTGGTTAAACTAAGGTATACTTATTTTTTTTTTTTTTTGTGAGGATTTTTACGAAACTTTTACCAAAGGTGGGGATCGTTTTTGCCAACGAATGATTATAGTTTGGGAAAGGTTCAGATTTGGAGGGGTGAATCAGTAGCCTTGGAAGAGATTTAGGTATCGTAATGCTCTTATCATTATTCTAATTATTATTTATGATGTACACATTCATATAGAACAGAGTAATAAGGACACAAGGAAATGTGATGAAATGCAGAAGAAAGTGTCAGCGAAAAACCAAACAAACAAATGAATGCACACACACACAAATAAAAATCTGTTACGAAACTAGAAAAATCAACGAAAATTGCTGTAGCCTGAGCGCTTGAAAATAATTCCCTCATTTCGACATACTGTATACTGACTTCATGTGCCCTAATGCCTCCTTTTACGGCCGGGAGAAACAACACAGACAATGTTGCAAGGAAACATTACGGTCCATCCCATCGTTTTAAATGGCAATAAAGGGCTGTACCATAAGCCATTGCTCTCTGCATTAAGTGACGCAAGATTCCGTGACTTGGAGCCGGGTAGAGGCGCGCGCGATGTTTTGGTATACACGGTGTCACAATGACGAGCCTTATTTACGGCAGGCAGTTTATGTTCCGGGCATAAAGTGTTTTCGTGGACACGATGTCACAGTTGTGAGCTTTATTTAGAAATGCAGTTCGTGTCCCTGGCATTAAAGTCTTGCTAATAGGGGAGTGCTTAGACATGGCAAAGTGATGGGGCGAAATTAGGGTCTTGCGTTTGCGAGTTATGCTGATCTCTCTCTCTCTCTCTCTCTCTCTCTCTTTTCTCTGGGTCTTAAGTAGGTTCCTTCCTCTTTCATTTGTCAAGTCTGTTTGGAAAATAACCTTATATCTATAAATGAAAATAGGCCAGACACTCGTCTATTATCACTGGATAGTTTTTTATTTATTTATTTTTTTTGTATAAGTTGAGGGGTCCAGTGCCCTCGTTAGGCTTACGTCCCCATAGGGACACTGTCACTGTCTCGCTATCGAGACATATCTCTTTAGCTGTGATGATTGATCGACTAGATTAGCCTGTCGGCTCCATGAGAGCAATGCGTCATCCTTTTCCTATAAAAAGCCATTTTGCTCTATCGTACCGTTAAACCGATATCTATAC
Source organism: Macrobrachium rosenbergii (assembly GCF_040412425.1). Taxonomy (NCBI): domain Eukaryota; kingdom Metazoa; phylum Arthropoda; class Malacostraca; order Decapoda; family Palaemonidae; genus Macrobrachium; species Macrobrachium rosenbergii. The sequence goes on along the minus strand of NC_089766.1, from coordinate 14,756,074 downwards.
TTTAGCACCATATGTGTCGTTATAAGGACAACCCTTATTAGTTATGCTAAGAAATTTCTTTCTTCATATGCGAACACTCTGTTTTCTGGAAGCTATGTAGACAAGTTTCAGGTCTTTCGCCTTGTTCTGTAATATAATAATAATAATGATAATAATAATAATAATAAACACCACACTTATTCATATTTACAGTGATAATATTCATTGCAGATTTATTTCTAAGAGAGATATATCTATAGAAAGAGAGACTGTCTCTCTCTCTCTCTCTCTCTCTCTCTCTCTCTCTCTCTCTCTCTCTCTCTCTCTCTCTCTCTCTCTCTCTCTCTCTCTCTATATATATATATATATATATATATATATATATATATATATATATATATATATATATATATGTATATACATACTATAAATATACATTTATACACAATCAAATTAAGAACGCGACAGAAGCTGCATTATTTTGGTCCCACCCTCATTAGGGAAATATCTTTTAGGAGAAAAATATAGAGACCAGTATGGCCATGACTATTTATTCATAAATAGCTTATAAATGTCATACAGTTGAAAGATTGTATACGTAATGATTTAACGCCACTTTCGCTGTCATAAACGAATACACACGCGTAACACACAAACATTCAAAGGAGAGAGAGAGAGAGAGAGAGAGAGAGAGAGAGAGAGAGAGAGAGAGAGAGAGAGAGAGAGAGAGAGAGCATCTTTTATATTTACAGAGAGAGAGAGAAAGCATCTTTTATATTTAGAGAGAGAGAGAGAGAGAGAGAGAGAGAGAGAGAGAGAGAGAGAGAGCATCTTTTATATTTACAGAGAGAGAGAGAGAAAGAGAGAGAGAGCATCTTTCATATTACACACACACACACACACACACAGAATCTTTTATATTTACAGAGAGAGAGAGAGAGAGAGAGAGAGAGAGAGAGAGAGAGAGAGAGAGAGAGAGAGAGAGAGAGAGAGAGCATCTTTCATATTTACAGAGAGAGAGAGAGATCAGAGAGAGAGAGAGAGAATGTATCTTTATATTTACAGAGAGAGAGAGAGAGAGAGAATCTTTTATATTTACAGAGAGAGAGAGAGAGAGCATCTTTCATTTTTACAGAGAGAGAGAGAGAGAGAGAGAGAGAGAGAGAGAGAAGTATCTTTATATTTACACACACAGAGAGAGAGAGAAAGAGAGAGAGAGAGAGAGAAAAATCTTTTATATTTACAGAGAGAGAGAGAGAAAGTATCTTTATATTTACGCACACACACACACAGAGAGAGAGAGAGAGAGAGAGAGAGAGAGAGAGAGAGAGAGAGAGAGAGAGAGAGAGTACCTCTTCTACAGATATATTCTCTCAGAGGGGAGCAAGGCCTGTCTAGGCCATAAAGAACAAAGGCTTAACGACTGACCAGTATTGTACACTTTTCACAAGGAATGGGAGGCTCGCCGTTTTATGGGGAATTTATGGAAAAACTATTGGGTGTAAATATAAAAGATGCTCTCTCTCTCTCTCTCTCTCTCTCTCTCTCTCTCTCTCTCTCTCTCTCATTTTCTGTAAAAATAACATATGCTCTCTCTCTCTTTAAATATAAAACTCTCTCTCTCTCTCTCTCTCTCTCTCTCTCTCTCTCTCTCTCTCTCTCTCTCTCATTTTCTGTAAAAATAAAATATGCTTTCTCTCTTTATATATAAAAGATTCTCTCTCTCTCTCTCTCTCTCTCTCTCTCTCTCTCTCTCTCTCTCTCTCTCTCTCTCTCTCTCTCTTTATTTTCTGTAAAAATATAAAAGATCTCTCTCTCTCTCTCTCTCTCTCTCTCTCTCTCTCTCTCTCTCTCTCTCTCTCTCTCTCTCTCTTGTCTTTTGTATAATATGTAGGTATGCAAAGCGTCTGAATGTGCATGCATTTATGTCACGGTAAAATTGGGTTCATATCATTATATATATACGATGACGATGTTTAATCAGTATGACATTCATACGGTATTCATTGACATATACAGTCATGGATATACACTCCTGTATATTTTCCTCCTTGAAGATGTTTCACAAATAGAGGTGACACCAAAAATAAAACAACAGTGGCTATCACGTTCATCATTTGTTCACTGAATCAAATAAGAAGACTTGGGATGAAAACTTCCTTTACTCAGCTTCTTCATAGAAGCACACTGAAGTCATAGTAGAACCCGGTCATTCCCCCTCCCCACCCTTCCCCCACAAACACTACTTTCCACTTCTATTATTATATATATATATATATATATATATATATATATATATATATATATATATATATATATATATATATAATCTCACCCTGTTTGTTGCACTTCCCAAATGAAGCCGAGAGCCAGCCGAGGCTGCATAGCAGCAGGGAGATGATGCAGCCGGAAGACCAACTTTATGCGGCCATAAAGAGTTCACCGTCATGAGCCGAATGTCGTAGTCTCCCTCGCGGAGGCAGTGGAACGAAATTGACAAATTCTTTACCCTTGTAGCCTTCTGATGGGGAATAAATTTTACGGGTTGTAAGCGGTGGTGGGGAATTTATTTCTGGGTAGCAGGTTTCCTTCTGATGGGGAATAAATTTTACGGATTGTAAGGGGTGGTGGGGAATTTATTTCTGAGTATCAGGTTTCCTTCTAATGGGGAATAAATTTTGCAGATTGTAATGGATGGTGCACTTATTTCTGGGTGTTAGGTTTCCTTCTGATGGGGAATTAAATTTTACGGATTGTAAGGGACGGTGGGGATTCTGAGGGGGAATAAATTTTACGGATTGTAGGGACGGTGGGGCTTTTTTTTCTGGGTATCAGGTTTCCTTCTGAGGGGGAGTAAATTTTTCGGATTGTAAGAGACGGTGGAGAATTTATTTCTGGGTATCAATTTTCCTTCTGATGGGGAATAAATTTTACGAATTGTAAGGAACGGTGGGGAATTTGTTTCTGGGTACTAGGTTTCGGTATGATGGGGAATAAACTTTACGGATTATGGTGGAGAACAAATTTTATGGGTTGTAAGGGACGGTGGGGAATTTATTTTTGGGTTTCAGGTTTCCTTATGATGGGGAACAAATTTTATGGGTGGTAATGGATGGTTGGGAATTTATTTCTGGGTATCAGGTTTCCTTCTGATGGGGAATAAATGTTACGGATTGTAAGGGACGGTGGGAATTTATTCCTGGGTATCAGGTATTCCTTGTAATGGGGAATAAATTTAACGGATTGTAAGGGACGTTGGGGAATTTGTTTCTGGGTATCAGTTTTCCTTCTGATGGGGAATAAATTTTACTGGTTGTAAGGGACGGTGGGGAATTTATTTCTGGTATCAGGTTTCCTTCTGATGGGGAATAAATTTTGCGAATTGTAAGGGATGGTAGAGAATTTATTTCTGGGTATCAGGTTTCCTTATGATCGGGAACAAATTTTATGGATTGTAATGGATGGTTGGGAATTTATTTCTGGGTATCAGGTTTCCTTCTGATGGCGAATAAATGTTACGGATTGTAAGGTACGGTGGGAATTTATTCCTGGGTATCAGCTGTTCCTTATAATGGGGAATAAATGTAATGGATTGTAAGGGACGTTGGGGAATTTATTTCTGGGTATCAGTTTTCCTTCTGATGGGGAATAAATTTTATGGGTTGTAAGGGATGGTGGGGAATTTATTTCTAGGTATCAGGTTTCCTTCTGATGGGGAATAAATTTTGCGAATTGTAAGGGATGGTGGGGAATTTATTTCTGGGTATTAGGTTTCCTTGTGATGGGGAATAAATTTTGCGAATTATAAGGGATGGTAGGGAATTTATTTCTGGGTATCAATTTTCCTTCTGATGGGGAATAAATTTTACGGATTGTAAGGGACGTTGGGGAATTTAATTCTGGATATTAGGTTTCAGTAATGACTACGGGAATTAATTTCTGTAAATTTTTCATGGAGGGAGAATAAATCCGAGTATTTTAGATAACGTTTATTAACTTTCTGGCGGTGTTAAGAAATGTCAGAGAACGGACTGTATATTTTAAGGAATAACAGAGAATAAATCTCTGGTATTTTAGTCCTTGATTGGAAAATATTTCAGTCCTTTTGAAGCAGTAACTGGAAGTAAACTCTATCTCTAAATGTGGAAGAAATTTGACCAGTGAAGATGTCGGAGACTGCAAAAAAAAAAAAAAAAAAAAAAAAAAAAAAAAAAAAAAAGTTTCTTCGGCGCAGTCAAGTTTTCTGTACAGAGTATAGTGCTGTATGAAACTCTCAGGCACGACCCATGAAACTCTCAGCCGCGGCCTGTGAAACTCAGCTACGGCCGGGTGGTGGCCTGTGTTGTTGGAACCTATAGCTGTGCCAGACGCAATATCATGGCTAATTTTTACCTTAAATAAAATAAAAACTGAGGCTAGACGGCTGCAATTTGATATGTTTTGATGGTTGGAGGGTGGATGATCAACATACCAGTTTGCAGCGCTCTAGCCTTAGTAGTTTTTAAGATCTGAGGGCGGACAGAAAAAGTGCGGACGGGCAGACAAAGCTGGTACAACAGTTTTCTCTTACAAAAAAAAAAAAATAGGCATGAGAGATAATCAGACTGTAATGTTTAAGGACCCTAAGTTGCTGTACGTGAGGATGAATAAGAACGAATAAAGTCTGCTTAACGTGCTCATGAAATTTTCATATTCGTTGGAGTTTCATCTGTGGGAATGAATTATCCTAGATTTTAAAAGAGATCTGTGCATTAGTAAGTTTTTTTCTAATGTCTACTAAAATTAAGCTTTTGACGCGTTACCGAATGGGTGTTCATGAAATTCCTTAGATCATAGAAAGATTGTGTGGGTTCGGGGTTTCCGGAATGATGTGCGATAGATATTCTTCTTTTCTGAAATAAACATTAAAAATTAGCTGGCTTTATATATATATATATATATATATATATATATATATATATATATATATATATATATATATATATATATATATATATATATATATATATTTTTTTTTCTTAGATCAATTGAAAGACGAGACCTGGGTTCGATCCTGATGTGAGTCAGAAATTTATTTCTGTTCCACACGTGATTGTGTAGATTATTTCTATATATATATATATATATATATATATATATATATATATATATATACACTATATATATATATATATATACATATATATATGTATATATATAATATAATTATATATATATATATATATGTATATATATACGCACACATACATACACGCACAGTATGTATGTATTTGCAATTGCATGTATATGTGTATGCGCGCGTGCGTGTCACCTTTAAATAAAAGCAACGAAGCCAAAGCACCAAACCCACTCATATTACACATCAGCGCCCAGCTTTCTGCAACGACTTCCCTCCTAATTCCGGAAGAGCCATTTGTCCTCTTCAGCGTAGAAAGACAGACAGACAGACGGAGAGACGCACGCCAGTGAGACATCTCTTTAAAGAGACATGTTGAGGAGCATATCAAGGGAAAGCGGGAGGGGAGAGGGGGAGGTCGGGGAGGGAAGTGGGGTAGGAGCTGTGATTGCATGTGCCAGGCGAAGATTGCGTGGCATTACGCAGTGCCGTTGGCTGCTAGTGAACACAGTGGCACTCCGGTTATATTGCAAGGACACGCGGACGTGATAATGTTCTTTTTTGGGGTTAATTACTCTGAATTTATTTTTTGCTTTATTTTATTTCATTTTATTTTATTTTGCTTTTTTTTTGGATGAGGTATAAGTTATGCCGCCCTTCTTGCATTGTAACGATCATCCAGGGGGCTTTGAAAGGGCACTGTTTCAGGCTGGGTAAGTGATTTCAGCTACATTTGATTTTGATGCGTTATGCGAGTACATTGTTGATGCTTCATTTTTAAAAATATTTATATAGAACAGTGTTCTCAACCTTTTTGGGCCCATGAACCCTTTCACCATATGTCAGAATGTCATCCCCCTCCCTTTTTCCAAAATTGTCTGCCTCAAAAGGTGAACCCCAAATAATGTGCGACAAAATACTAACACAAGCACACATGGTAGCGGAGAGAAAGCCCGATGCACGCTGCGTTTTGTGTGGTCCTAGAGCCAGTTTGAGCCTGCCAATCTTTGTCACAATTCCCCCCCTGAAGCTCTGAAATCCCCCCCCCCCCGAGGGAATTCTCCCTCCTGGTTGAGAACCACTGAAATAGAAGGTTTAAAAAGGTATTTGTCACTTGTAGATCCGTTTGGTAGATTATTTCACTGGACTTTTATTTAACTGAATTCGAAAGCTAAACAGAGTTCAATATTATAAATTTTTTTTTTATTCAGGTGAGTTTGAATATTTTTTCCACACCTATTTACCAACGACCGCAAAATGCGTTATTTTAATTTGTATGCATTAGTTGAATTTCGTTCGCATTAATAAACAATGATACATTGATTATCTGCACTTTTTGGATTGGTCATTTCTGTTGATTCTCGTTATTTTGATGCATTTAGCTTTTCCTGATATCATCAGGTTTGATATTCACTCGGATTTGAAAGAATAATTTGTAAGGATTATGTGCGTGGGGTTAATTATTTCAGTAGATTCTCATTATTCTGGTTTATTGTACGTTGTGACGTACCTCGATTATTTTTTTTTATTCAGTTTAATTAAAAAACTTTCTAGATAATTTTAATGTGATTCCGAATATAATTGTTTGTGAAGCAATAGTAATTATCTTTGAACAAATATAGTAAAATTGTTATATATTAAAACTAGTAGTATGAAAGCAATACAGATTGTCTTATTTATAAAGCAGAGATTTCCTCTTGTATTCATAAAATATACACTGCCTTTGAATATTTACGCACTAACATGTACGTTTACAAAAGAAAAATTAATACAAAAGTGGAGATGAATTTGTATAAACAGAATTCAGTATTACACAGTAAGGTTTGAAGCATTTTACTCATAAAACCACCACACTATTAAAAATGTTTGTCAAGCAACCTGTATTTTAGAAATGTTTATGTAACAATATGTCCAGAAGAAAGAGAGATAATCACTTTATTTTTACTTAAATTACTCAAGTTTCTCTGAAAGATATAAAACGTAGATTCATGCAGAATGTTTGTACGTTTTTATACAGAAAACGCAGACATTTTCATTGAGAAAACACGCGCGTTTATAACCTTATAAAATGTAAACATTTATTTAATGAGAAAACGTAGAATTTTTTTTTTTTTACTGAGAAAACCTACACATTGTCTACCCAGACGACGACGATTATTGGTTTCCACCAGTGAACTGAGACATTGACTTTGAAATGCAGGATGTATTTGTATTCCAAATATATTCCCAGTATTCTCTGCCAGGTCACGCACCCATTATTTGCTCGTAAAACAAAGAAAGTATCTCTCCCACGATGCGGTCGACGTATCCCGTGCAACAGAAAACGGGAAGATCCCTACTTGAAATGTTTACATGGCGCACGGAGGTAGGGGGCGTATTGGCAACTTTACATTGTGCACGCAAGGGGATGTAAGAGGGATGGGGTGGTGAGGAGGGTTAAGGGAAGGGGGTTGGGGGGGGGTTAAAGATTAGATAAAAAAAAAAAAGGCGGGAGGCCTTGAAGAGGTAATCTGGGCTATTAGGTCAGGAAGCAATTATATTCCTTCTTGTCGTTGTTGTTCCATTTTGTTTTTTGTTTGTTTACGTTGCCTTTTCTTGTTTTTTAGTCTTATAATTTATTTAATTACACTTTTTTAAGTGTCTTCTATCTCATTATGTGTTACCATTTACATTGCTGTTGTTTGATTTCCTACTTGTTTTATTTTTCTAAAGGTTTTGATTTATATATATATATATATATATATATATATATATATATATATATATATATATATATATATATATATATCCTTTTTTCATTGTTTATATTTTTAGATCATTATTATTTTAGAATTATTTTGCTTTATAATTAATTAATTATTCCAGATTATTTTATATGTTTTTCAGTTCTTTATTGTTGTATTTATTAATGGTTAACATTTCATATTTTTTATTTTTTTTATTTTTTCATTACTATTTTAATTTACTGTTTTCTTTAATAGTTTTTTTCGGGCTAATTTACCTTCTCATTATTTCCCATTTTTAAGAGATTTCCGTTATATCGTTTTGCTTTCACATATTTATTCGCGTTGTTTTACTCTTTTTCACTTTACCACCTCTATTTTATGCCGAGGCGGACGGAACGGGCAACCTGATACCCTTTATCAAAGACAAAGACTCTCTGATTGAAAGAAGAGATTGATAAGAATCGGGTACACGGAAGCAGATACTGAATTCGTAAACTAAGATAGTAAAGTATTATGGTTTTCTGTTATCTAGTAAAAGAGAAAGTGATCCTATGCATCATTCGCATATGTGTCCATGTTAATATATACAGCAATTCACAAATACATTTATATATATATATATATATATATATATATATATATATATATATATATATATATATATATATATATATATATATATATATATATATATATATATATATATTATATATATGTGTGTTTGTGTGTGTGTAGAGAGAGAGAGAGAGAGAGAGAGAGAGAGAGAGGGGGAGAATTGATGATATTATAAGTGTAATGTTTCTTTTAGCATTTATAATTAAACGTCGTACCATTAAGAATAATAGTGAAATTTGGTGTATATACATATATGTATATATGTTTGCTTTTTGTGTGTAATGTAATATATATACATACACACACACTCTGTATGTATGTATGCCCGTGTTTGTACGCTTTCGTGTCTCTGTGCAATATGCATTTTATGTAGATTATGCCAGTCCATATCTCTTAATATTTTTTTTCTTATATTTTGTTGAGGTTGCAAACAGGAATTTCTTCTTGAAGCTTCCTCCATTTGGCCTCCCCCAAAAAACATTCCTTGTGGCCCGCGTTATCTGTCGTGACAGTTTTATGATAAAATACAATTTTCCCTTTTTCTCGAAAGGAGGAGAAGAGGAGAGGGAAAGAGAAGTTCTCCTCTAATTGAAGGGAAGTGAAGTATGCCCTTCCTTCCTCTTTGTTTCTCTCCTCTCTTTCTCCTCCTCTTCTTCTTCCTCTTCCTCTTTCGTAATCCACTAAGACCTCTGTACCATTACAGTTCTTTTAGGGGGGAAAAAGTGCCGACATTTTTCTTTGCCTTTTCCCGTAATGGAGTTCAAGGAAGATGGAGGGAACTGCATCTCTCTCTGTCGCGTATTTACTTCTATTTCATTTTCCCCTCCTCCTCCTCCTCCTCCTCCTCCTCCTCCTCCTCCTTCCCCAACAGTACTAAAACCCGTCTTCCTCCCCCATCTCTATAATCTCCTCCTCTTCCTCCTTCACCACCACTTTCAGCCTTTCTTCCTCCGCCTCCCCTTTTCCTTCATCACTGTCCTCCTCCTCCTCCTCCTCCTCCTCCTCCTCCTCCTCCTCCTCCTCCTCCTCCTCCTCCTCCTCAACCAACCATCCTGTCTTCCTCTTCCCCTTCCTCCTAGGAACCGAGTCCTCTGAGGAGAGAGACGGGTCTTAGATATTCCCTTTAGTTTGACCTTATATTATTTTTCCATTTTCTTTTTAAGATAGAAGTTTTGAGTTAATGACTTTTCGACTTTGTTTTTCCTTCCTCTTTTTCGCATTTCAACCTGTTATGAAGTTTTTAAGATGGACGTCATAATCTTATTCGTTTTTAATAATTTTGTAAGTTTTATTTACTCTTGTGGTCTCTGTTATTTGCATTTTTTGTTTTTTTTTGTTTTTACTATGTTATCTTTTCGTTTCTTTACATTTGCATCTTGGTTTGATTTCATATTCGTCCACTTGTCTAATTTTACATTGATTTTTGGGGTTCTAAGCTCTTAGTATGCGTTTGTTTTCCCTTGTGTTATTTCATTTTAATAATTTAAAGGCCCACGTATTTTTATCATCTTTTATATTATAGTTTTAGTTTTCTGTAAAAGAAAACAATTGCGATGGCTTTTTGTCAGGTCGTCCGTCCTCAGATCTTAAAAACTACTGAGGCTAGAGGGCTGCAAATTGATATGTTGATCATCCACCCTCCAGTCATCAAACATACCAGATTGCAGCCCTCTAGCCTCAGTGGTTTGAATTTTATTTAAGGTTAAAGTTAGCCATGATCGTGCGTCTGGCACGGCTATAGGTGCCAACAACACATGCTACCACCGGGCCGCGGCTGAAAGTTTCATGGGCCACGGCTGAGAGTTTCATGATCCGTGGCTGAGAGTTTCATACAGCATTTATACGCTGTACAGAAAACTCGATTACGCTGAAGAAACTTCGGCGCATTTTTTGTTTCAATTTTCATTCTAACATCATTTTTTTATAATTGTCTAATCCTTTTTAGTCGTCCTCCGAACAGTTTTTGTTTTTTGATAAAAATAGTTTATTTACTAAAATTCTTTCTTTTCTTTCTCTCGAGGTCTCCTCTCAGTCTCTGAATTTGCTTTAGTCCCGTTTAAGAATCCTTCATTTTGATTGTATTTTTATTTTTTTCTCTCATTTTCCCTTATTTATCCATTTAAATTTGCGAACCGTTTGTCTTCTGACTTTAATTATATGATAATGTGATGATTGTATAAATTTACTTAATTTTTTAATTTTTAACTTTCATTATTTTGAACAGTTTATCTTGTTTATTTTTATTTATTCATTAATTATCAATGTCAGTTACGTGGTTTGTAATACATATTTAATTTGCACATTGTTAATTTTCTGTAAAAAAGTACCCATTTATAGGGGTTGTGTAACCCCTGTTATTTTTTCATTCTTAGTTAAAAAAAAAATTCCTACTTGTCAAAGTTATAATAGGTATTAAATTTTCATTTATTATTCATAATTCTCATTGTGCAAGATCGGATTCTCATTTAAAAAGTTTGTAATAAAAACTTACTTTAATTTATCATTATTCGCCAAACAAAAAAGCTCGTCAGTTTTAATAACTAAAATAGGTACCCGCAGTTTGTTCATTATTTTATTTCTCTTATAAAGCACCAGTAGTTTGTGCTTTTTTTGCGCGGGGGTGGGGGCGGCTGGTTGGACGGGTTGCATCCAGACAGCTTGATTCCCGTAGGGGGATAGTGCCGTCAGTGTGCTTCATGCGGTTCACTGTAGGCATTACTTAAGGTTCTTTGCAGCGTCCCTTCGGCCCCCAGCTGCAACCCCTTTCATTCCTTTTCCTGTACCTCCTTTCATATTCTCCTTCTTCCATCTTACTTTCCACCCTCTCCTAACAATTGTTTCATAGTGCAACTGCGAGGTTTTCCTCCTGTTACACCTCTCAGGTCTTTTTGCTGTCGATTTCCATTTCAGCGCTGAATGCCCTCATAGGTCCCAACACTTGGCCTTTGGCCTAAAATCTATATTCTGTTCAGACAGCTAGAAATGTGAGGGCTCTTTGTTGATTGGTATTTTTAAATGCTACGCCCATACCGTCCAAAATAACGGTAATATAACAGAGGGTCGAGATGCGCCTTTGTTCCCTCAAGTGGCGACTCCAGAAGGTCTTCTGGGGCGAGATTGCTGCCTCATGCCCTTCTCCAGCCTGGCTCTGACAAACTGTTAGGTATCTAATTCACTGCTTGGGTCAGCAAAGGCACAGTGGATCTCTCAGGAAATACCATAAGCGGTTTAGCCCCATCCGGGAACGATCTCCGGGGAACGAAAGTTCCTAAGCGCCACTCGCTTCACTTCAGTTTCATGCATACAAGAGCAAGGAAGAAAAAACTCTTTAAATTCTGTTCCTCGTTTAAGCAAAACTCGCAAAATGGTTTGTTTCGTAAATGTTGTCAGTATACTCAGTGTTATGATTAAGAACGAAAATGTTAAGAAGTCTTCAGAAATATATGCTAATTTGCATATTGGAACAAAACATCTGTAATGAATATGAGTTTGGAGTTATCAGAACTATTATTATTATTATTATTATTATTATTATTATTATTATTATTATTATTATTAGTTTCGTTTTTGGTGATGTTGCTTTTGTTGTCAGAAATGGGAAGGAGGTTATGTTTTAGGCTCGGTTTGTTTACCTGTTTGTCAGTAATATAACACAATATGTTATGAGTGGATTGTTGTGAAAGGTCTACCAAAGGTAGGCATTTGCACGTTAATAACTGATGAAATGTTGGGAGGAATAGGAATATAACCTTTGACTTTGAGGTGGCAGGAAGGTCAAAGGTCTAATAGGAAAGTTTATCAAAGGCATTTGGACATTAATAACATAATAACTTTCGGAAGTAGTAGGATTATAACCTTTGACCTTTTGGTGTGGGGAAGGTCAAAGGTCTAATAGGAATTTAGCCATGGCAATAACTTCTGAACTATACGAGACAGACACTTCATGTTTAGTATGCATACTCCACTAATAAAGCCGGTGTGGAGAGTGAAGTCAAGGTCATACTTAGAGGTTAAAGGTCAAAGAAGAAGAGTGAAGTCAAGGTCACTCTTAGACGTTAAAGATCAAGGAAAAATTTAACCTTGACCTCGTGGAAGAATTTAACCTTTACCTTATGGAAGAATTTAACCTTGACCTCATGTAAGAATTTAACCTTGACCATAAAGCTTTAACTATATGAGATAGAGATTTCATATTTCGTAAGCAACATCCTCTAATAATGACAGTGTGCCGAATGAGGTCATTGTCAAGTTCATGCTTGAAGGTCAAAGGTCAAATAGGGCTTGAACCTTGGCTGTAACTTTTGAATTGTACCGGATAGAGATTTAACATATAGCATGTTAGAGTTAGAGGTATATGTATCATCATTTCAATTCCTTTTATACAGCAGTTTTGCAATGTTTCCGGGAAATGAAGATACAGATTGTAGAGAATTATGTCAGATATAATCACATCAAATACATTCGTCATTTTTTCAAATAACCAAATAGATGTTTTAGATATATTTTGCCCTAACGAAATAAACATTTCAGCTACATTTCACTCTGCAAGTTATATAGGAAATGGTGGATGAAGATTTCATCTCAGTGTTATAACTATAATTTTGCTCTCGGTGGCTTATTTCGGGAATATTTCGTAAGCAAAAAATAATAGTTCCTCTATCGCTGAATATTTTTCTTTCACATTTTACCATGAAAACATTTTCTCTCCTAAAATAGGTCGGTTTTTAGGAAACCTCATTTTGCAAGCTATTTGTCAGAAAGAATGATCCCTTTCTTTTCCGAGAAGGATTATTACCATTCCGCCCCCAACAGAAAAAAAGATTTTATGCTCTTCATGGAAATCTCTCTTCCATACCTAGGATTTTTTTTTATGCGTTGATGGGGATTTACTTCTTGTCTTTTCCGAGGTCTCCTCTTTCGTAAGAAGCCCTATATTTTAATCAGTTTCCCCCCAGTGAGATTATTCTCTCCTTTTCTGAGAGGGATATTTCAAAATTCAAGCGAAAACGGATTTTAAACTTATAATTCAGAGGGTTTTATACCGTACCCTTAAAAACTCAGCGCTTCTTTACTGATATTTTATTTTGCCTTATAACTTGGAGTCTCTTAATCTTTACATATTATTATTATTATTATTATTATTATTATTATTATTATTATTATTATTATTATTATTATTATTATTATTATTATTATTATTCAGTAGTTGAAACCTGTTCATATGGAACAAACCAGCAGCCGCCACTGACTTGAAATTCAAGCTTCCAAAGAATATTACGGTGTTCGTTAGGAAGAAGTAAGAGGAAGTAAAGGGAAATACAGAGAGAAGCGATCCCACTCATTAAAAAAGGGAAAAATAAATTTATGAATTAATAAATAGGTAAAAGATTATTTAAATGCAAGGAGAATAGCATTATGGTAATAAAGCATTGCATCTTCGCTTCAACTTCTGAATTTCCAATTGTACGAGATCCCCTGGGAGGCTGTTCCACAGTCCAGTGGTGTGGGGATTAAAGGACCTCTGGAACTGAGAAGTTCGACAGCGAGGCAAATTTTTTCAAGAGATTGTATAAAAATCTGAGAATACGCGATTCGACTATTTTGCTGTGTTACTGACACTGGCTTAGACATTGGGGCACCTGTCAAGACTTCCATTCCTATGGGTGACCTGTTGGGGTCAAAAACACGGAATTCATGATGAGGTCCTTTCGTTATAAATTGCATTCCTAAACTGTAGAACTTTTTCCTTCCTCTGGGCTTCATGGATCCGTATGAATTGTCTTTGTTTTTCTTTTTCATCTTTTCAGGGACAGAACTGTTTATCGTTATACTCATGAGAAGACTTTACTCTAATTACTCCATAGCCATTTGAGCCTCGCTGGGAATCATTACTGCTCGCAACAGATCGATAGGGTTGTTGCAACCCTTTGATCTTATCACATCTTCCTGCCCCAACACAGAAAGTGTAACCTCCCAAGTCTAGATTTTTTTTTTTTTTTTTTGAGAGAGAGAGAAAGAGACCCTCGTTCCGTGATACCGGATTCTACCACGCCACCTACTTCGCCACTTCATTGCTGATGTAATTTAATTGTAGTGATCTTCCGGAATTTAGTTTTCTTACTTGAAAGTCCAAGAATGCCGGACAGTGACAGATCCTTTACTCTTCGGTTTTTGGAAACACTGAAATTCCCATTCAGAGGAAGACATTGTAGGAAATTCATACGGTTGATTTTTAAAAAGTTTTTTCTTTATTGTTCTCCCCTGGAAGACTCATCAAGACCCGGCAGGAAGAATGTCTCATTTTCTTCGAAGCTCCCACTTCTTTCTGTAGACGAGGGGGGCGGGTGGGTGGGCTGGCTTATACGGTACTATAAAGGTTCTTAGCAGCGTCCTTCGGTCCCAGCTGCGTTACTTTTTGCTCTTTATTTTTCATCCTCTCCCTTTGGTCTCTTCTCACGTAAGCTGTCCAACTTCTTTAACATTACCGTGTTCTATATTAAACAATTTTCATTTAAGAACGTTAAAAGAGAGAGAGAGAGAGAGAGAGAGAGAGAGAGAGAGAGAAGAAATTTACTCGCGGGCCCCGCACACACTCATCCACCTTGAGACGTTCAAAGGCCCATCCTCCTTC
>NC_089766.1:14733507-14736007 GCF_040412425.1 Macrobrachium rosenbergii | reverse complement strand
AACACAGAACAGAATCCACCACACTGACTACAACAGCCTCAGCTACAACAATCAACAAAAGACTTGTCGATGCCTACGTTCCACTGCGGCAGAAACATAAAAAAAAAAAGTGGCGAGGCTGGAATCAAAAGGGAGAAACAATGGCTTTTGTTTTTTTCTTTTTCTTGTTTTTATATTTGGAATTCGACAAGGGAAAATGTCTCCCCGTCATGGGCGTCTTTCAGTCGCAATGTGTCGAAACTCTCCTGACTGCCATTTTTTTTTATTGCTCCCCCATGACAAGATGGCGCTTGCAATGTGTTGTCGTCTGGTTGTTTTATGCATTTCGCAGAGCCGTTGCAAAGGCATACACTAACTGCCACTACTACTACTGCTACTGCTGCTGCTGCATATTGCTTCCTATTTTAGAAGGTCGTCCTCCAGTTCAGAATCTATAAATTTACAGAACCGACAAGTCACGGAGGAAAAGAACTTATTCAGTCTTTGTGTTTTCCCCGGCACAAATACAAATAACATTTTGGATTTTCCCATCATACCTATTAAGAATTCTCGGGCTTTTTCTAGCCAAAATATCGAAGACACATTTCTCCTTTTCCCTACCGAAAACAGAAGAGATCTGACCCCTGCTGGTCCTGCCAAAATATAGAAGACACGCTGCTGCTTTTTACAACCCAAGATAGGATGAATCTTCCTGCTTTCCCACCAAAAATGTATGAAGAAATTGCTGTTTCTCTCCAATATATAGAGAAGACTGAATTCTTGTTTTTCTGGTAAAAAAAACCTATAAAAATTCCATTTTGCCTCTCCCAACTTGATAAACAAATAAAGAAGTGAAGGCAAATTCCAAGTGACGAATTCTATCAGATCTTGAGTGAATTCGCCATCATGTCGAGCAAATGACAGACTAATTCGCGATTATTCCCCCTTAACCTGAAATTTACGCGGCCCCATAAATCCAGAATTAGACCCGGAGAGGCTTTTAACGATACGGAGCCCCGATATCTGAACCCGGGTTTCCCTTCGGTTAGTTTTATGGCGCCGTTTCGTGACCCGTCAGCTGATAGATTGGACGAGAGGGCCACGCGATGGAGCCTCCTAAATTCTTGGATCGCTTTCGTCCACTGACAGACGGCCGAGTGGCCTCGCTCTCGTTGGAGGAGGAGGAGGTCACTTCGTCCAACTCACGTCCTCTTTTCCAGAACTTATTTGTACTATTAGTTTCATTTCGTTTCATTTATTTACTTTTTATTTTATTTATTAATTTATTTATGTATCTATGCATTTGTTTATCTATCTGTTTATTTATTTATTTATTTATTTATTTTTGGAGAGATTAATGCGAGTACATTATGTGTTTCTTTGATACACCAGCAGTTATATACATTCGCTTCGTAGGTATAATGGCCATATTCAAATTTGTTAGTACCACGTATTTTATAGTGTACGTTATGTATGTATGTATTTTTTTATATGCATATTTATGTGTATCTCCCGTTCTTAGTATGCATTGCCATTATGGAATGGTGAGCATCAGCAAAAATACATCACCCAAAAGTACCAATGATTTCCCATCCGTCGGTAATATTTCTGGCAATATTCGACAGCAAAGTCAACACACGCATTCTCCTCCAGAGTTCGTCATCGCAGACAGTTAATATGCCTGACAGCCAATCTGCAGTTAGATGTTTTAGAAGAAGTTGCTCCTTGGGCAAGCAGACAGCTTAATTACGTATACAATGACAAGAAGACACCTTCGAGAAATGATGATACTGACAGTTTCCATTTTAAATGCCCTTTTAAAAATGGTGTATTCTCGCTTTTATTGCTCTGTAAACTTTGTCATATTTGCTCAGTGCAGCTGAAAAGGACCTTAGTGAAGATCGAAAGCTCCTTCACTCACTTAAATTTGGTTGTATAAAGTGGCCTTTTCTTAATCATCCACTCTGTCTTTCCTGAAGCCTGTGGTAATTTTAGTTTTCTGAAAAGAAAACTAATGTGCCGGCTTTGTCTGCCCGTCCGCCCTTTTTCTGTCCACCCTCAGATCTTAAAAACTACAGAGGTTGATCGTCCACCCCCCAATCATCAAAAATACCAAATTGCAACCCCCTAGCCTCACTAGTTTTTATTTTATTTAAGGTTTAAGTTAGCCATAATCGTGCTTCTGGCAGCATTATAGGACAGGCCACCACCGGGCCGTCGTTAAAGTGTCATGGGCCCCGGCTCATACAGCATTTTACCTAGATCACCGAAAGATAGATCTATTTTCGATGGCCTTGATTATACGCTTTAGCGGCTGTACAGGAAATTCGATTACGCAGAATAAACCTCGGCGAATTTTTTATTTGTTTGTTCATGAACAAATGGGCCCCATGAACTGACTAAGCAAAAATGTTAAATATTTCGATTTGATTATGAACGCCATTTATACACACACATATGTTTATATATATATATATATATATATATATATATATATATATATATATATATATAGGTCTTT
>NC_089766.1:14688507-14728507 GCF_040412425.1 Macrobrachium rosenbergii | reverse complement strand
ATAACAATGATATTAATAATTCCACGTTTCCAGGTAACCTTAATGGTCTGTTCAAAGATTTGATAACAATGATATTAATAACTCACGTTTCCAGGCAACTTCTTAATGGTCTAGTCAAAGATTTTATAACAATGATATTAATAATTGCCACGTTTCCGCAGGTAACTTCTTAATGGTCTGTTCAAAAGATTTGATAACAATGATATTAATAACTGCCACGTTTCCGCAGGCAACTTCTTAATGGTCTAGTCAAAAGATTTTATAACAATGATATTAATAATTGCCACGTTTCTTAATGGTCTGTTCAAAAGATTTGATAACAATGATATTAATAACTGCCACGTTTCCGCAGGCAACTTCTTAATGGTCTAGTCAAAAGATTTTATAACAATGATATTAATAATTGCCACGTTTCCGCAGGTAACTTCTTAATGGTCTAGTCAAAACATTTGATAACAATGATATTAATAACTGCCACCTTTCCGCAGGTCACCATAGTTGCCGAGGAGAGAAGCGAGTACTTGTGCTGGTCAAGGCCTCGACTTCGACATATCCTCCATCTCCGTCCTTTCCTTCGGGCAGTCATCCACAACCTTATAGGTAACTTTGACCTTCAAAATATCTGTTATAAACTCATTATTTATATCATTTCCATTTTCTTTCATTCTCATCTTAGTGCTGAATGACCCTATGGGTCCCAGTGCTTGACTTTGTGCCTAAATCACATATTCCATTCTCGTAAGAGCTGCTTATGCATTAGAGATGCCCAAAGGTTTGTCATTCCTAGTGTGGGAATGCGATAGATGATAGATCATATATCTGTTCCAAGTATTACAAACTTTTTGTGTGATTTTATCGATGTTTAAATTGTTTGACAATCCGGGTAAAGAGGTTTCATAGGTAATACATATATACAGTATATATATATATATATATATATATATATATATATATATATATATATATATATATAATTTCTTTATTACAAACGTTTTGGGATATATTTAGGAAGCACGAATAGTTGAACGTTCTATTCGCTGAATTGTAAGCATAAAGGTTTTAATAGAATCAAAGAGTGCTGTCTACTACTGATGAAAAGTTGATAAATTAATTTGTCCCACACAAGCGGGTACATAATTTGATGGTGTTATGCTTACCTACTACAACTGATCGATGGTTAAATGAAATTCTATAGCTAGTACGTTTTTTTATTATGGTTTTATCCATTTTATTGATAATATTGATGTGTATGTTCTGGTTTTTACCCTTGCAATGTCAGTATGGTTGTGTATCTAATATGGTTTTTATGCTGTGGGTTTATTTTCCTCTTTGATTTAGGTTTGTATGATTAATTTTTTTCCACTGTAACAGTACTATGGTTATGTATGCTGTGGTTTTTAATTTATTGTAAATGTTTGTATATGTATTTACAATTGATATCTACCAGATCTACTAGTGCATAACTGCCTCAGTACTATATATTATTTTTTCAACTTTAGTTTAAATCACACTATAAAACCTTAGCAAACCTTCACCACGGCCATGATTTTCGTTGAGGTGATAATATTTCCTATAGTAAAAATGTTGCCAAGGCCAAGATTTTGTGTTTGCTCAGGAGGAAAAGGAAGTCAGCTAATCCCAAAAGACCTGCCCTAAGTTAGGACCTCCAGAATATCCTGGAACTTGGAAGGATTTTGTTTTGACTGTGACATTCCCAATGATATAAAAACGTTATACTCAGCTGATAAAGCTGTTTTTCAACAACCGTTAACCTTTTTGATGAGCGATGGTGACAAAGGTTGAAAATAACCAACCCAGTACAAGTTCCGTAAACAAACCAGCCTGTATTTTTGTCGATTATTTAACTCGTGTACAGATGATCTTACTCATTTCCTTCAACTTTTTGTTTATTATACCATTGCCTGTTCTTGATTTGTTTCCTGTTAAACCCTGCGTTTGGGTTCCTGTACATTACAGTTATTTATTTTAGATCTCGTGTTTTTTTCAGCGAAATAAGCACATTACGCGTCTAAAGCTTTAATTTTTTTTATCATGCAGATCGATGTTTTTATAGTTATATTTTCATCTTAATTTTTGAAGGATTATCATATAGATCACGTAGAACCAAGAATGTGAAGATCTTTCAATGAGGCTTTGATGTGTAATTTGTAATGAATATTGAGACATCAGGCATGCTTTCGTTCATAGAAAGCTGATATAATAATGTTAAACTTTATGTGTCTCCTAAAATTGTTTTAGACTGAAGAAGTCCACTGTTCAGGTTATTGAAACCATCTCAGTAGTCTTACTGAAAGCCTTCCTTATAGTCTTACTGATGTCTTTTAGCTTTGAATACCAAACACCAGTGGCAGAGGGTCTGCCAGACCTAGTAGCTGTAAGGGACAAAGGCCATGGGCATAGCTTTCATCCCATTATTATTATTATTATTGTTATTATTATTATTATTATTATTATTATTATTATTAATTAATATTATTATTATTATTATTATTATATCCCTAGTAATAATAGAGAACTGATGTTATTAATAAAAATAAAAAGCAAGACTAATTGAATGAACTGAATATACAGTACTTCTTGTGGATGGTATATTCTGGGAAGATATAAATTCAGGAGATGATAAAATTATTATTATTATTATTATTATTATTATTATTATTATTATTATTATTATTATTATTATTATAACCCTAGTAACTTCTAGAGAACTGTGGGTTATTCAGCCTCACAAAAGAAAAAGCAAGACTAATTGTATGAACTGAATATACAGTACTTCTTGTGGATGGTATATTCTGGGAAGATATAAATTCAGGAGATAATAAGATTCATGAAAGATCTTTAAAAGCATGCACGATTAGCTATTTGACGCTAATAGACCACCGGAGTATTCTGTGAGTAACCATGCGTCACATCGAGGCCTTAGAATCCAAGAGAGAAAATGACCGCGGTTCAATATAATTACCCACACGACATGAATAACTGACCCCGCGCCTCATTCCGGCAGGTAAGGACATCACCACAAAACTATACTCCCTAAACGAGCAACTGGGCGTGAGTGGCTTAACGAGCGAGGGCGTGAGGGGCATCGGTGCCCAAGACGTCTGGCGAGGGGTAGTCCAGCGCTCCATGAGCGTCGACAACGTCCACACGGGCACCAAAGGATTCGTCCGGTCCTTAGCCTGGAGGGCGTCCCACAGGAGGACTTCTGCCACGTACTGCGAGAGCGTCAGTAAGTGTCACTTCAGATTCCCCACTCCCGAATGGAAGCCTGGGACCTCGATGGAAGGTCACTGGTTCTCAGTTACTTTTTTTTTTATTTTTCCTGATCCCCTCTTCGTTTCTGATCTTGCTGCATCCCCACTACATGTTCAAATCAGGTTTCTGTGGGAGTTTGTTTGATCGTCAATTTTCACACCTCTCTTTTTTTTTCGATGTGGAATTAACAAGTCCAAAAGCTATCCAAAGTCTTAAAGCTGGTAAGTCTCAGAAGTAGGTAGGACAGTAGTAGCTTCACGAACAACGTTTTTCTCAGTCACAATTGCACAACTCACTTGCATTAGGTGTGGACAGAAAAAAAAAACCATCACATACGGATCAGCAGCTTTTTAGGCACAGCTAGTACTGTATACCTTTGCACTATCCGCGGTGCACGATTCGACAGCTTCGTTACAACGAGCCCTTTCGACGTCTGATTAGATACACACGCGGCGAATGTTGCTAAATAGGAATCACCTTGATTAAAATGCACAGGTGTAGAGAGGAAACGATAGTTTTTTTAGCCATGTGTGGAGTAACAGGTGTAACACGTGCGTGGATGCAGAGAAAACTGTAGCTCTGTAATGAACCGTAGAATACTGCATTCCTTGATATAGTGGTTGTATCAGTCACATCATACTTTATTTTAAGAAGTCATATCTACCTATAACAAGCTACAGTTTTTTAACATAAAGGTTATGTAGATCTGTATACTGTATATATAATTTTAAAAGATTTTAATCAGTTGTTTTATGTAGTTTGTGTTTTGTGCACAGTTTTACATACAGTATTTGCATACTGGTCCAATTAAGTTTTTTATATATATATATATATATATATATATATATATATATATATATATATATATATATATATATATATATATATATATATATATATATATAAACACCGGTATATTTGATAATTTATGTAGGAATAATTTGGTATTACTTACTAATGTTTACACTCATATCACACCTGTCTGTGTTAGATGTCTATTTTTTGAACATGATTACAGATAAGATGGAATTTGGGAACTGCCTATTAATTTAAAATTTGTAAACGCCACTAATGGTAAGAATCATAAGAAGTCCATTCATAACAAAATATTTAAACCTTTATAATAAATAAGAAGTGTTTAATATTAATATATTACTAGAATTGATTTTTTAAAGGTTTGCTCCGTGAGTTTTTCAGACACTGGTGGTAGAATCTGATCCTCCTCCGATCTCCTTACAAGAGGGAGTATTCCTCACGAGTTCCACATCAAGAACACTTGATCCCCTCTTTAGAAGGTGACAGTTTAGTTGGCCGTGTATTCTTATAATCTAATGTAGAAATCTGACTTTGTAAGCTGCATGAGATGAACCTTCAAACATTGTTCTTCTCAGCTTATTCGTGCATTAAGGTCAACTTAAGTTATAAACTTATAGAGGGTGTATTCGAATGAAGTTTGTTGTTGTTTTTCTTCTTCATGTAAAACACGAAGAAAGATGAGAAGTCCTAAAGGAGAAGTTTTGAGCTCGATAATACTAAGTCTGTATCAACTGATAAAATGCAAAATTATAATCAAGCTCAAAACTTCTACTTTAGGACTTCTCTTCATTCTTCGTGTTTTAAATGAAGAAGAAAAACAAAAACAAACTTCATTCGAATACACCCTCTATAAGTTTATAACTTAGTTGGCCCTAATGCATGAATAAGCTGAGAAGAAGAATGTTTAAAGGTGCATCTCATTGCAGATTACAAAGCCAGGCTTCTACATTAGGACTCAAGAATTCCCATTCTGCCACCTTCCATGCACTCTAGGCCTTGCATTGGTTGTGGTTCCTTCTGGAAGGTCACCCTGTTGCCACTTTTCAAGTTCCTTCAAGTCATGACTAAATAAAATGATGGTTTCCCTGTTGCTTCATGAAACTTCGAATACAAAACTATAGATCTTCTTGTTAGTAGTCACTACGAAATAAATTAAAACCCCCGATCCAGCTTATACCGTAATCAGTGTAATATATTTATCAAGAACACGGTAAGAGTTGTAGGTGATGTTAACACTTCGCCAGGGAACGTGAACAATTTTTGACTGTAAGATATTTTAGCTATGGAAAAATAATATATTTCACCCCTTCGCATCGTAAAGGCAAAGCCTGGCGTAAAACTGTTAATTTTGATGAGGATGATAATATTTTGCCTTCGTTTTAAACTCATCAATGGTCTTGTTCTTGTAATGGGTCTGACTGATGTTAGTGGAAATACAATGGATAGCTGCTAGGTGTATGTACTGTTGAGGGGCTGTTCCAGAAAGGCCTTCTGGGATCTCCTTTATTGTGGAATGCGTGAGAAATATTTGGAGCCCCATTCTTGTAGAGGCTGAAAGATGACAGAACTACCATTAGTGGTCCTACTCACATCTTAACCTGCTTCAAAGTGTTGCCAAAGATACTTGTATAAAAATATCAGTTACATTTCCCCCTGAAAACTGGGGGAATTGTCATCTTATTTCTCACTGTTCATGAAAATTCTACCATGCATATGCAGTAAATTGAATTTTATTGTGTTTGTTTTTTAAAAGCTGGGCTCTCTGATCTCCCAAATGATTAATTACGTAGTTAACTTTTTTTTAATAGATCCTCAGTTCCCATCTCAGCTTGCATAAGATTCATTTACGAAGTCAAGTTTTTATATAAGGTAAGGTTTTTGCCAATTAGTTCCCACTTTGTCAGTGTAACAGTACATATTTTCCTATTAGTATATGTGGTTGAATATCGTCATATTTGTCAAGACTTTTTTTTTCGTATGTTTTACCATATTTTGATATTTTTCAACAAATTCAGTTTTGAATTTTGAAGAAGGAGTACTTTGTATTGTATGTTGCTTATATGTGAGTAAGAAGGAAGAGGCATTTGTAATTCTTTGTAAATCTCCAGGTATTGTTTTACTTCTTTGGTATATTTTTATGATTTTTCATTTCCAGATTTTATCGTTACCTCCCTCATAGACAATAGTGAAAACACTGTAGTGTGATCTCTCTCTCTCTCTCTCTCTCTCTCTCTCTCTCTCTCTCTCTCTCTCTCTCTCTCTCTCTCTCTCTCTCTCTCTCTCTCTCTCAGAGTGACATGTAGATGATAATATCTATTTTCACTGTGTATCAGGAGTGTCACTCTAGTCTGTGTGGTTGATGTAAGTCAGGATTGGAGTCTGCATGTGTGTCGTGTAGGTTGAGTAATTTGGTAGATTTCATGAAGCAAAGCGTCAGAACTCATGATTTTAATGTATATTTAGGGAACAAGTTTCATCACGAGCCCTGTGGTAATGTTACATTTATGCCCTGTGGTTATGTTATATATGTCTATGTAAACCAAAAGTTTTTCAACGTGTAGGGCAGGTGGAGAATTATTTAAATCTTTGTTCCAACAGCCCTGAAGTTAGTCATACTCTTCCAACGGTGTCATGCTGTTGGGTCAGTGAATTACTTAATTCTCAACCTGAGAGCACCCTCTTAGTAACAAATTTGTCATTGTTTTAAGCACAGTCGATTTAAAAAAAAAAAAACAACATTGCACATCCTTATAGAATTGGTGGTGGGATGGCTATGTTTTGTCCCTCAGTAGCTGGCAGGATTTCAAGAAATCATTACATAGTACAACACTACAGTATTGTAGTCCAGTAGTAAACATGAAATTTCCTATAGAGAGCATGTTAGTGCAGCATGCATTTTCAGACTGGGAATAAAAACGTTTTTTCCTCGACTGGTAGAAGCTGAGATTCCTTTTTTTAAGTGTAGTAAGACTTTAAGCGCTTGATTAAAATTTTCTTTCAACCGGTAAGACTGTCAGACTGCAGTATTGCATGTACAGAATAAAGGAATCTTAACTTTGAGTTCATTTGCAATTTTATTGGCATATTTCATGACAAGTGGATTGCCCCTAGCACAAAGATAAATGATTGGGACTGCCAGAACACTGTGGCCATCGCCATACCCTTACAGAACATTTTGGGTGTTTTTTCTTTTTTCTTTTTTTTTTCTTGATCCCTCATAATGTACCAGTCACTAAATGAGGACGTGTTACAGACGTGACGGATCCTGTGCTGGACGCGCCCCCCTGCCACCTCTGACATCACGCCCCCAGTAAGTCCCTCCCCAATTTCCCTCCCTTCCGCTGTCACAGTTAAGAAGTTCAGAATGCTTACAGGGGGCAGATAAGAATGACTGCCTCATTCATTCATTTCCTGGTGGGGTCCAAATTTCTGCAGTTTTTTCAAAGATTAAGTACTTGAATTATGAATATGTCCAGGGTAAGGTACAATTATGGTAGAATGGACATGGTTTTATATCTTACAAGCAAACACCTGAATTCAGTCATTCTTTTGTGCCATATCTTCTTTGAATATACTCATATTGTATTATTAAGTTTCAGAATATTTTAATAGTCAATTATAATGCCATTACCTTGCTTTCTTTCACCTACTCTTGCTTTTTTAATGGGTTTTATAGCGTGATTTTAACCTATTCTCTCAAGGCAATTTACTCATTCCAGAATTCTCTTTGGGCCTCAGTTTTCATTGACACATTATATTGATTACCCATAAACAAAGACAGCCCAAGGCAATTAGCTATGGAAATAACATCTGCTTTCACCTCTACTGTAAGAATTAATTCCCTTTCGATGAAATATGCACTGGTAGTTTAATTCTGACTGCGCACTAGTATCCTTGGTTTAGCTGTGATTTTAGTAAGCTGTGGATAGTCTCTTGTATCTGTGTTAATTCGTGTAGGTTAGTGCTTTCGACTTACATGACTGAGTTCTTTTGACTCGTGCCTTTGTGGCATATTCTTGACGTTACTGTGTGAAGTCACTCTAGAGATGTAGATCCCGAATATGTACAGTAGTTCTCATAGTCTTGTAGTCGTATCATACGTGTACCAGTTCCTCACAGAGCTCTTAACATCTATAAGGATTGTAATTGTACATACAGTACAGTAAATTCATATATTTTTTCATCCTATACAAATAATTTGTTGACTGCCATGCGACATTGATATGGGAGAAAAGGAGTGATAACAAGGTCATTTTTAGTGAGGTGTCATCACCCTTTGCTTTTGAAAAGATTACAGTTTTCTTGCTGCAGATCTGAGATGAAAACAGAAGAAATTTTTAGTATAATTACAATTATTTGCTCACAATATTATTTAGAAGTTATTAAAATGCAAACATAGGATTCTAACAGGTTTGCAGTAACATGTTTTAATGGTTGCTAAGAAATATTCAACAGAAATTATTTCTGATTAATCATTCAGTACAGTACTTACATTACTGTCCAAGTACATGACTTTATGAGTATATAATTGTTCTTAGTAATAACTGTGAAACTCAATCTTTGATTAACATATCAGTTCATTTAACTCCAAAATTGTTTTGAATCCAACAGGTTGAATCCTAACCCAGAATTTTCAGGATGCATAACCAAAATTCTACCATTAAGCCACTTGAACTCAGAGCTGAGGTGATGAACTTCATACTTATTATGGAGTATATAATACGTACAATATATTACTTTTTTACAGAATTTAGTCCAGCATACAGAATATATATAGAATCTATGAAGAGTTCTGTGGGTGAATTGGGTCAGTAATTAAGATTTTTATGTAAAAATCAATATAGCAGTGAAAATAATACTGAAATGTTTTAAACCCATTTGTCGTCCACCATATAATGATCTTCCACTGCAATGCTTTTTCTATAAAAGCATTATGTGTAGACTTATTATTGATATATAATTTCAGCATTCGGCGTGTGTTATGTCCTATTTTAATTATTGTATTATAGATTTTAAAAGTGAAATCCTTTATGAGTTAATTTGGTTGCTGTGCTCATTGTACAGGTAGCATATCTGGGATTGGTGGTAAATGTTAGTGTTAGATCGATCAAAGTTGAGTCGTCACATTCTGATCATGACTTGCAAGTCAGAAAAGCTGAGAAAAAGGATCATTGCTTTTAACTAATGAGTCTCATACTGCCAGGAAAGTCTACCGGGTAGTTGGCAATGAAGTCAGCCGGTTATGGATAAAATTCAGGAATACCATATTGTTTTCTTCAGTGTCACAACATAAAGGAAATATATGTTGTCAGTCAGATCAGAGAATACAGTATATGTCCCTACGTTAACCTTTGCTTTGTTTTAGTTGGAATGCTTCTTTTATCACGTAGATCTTGACAGTATTTTAAACACAGGGAGACAAAATAGGTATGTTGGACCTATTGCGGAAATTAGTAGATTTTAATTTTAGTTTTTCTTTGAACGAAAGAAAGATTGTTATAGTTTTAGGACTGGAGAAGTAGTCTGCATTTGACACATCTAGATTATAGTCTTTGTTATAATTTTGCTCTTCTTTCTCATGCTTTAGAACCTAACATTTGTGTTTTAAATGATCATTGTAGGGCAATATTGCAAGTACCTCAAACATTCTGTTCTATTAAAAAATGTATGACTAGATAAGATGGAAGGAAAATTTACTGAGCATTCCAAAGGGATTCGTACTTGATGTTCATATACTTTCAAATTCTAGTTAAATGCTTTTTGCAGCTGAGGCATTACATAGTAGCTGTTGGTTTTAAATATTCCAATTGCTATTAGATTCTTTGTGTAGGTTCTTGGTGTAAGCTGTTTGCCTGGATTGTTTACTTCCATTTTTAAAGAAGGAACTCGAAAATGCCACCTTTGGTTAATTAATATCCATAAGCAGTCTCATCCAGATATCAAATAATAAATATGTTCTGTGTAAAGCAATATAATAACCCTAATTAGCGAGAAGTTTAAGTTTAAATTTAGCCGTTTGATTTTTTCATTAGGGATTTCATTAAGGGATTTATCTTTCCGATAAATAGTACAATTATGCTCTACTTAGAGGAGGTTCATTGTAGACTGTCGTCTGTCAATACAGTATATTATTGACGTTCAGGATTGCTTTATAAATACCCTATTGATTGATCACCCTCAGGAATAGTGCTCATACCAGCACGATTATGTCTCTAGACAATTAAGCCTCATGCTGATTTTCCTCAGTTTTTCTGACTTGCATTGCTGTTCATATATGTAAACATTTAGTTGTTAGTTAACATTTTCAGCTTACCTCTTTTTGTTTTCTCTTTTGTCCATTTGGGCAGTCAGTTCCATGGAAGCTTGCTTTCAAAGTCAGCAGTTTAGGTTCGTTCTAACTGAATGTTTTTTTTTTTTATTTTTGAATAATAATAATAATAATAATAATAATAATAATAATAATAATAATAATAATAACAGTTCTTAGTGGTGTCCAGTTGTTCCCCTGGCTCGTGCGTTTTACTTCTCATTAGTTCTTCTTTCTCCTTCCACTCGCCTCTCTAACTTCTTCAGCATTTTCTTCATAATTTTTACCTTCGTTTATGAACAAACCCTTCACGCTAGTCTGGCGAGTTTAGAAACTTAACGGATTGGTCCTTTTTCATGTGTTTAGTGATATAATTACATTTATCAAAACAGTAACACTCCATTGAATTGTACGTTCATAAAAAGAAGGCACTGCACATGAAATTAGAAATTAAAATGCCTTTGAGTGTTAGGAACTTGTCATACTGCACAAAAAATATGGACTCTTCTTGTGTAACATCAACACTCGTCAGAATTTCCACACGTGGTTCTTCTGCCTTTGTATTGATGGTCTCATGCACCTATTAAATTAGGGTCCATACTTTCACGGCAGTAAAAAAAAAAATTCAATGTCATTTGAGTCACGTGTACACACAAGAGGAGTTATGAGAGGTAGGCTGTCTCTTAATTTTCGTAGCTGTTAGGCTAAGTTAGTGATTTATGCTCGTTTTATTTCATAGTTATGTTTTACGATCTCATTCTCTTTTGTGATTTTCATTACTCAAGTCATTTGCACTTTCTTCCCATTTGTGTATGTAGCTCTGAATTTTATTTAATATTTCTTTACAGTTTTAGAATGAGATCTCATATTCAGTCCAGAGTGTAAGAACTGGGAAGTATTGGAATTTTAAAAGCTTGGAACAAAAATGGGTCTCTTGATATTCTTTGCATGAGGATCACTTACATATTTTAGGAGTCTTTGTTTGTGTCTGCTGTAGAAAAGGTAGCGAGTCTTAGACTGTACATGGAGAAGCCAAGTTTTGGGGTTAGTGGATTTAATGTTAATATTGCACTTTGTAATTCTGTTTTCTTAAAGATTTTAAAAACAATATTTACTCGAGACTAAGTGTTGTATTTTGAATGCAAATTGTCAATGTTTTCTGCTCAAGAGTTCTCAAACTCGTTAATTCTTTGTATCATATCTCAGAACAAAGTAAGATTTCATTAAAATTGTTTTTCTTATTAGTACATGCAGTGGAGTTTTGGATACTTTCAGAATGAGAATTCTGCTGTGTTAAAATAATCATTTTAATATTCATTCTTGTTATTTCTTGGTAGAATATTTTTCCTACATTCTGTCTTGAGGATATCACGTGGAAAAGGTTAAGTAATCTTTGAAATTTAGCTCGACTGTTTCTGTTATTTAAATTTCAAACAATTTGAAAGTTAGCCTCCATAGCTCATTTCAGAGCTTTGTCAGTTTAGATTTTAAGAGTTACTGTATTTATTTCTTGGGGCAATACATTTTGAATGCCACCACTTTCCTCTTCTCTTTTCCTGGCAACAGTCACAGTTATTGTGAACATTAAGTCTTCTCTATGTTCGTATTTATTCAGCATGAAAGGGGTTTTACATTGAAGTAAGAGAAGACATGCTTTTCGGAAACCTTTCTATACTGTTCACCCATCCAAGGGTAGATGTGGTTATCGTTCACTCAAAGCATAAAATGGCCATAGGGAAGGTCTAGATCGATGGTCAGCACTCAGAAATTTGTTAAGGTAGTAACAGGCGCTGTATAGATTTTTTTTCATCTGATTGTGGTTCTTTCTTAGATCAACAGGCTTCTAGATAAGGGAATGATTTAATATTCTCATCTGGTATAGTATTTTGAAGGAGACTATGTGAAAACCATATCTAGATCTGAAAAAGAGTATCCAGAGAACCGGTGTACCAATCAGCACTCTGCCTAGAGGATAATTGAACCCTCTAGAGCCAGTATGTGATAGTTGGTTGACTGTCAGGCTCCAGTTTTGTTTCTACAAGCTCTTAATCATTTCTCCAGAGCATGATGACATCTGTTTCATTCTTCTTTAGATTCTGCTTCATTAGTCTTTCTTTATAATTTGGTAAATCTTGCCTTGTTTTTGTGTCCCCTTACACAACACGAGGTTTTTTTTTTTTACATTCATTATGCAGTAGTTTGCTGTTAAATTTTGGATCATACTGATATAAATTTTATCTTGTTATTTTACGTATTTCCTTGTGCAGTATATTATATCTTGTATGGTTACCAGTATATTATGCATATCTTTTGCCGTTAATCATTTCAGTGTAGCTGTTCTGCTTTTCATCTGCATCTGATATGAGGATAGAGCAAGTCCTTGCTTTCTGTCCTGCATTCTTTTAAAGCTGTTTCTCAGTGTGCCTTGGTTTAGCCAATGACTTATTTTTTTTATTCATTAACAGTATATCCTGATGCTGAGCGCTTTAATTAAAGTCTATTATGGTTCCTTTGTGCACCTCGTACCTTTGTGGCAAGCTCTTGAGTTTATATATTGTTTTCAGATATAAGTCCCCTAGATTCAGTCCTGTAAAAAAATAAATTGTTTTTGGCAGTCCACATCACTGGTTGCCCAGTGACTGGGAGACAGTCCTTACGCTGTGATTTAGGGACACTGTTTCATACCATCCCCTGGTCAAGCCGGGTCTGGCTTATGGATCAGCAGGACTTTTGTTTTCAGATTAGCATTAGGATATTCTAATAATTTACTTCTACTTATTAGATCTACACGTTAGTGCTTTCCTCGCCCCAGAAGTTGAATCTATATTCTTTTTTAAAATCCCATTTTTACGGGAATTTCCTTGGACCATTTTATTCCTATGGACTGAGAGTGATTGCGTAGAATAGTCCATGTTCTAACTTACTGTTTGTTAAGAACGAGTGAATCATTTTATTAATTTTTTTTCGCACTGTAGTATTACCCCACCAAAGTACAGGATTTTAAATGTTTACATATTGTATGAGAAAACATGACCATGATATTTAAGTCTTGCACTTTGTGAAATTCTTTAAAAGTGAAGGTTCAGGATCAAATAATTTTCAGTGCCTTTTTCCTCTGTATGCCCTGTTCTCTGAGTGATTTTAATAGTATCATTTATTCAACTGGTATCACGGCTCCCTCGGAATTACGTAAGGAGCACTTCTGAGACATTTTCAGCATGGTTTTGATGACTGTTTCACTCTTGTCAGTTAGGAGATGGAATCTTGAAGCTATTCATTTTTCAATCCACTTATCACCACTCACTGCTCAAATAGTGTTCAGACTACTTTTATTTTCATATATATTTCGCATGATGCACAACCATCTCCATTTCAACACTTGTGCAATTCTTAAAAGAATGAGATAATTCAGTTTAGAAGGCTTCTGGCTACATTCTCTTGCAGAACTAAAGGGTATGACTTAACTACTTGCATCCATGGAAATTTGTGTCAAGGAATATGCTTGTTTGTGTACAAACAAGATTTGGGTGACAATAAATTATAATACTGCATCGGATGATTGGGTTATAATTTAAGCCTCACTATGCCATTATAGGAATTTCAGGTAAATTATAATAAATCTTAGTGTTTAAGTTTCCCTTCAAGCATCTCTCTTTGGCACCAAAATCTTTTTATTTTACTTCATATAAGGATATTTATAATCACATTTGGGTTTACATAGTTTTTGCCGTTTGGACACTAGCTCTTGCGCTGTCTATTCACTCATTACTATTAATGATAAGGATGCTTTAAAGAAAGCTTCTAGCATGTCAGCACTAATTTTAACGGTTACAAACTCTCACAGATCAGACACAGGTCATGCCCAACATTTATTTCCTCAGGGTCATCACCCGTCAGGTCCCGTGGGTCGCATGCATCTGACCCCGCCCTTAAAGCGACCTCTCCGGGGGCCTGGGGAAGTATTCGTCAGCATGCTCAAGGAAGCCAGCAACATCTTCTGGCTCCCCCTTCGCCACAGGGTTTAGAGCCGCCTTTAGCATCAGGGACAGCATCTTCACCACCACCAGTTTTACACACAGGCAGTTTAGCAGGTCGCAGCACAGGTAGCAGCAGCAAGCGCACCCCCCGGGAGAACGTGGTGAGGTGTGTGGTGACGTCAAATGCCTCTTGCACACGCCTTTCAGTGGAAGCGCTCGACGATCCATCTCTGCTGGAGACATACGTCTGAAACCTTCCCTGCCTGCCTGCCTGCCTGCCTGCCTGCCTGCCTGCCTGCCTGCCTGTCTGCCTGCCTGCTTCATACCTGCTGTGTCTGCCTGCCTGCCTGCCTGCTCAACAGCTGCTGCTAGACTCAGTAGAGCAAGAAGCAGTAAAGCAGATGTCTGGTAGAAGATGGTAGTCCATGGTAGCCCTTCGGTAGTGTCTGGCTGGTGCATGTAGCAGGTGATGGCGATAATGGTGACGGTGAAATATTAAAAGTATCAGTAGGATGTCCAGGATCCATGATCTCTGTTCAACCCCATCCTGCCTGCCTGCCTGCCTGCCCTTCTCCTTCCAGCCTCAGGAGCACCATCCTTCAAGTCTGCAACAGAGTAGAGAGGTTCTGAGCAAAGTCAGCCTGCCCTCGCTTAGGGCAGCCTGTAGTCTTGTCATGTTTGTGTTTCTGAGTCCTGGGATTTGCATGCTGCATGCATACGGTTTTGCATGTCGACTCATTGCCATCCTTGCTTTAGGTAACATGTAGTGCTGTTGCTGTATACAGGTACTGTAGAGGATGCATGTATGCCTTGCGCATTACCGTGCATTTGTATTGTCCTCCTTGTTTTGTCTTGATGCTCAGTTGGTTGTTGATACTTTAGTCACAAGTAAGTTGGTCATCATTTGATGCTGAGCATGTCTATTGAAAGTCTTTAAAGAAGAGGTATAGTATTTTGATATTCTGAAAAGAAACGTCAGTACCTCTTGTGAGTGTGTAGATACATTATTAAAGTATGTGCAAATGAAGATTGTTTTTATTGTATGATCCACATTGCCGGATATGTACGTAATTATTTTTAGTAGTTACAGTATTCTGGCACAGTACTATTGGTTAGTAGTATGTATGTAAGTATTCAGAACAGTAGTTTTGAACTGTGTAAATTGAATTCTTTCTATTTTTTCAGATAGTAGTGTTTGAAAATAATCTGTACTAAAGTTTTGCAATTAATTTTTCAGATTCATGCTGAACAGTTTCTGTTTTTTTTGCTCTGCAAAGTTAACATTTGAAGATTTATTACATATTGAACAATATTAGAATAGATACTGATATTAAGTTCAGCAAAATCTGTCGACTGTGTCCAGCTATGAGTTAACAGCTATGTGTGTATGGCGCTAGTAGTATTTCTAATTCTACTGGAAAGTATAGGACAGGTATAGAATTACACTAACTGTGAAGAAGGATTTACAAGTTAGATCATTTTGATAATGTTAAGTATAATTCAAAGTCCATCAACAAGTGCTGTATTCGCACTGGAACTACATTACTTTTTAAATATTTTTGAGGTGTATCTTTAAAGTGCAATATGGGTTCAGTGAATATTGTGACCGCTTAAATGTTTAAAGGTTTAAAGATCACTCATATGTGGCTAAGGCAAGTGATCGGTCACAAGGCTGTCACATAATGCCCTTTAGACTGAACATAAATACATAAGCTCAGCTGGTAGACCTGTGGATGCCCCCAGACCAACAAATCCCTAGGTTACAGAGACAGTAAGGTCGTGTTAATAATGTACTTTTGAATTCGTTGTGCTCTTGCTTGGCATTTGGCACGTTTTCTTATAAAAAAGATAAGTTTGCATAGGTAGCTTTTTAGGGCTTTCCTGTAAAGCTTACAAGAGAAAGGCTAATTTTCTTAGACGTTTCATTCTTACAAAGCAATAAATGAAGACAAAAGAGGCACCAAAAGTCTCTCATTACTTTACCACAACAAATACTCGATTGATTTTCTGATAAGGGAAGCAAATGGACATTTTCATTCTGTTGATTCCAAACTGTGGTGTACAGGTTGAGGAAAAAATTAGACCACTTCATTGAAATGTGCAGAAAGTTCTGCCTTGTGTACATTACAGCTATACACAAACTCCCGAATACTGTACCGAGACATGAAGCAAATACAGCTTAAAGGCTTATATTTCAAACTGCACTGATGGCTCCAAATATGCTGGTAGTAAGCTATGCTGTAATATTTTTAACAACGGATGCTCGCTGAGTCGGAGAATGAATAGCCTTGGGACAGAAGCACATTGCTAGTTGCCACGTTAGCAGATATTACTGCTTCTATTATTACTTCTGAAAATGGCACTAAAGATTCTTCATGGCATCCTGTTGGCCCCGTGTGGTTTTGGCGTGTCTTTTATTTTTGATCTTTGTTCCATTGGTCCCTTCCCACATACTGGTAACTGTCCAACTTTAAACTTCACCTCACTCCAATTGCCGCCTCATGGTGAGCACATCCTTAGAGGAATTCCTACGAATCCAGAAAATGATTCAGTGGTCTTTTTAAACTAATTATGGTAGCGTTAGGAATAGAACAGTGGAACAATATACTGTAGAACCGTAGACTTATTAATGTTATGATTGGGTAATAGTTCTCTATTATTATCATAATATATATATTTGAATGAGACCACTTCATCACTTATTCGAACTCACTTAAAATTAGAGAAACTGGGAAGCAAAAGACACTACAAAGAACTATTAGTACTGTCTACAGTGAGCCATGCAAGGCACACTGTTCATAGTATCCCATATGGGAACGTAGAGAGAATTAAAAATGTCTATGCCAAACTACTGGATAGACTCATAAGAGGAACATAGCATAGCTCTTTCACTGAAGTCAAGACTTAAGGTTATGGTACAGTATTCATGTTTGTAAAACTTAAATGTAAAACATTTGTAACTAAGCAAAAGGAAATCTACCTCAAAAAAGATATTGCAAGCCCTTCTTACCATAGTTTATTTTTTCCAATTTGTTGTTTTATGTGAGAGATTTGAATGTTTTACTAATTACTCCATGTAATTCTTTCCATTGTTGACCTATGAAGGCTGTCATGACACTTAGATTAACATATGGTTTCATTTTTACAAATTCTTGTTCACTGTTAAAAGGAAAATTTGGCTGCTTATGAATATGGTATTTGTAATTGTTGCAACTGTCATTTGTTTCAATTTCACAGTACTAATACATTTCTTGTGTATTTATTTAGTTTGTCTCAGTTACTGAATGTCGAGTATTCTTCTGATTCACTACCAGATGTAACCTTTAGTATATATTAATCTGGAGCAGTTTTTTCACTTTTATTGAACTTTTGTCCTTTATTATTAATCATGTTTACTCTTATCTCCTTGTGTTTATTAACCTCATTTACTTAAAATTATTTGTTCAATTCTTGTTTGCTTTGTGTGACCTTTGGCAAATAAATATTAACTGTTTTAAAATGAAGAATATGGTAATGTCAGTATTTTATTGGATAAATGACATGTAGTTTATAGCCTTTTACTAGAATAATTCAAGCACAAGCTCTGTATTTGAAAATGTTAAATCTTCTTTACTGGGGCTGGGAAGATAAAATCTTTTCCTGACAAAATTCATTCATATTCAGAGTTTTCTTCCCTTTACCAGTACCTTTTTTACCTTCCCCTGATAAACTTATCTCTTGGCAGATTCTTGGGTCTCCCGAATACGTAAGGTTTTAAATCGTTGCTTTGCTCATCGAATAACACCTTGCAATGTCCACTGCGGTGCCCGGGACCTGTGAAATTTCTCTGAGGTGGCTTTTGGAGTAAGTGCAAGAGAAACCTCAGGGAGCCCTCTCATTCATTTAGACCAGTCGAAGACCTGTAAAATCCCTCTGCAAGCTGCTGCAAGGGGCCCTACCTTATGTTCACCTGGTGATCATCAGGTGGACTCCTCTGAAAGCTGCTACAAGGGGCCCCACTGTATGTTTACCTGCAACCAAGTGGATCCGAATTATGTGGTACAGTGTAGACCCATGAGGAGACTTCAGTGAAGCTTTAAATGATTATATACTGGGTCTTATTGTCTTCGTGATGACCTGATGATATCCTGCAACAGAATATCAGGACCTTGAGTACAGTTATTACACTCTGTGGCTGACTGTGTTGAGAAATGTGTAGGTTATTTTCAAAGTATAGTGATATGAAATCGTTTCAAAACTTGTTCAGACAAGAAGCATCTTCTAGTGTTTCATTTTCTGGTATCTGGCTAAAAATTGCTATTGCAGTACTACAATGATTAATGCACAGAGACCGCTATTATAAACTGACTTGGAATTTCTGGATGGTATAGGGTGGTTTTGGGTTGACAGTCTTAAATGCCAATTGAATAAAGAATCGACTTCTCGGTATGTTGAAAACAAGAAACAACCACCCGTTAGTATTGCTCTCAACATTTGCTACTGATACTCGACTGGGCAGAGTGTAATCTGTGTTTTACTAGTGTTCTGTGTTCAGTGTGATGTTGTGTCTTCTCTGGTGATATTAGGATCATAGAAGGGGGAATCTCATCTCAGAAAGAGACGTCTAGTGTGACTTTGTACTGGGAAATGTAGTGGCAGACGTTTGAAAATCACTGAAACAGGAATACAGTAATAGCTTCGGCTATGTAATGGGAAATGGATACTTAAAAAACTTCATTTTATACGCAAAGTTTTCACCTAACTTAGGATAAAATGGAAGACAATTTAAAGTGATACATTATTATGTATACTGGCCTTGCTCAGTTTATTTAGGGTAATGCAGATAAGAAAGCTTGATTAGTTTTTCTAATGACCTATAATCAATTGCTGTCCTAAATGAAACATACTCTCATGTATATTAGTAAGATACAGGTTATATGAATTAATTGCAATTGCCTTGTAAGAAGTAACTGATCATAAAGCATACTGTACATTACACCTTTATATTCACCTTTATTTTGTTAGGTATTCTAGCACTATATCCAGGTGATGCAATAATGTGATCTCATTTTACATCCACGTGACATACATAGACACGTACACCCAAGTGTCAGTTATCTAGACTTTGAAACACAGTATCAGAGAAAATGTAATCGGAAACATTTTAAGGGATTCTGTCTGAATGGGTGCTTTCATGTTAGTAGGATGCAATTACATTTGGTTTTATTTGCTTATAGAATAATAGGATGTTTTTCATATATTTCTTTCTTACATTTTACTAAAACCCAATTGTACATTTCTTCATCTTTGCAGAAGATTCAGATAAAGCTAAAGTCATTTTTGGTTCCCATAGTATGTGGTCTATTCTGGTGAATTCGTGAATATATGTGACTTCTGCTCACGCATCGATTTGTTCTTCTGCATCGAGCATGTATATTGATCATCAGAAAGTCTGAGACAGAATCCTTGTATTAACACGGAAGTTGAAATCACAAAGTCATCGTCTTAGCAAAACTTTTGTCGTGAGAGGAGATGAGACTTAAACAAGAAGCAGGTCACATTATAGGGAGATAAGAATAGAAATCAGGAGGAATTTTGACCAGATCAGTGTGGAATTTTTGATGAAATGTTGATAAATGAAAACATATTCTTAAGTATTGTAGGGTTGTCTGTTAGCAAACGGTTTTCCCAAACAGGAGAAAGTGATTGATTTTCAGTGTTAAAAAGAATATTTGAAAATAGATTTTCCAAGAGGACAAAGTTATGTTTTCGTTAGGTATGCAGGCGTGATAGACATCTTTAGCTGTAATTAGTACTTCGTGGTTGATCAACAAAAGTACATAAGCTAGACAAATTAAAAATAGTTTTTTATAGTTTCGATTTCTTTATGGAAATATTTGTATAACAAATATATGATTATTTTTACAAATCGCCAAGTCAACCAGATCAAAAAGAAATCCCAATAGATTGCTTGAGAGAGGACAAGTATCTTCATCACATAAAAACTGAGGCCGGGAAGTAATTGCGTTTTATTTTGGAAAGAAAAGTATGTTTTAATGAAATAAACAGTAGGTCATTTGCCTTATTCTTGCTGAGACAACTAACACATTTGTACAATAACGTGAGCTAAGTATTCACTATCACGACTCCTAACATCTAGGGGAATAAAACTTGAGGATAGACACTTGGGTTGTATGATAATTTAAATGTTTGTCACAAGTATGTTGTATGTCAGAACACAAAACACACATGGTAATGAATTGATATATTTGACGAGAATGTTTTATGTTTATACACCCACTTGGAATAAAAGAGTAACTGAATATCCAACTTGGTATACAGTTTTGAATGTTAAAAGAGAAACGGTTTTATTTTGTCTCTTGCTTTGTATTTCCGTTTACAGTGTTTGGAAGATTTCTTTTACAAATGCTTGATCATTATTTATAGCCTTTATCCTTGAGTAAAGATGGTTTTTGCTTTTGCTATTTTTATGTTAGCAGAGATTTGTCCTGTAGCTTCTATAGTTTATTTATGACTTTATATATGAATTATGTATTTTTGTTATGCTCATCAATAAACTCATTAATGTATGGCATTATTAACTATTATTTTTTTTCAAGCTACAACTGAATACAGCATTTCCTTGAACCTACAGTGGTTTAATGGCATTGGTGCCAAAGACAACATTTTTACTTGTGTCTTTAACGAGTCAATGATTATTAATTGCCTTACATAGTAGTGTCTGAGGCAGATCCACAAATCACCTTAAATTTTAAAATATAGTTGTGGCATCATTACCAGAACATGTAGACTAGTTGAGGACTTGGTGAATTGTGTCTTACTTGATATTCCTGTTTTTCACCATCATTTCCTGTTTTCATATGTACTTTCTTGTCTGCAGTGTATTTTTTAAAATGTACACTGTTTATGACCCCAAAATAAGTGTTCTTATTGTTTTTTCTCTTTCTGCCTATATCTCTACTTTACATCAATTGTATCAGTTGTGGATCACTTTATTTTTAGCCAGTTTATTTGTTCGACTTCCTAATGACTTGACACTATACTAAAGGAATTTTTCATTTTATGTGGCCCCTCAAAGTGCAGTACTGATATTTTTTGTGTCACTGTGAAAGTAAACAGCATCACCAAATTATAGGAGACTGTACCTTATTATTGCATGCCTTGTTTCTAACTGTCTTGTACTGTCTGTTTTTTTTTTTATTTCGTTTGATATTTTGGGAACGTAGAGGATGCATGATCTTGAAACTGATGTTCCCAGAGTCAGTTTTATTTACTTTCTTGTACTCTTAAAGATTGACTTTTCTTTCTACACTATTTATATGAATTTTTTCTACTTTTGGGACTTTGTAAGATGTGCGATCATAAACCTGAAGTTCTCAAAGTCAAATATAGTACACCTAATTTCTTTTCTTGCTGAAGATTTTGTAAGCATATTACTTTATTATGGCATACTCTTTTTGTAGAAGGAACAGTGTTTCTCAAAAGAGTTGGTTTGTTATGTCTTGTCAAAGAACTATCTCAGCTCTCACAGTAAGATGCAATAAGATATTTTCCATAGAAATTAAAAAATATTAATACTCACACTTGTCATACTGTAAGAAAAATAAAATCTCGTTGTATTTTGGAAATGTATTAAAAAAATTAAAATTCAGGTGATTACAGAATAATAAAATAAAAAAAGGAAAGATACAAATGTTAAGAGAGAGAAAAAAGGAAAAAAATAAGCATTCGGTAGTGACCGAAGCTGGCTATTTATTTTTTCTTTTTTTCTCTCTCTCGTGAAACTGTAGTGAATT
Organism: Macrobrachium rosenbergii; assembly: GCF_040412425.1. Taxonomy (NCBI): domain Eukaryota; kingdom Metazoa; phylum Arthropoda; class Malacostraca; order Decapoda; family Palaemonidae; genus Macrobrachium; species Macrobrachium rosenbergii. The sequence continues at coordinate 14,706,335 of NC_089766.1, read as the reverse complement.
TTAACGTTTTTAATATAGGTATTTCCAAAATACAGCGGGATTTTATACATCCATGGACATTGGTTTCTCAAGGTAAAGGAATGTGGTTGTATTAGAAAATAAAAGGACAGTTTTAAGTTTTCTTTATTAGATAATAGTGGAACATTCGTGGGAAACACAGTTTTAGGGTTCTATTTTGGTATGCTTTATGAAATATCTTGAATAGGTCCATAACATTTAGGCCAAATCATTTAGGTCAAACGATCATCTTCACTAGAAAATTCATGAGGATATATTTTTTTTACCCAATTCCTGTTTTCAGAACTTACAAACAACAATTCTAAATATTTCGGCTGCTAGTTTACGGGCTGTTTGTACTGGATATTGGTTTTGGTCTACAAAAGAAGGTTTCCTTTCCCGAGAAAGTGATATCGATGTTGTTTTTATGTAGTAGGTTTAAGCCCCTTATACACAATGAACTGATCCTTGACCATTCTAGCATATATTTTGATTCCCCTGCTATATGCTGGTGTATTCTGTGAGTTGTTCTGTATATTATATATTTGTATATTATGAAGACACCCTTTTCTACTATGTCATTATGTCTTACAATATTCTCAAGTGTGTACAGGAGTTTCTTATCCAGGTTTTTATCATTTTTTATACTGAGTCGTACTATCCAGTAACATTTTGTAAGATAGCGGGAAAATGTCTTCTGATTTTATTTTTCCTAGGATGCTCAAGACTTACAATGTTGTTGATTCAAGCACCAAAGTTCCTTCCTCATAATGACTTCCAAGGCCTTTCTGGGAATCATTGTGGTATTCTAAGTTTTTATTTATTGTACTGACGAAAGATAGCATTCCACTTTCTGCATATATAAGAAAATAGCCACCAGTTGTTCCATAGTGAATAAAACATGCTCTGCTGAGGAAAAAATGGTCACATTTATGCCATCAACATTTTGTGGCTTTTGCAGAAGAATGCAGATGCAAAACAACCTCCCCTTCCCACTTGCCTTATTCACATGGAGATAGTTTATGGATATTTTCCTTCATTTTTTCTTCCATTGGCAATTATAATATTTCTTTACAGAGACCTCCATGAAATATTTTGACGTCATTTTGTCAGATTTTCAGTTTTACATTTGAAGTACAGTACAGTACACAGAAAATTCTATTCTCTTGCGAGAATGATTATTGGTTGTAGTTGTACTGTATGAGAAAGGTAGTCATCCCTCCATTAACTTAAAAAAGATAGAGAACTCCTTGACGTAGCTGTGACGTAGTTTAACACATTTTATATTGTACCGTCTTGCGTAATATGCTTCAGTACTCTCTTTGCCTTATAGGTGAGTTTCACAAATACCTAGCTTTCATGGGGTAAGCATTATGGTTGCTGGAATTAGATGTTTAATTTGTCAAGAAGTCGAAATCATAGAGGAGACCAGGAGGTGGGAATTCAGGTAAAACACATACAAGAAAGAAGGGAGCATAGAGAATAAAGATGTGTGACCCCAGAAAGGGAATCATAATGATAAAGATGCTGTTTATGATGATTGTTCTGAAGGGAAATCAGTGTTACAGAAGATGTCTGCAGTCACAGTCATGTTATAGAGTATATTTTACATTAGTGATGAAAGAATAGTTTGTGCTACAAGATATAAAGTGGTGGATGATGAAGGTAGTCAAAGACAGTCTAGAACAGATAGGGACGCAACAGTCTTTGACTTTTGTGGTTTTTGTAAATGATACAATGTCGCAAAGGATAAGCATTCTTTAGTGGATGAAGCAAATGGAACTCGCAGAGAACGAATTGATTTTAAGTTCTTTAATTTTCAGCCAGAATTCGTCCATGAAACCAGCTCTAAAGTGAATGATTTGAAATTGATACTAATAATTATACTAAATATTTCATTATTAGAACGTTTTTCCTATTCTCATTATATGAACACTCAAGGGCATAATATGTTATGTATGGATGATCTTTTCACTTAAACAAAACTGGTATTTATTTCGAAATTTTTCTGTCAAAAGATTCAGTCTCTGGCTTGTTCGTTTCCAGGTGTGAGGCTCTGGGAGACAGCATTGTATCAGAAAATCTAGAATGATGTAAGAAAGGACCCAGGGGGATAAATATCAAATGAATATATATAGCCTGACTGGTTTGAGAAGTCTAATTTTCATTGAAGACATTCTGTACAGTATTATCAGTTAAAGCTGAGCAAAAGAGGAATGTTATCTGACTCACTCATTAATCAAGTTTCAGAGATGTAGTCCAGTGAGGGGAAGACCGCAGAGATTCTGTTAGACTGTTAGAAACTCTTTAAGAGATTAATAATCGCAAAGAATTATGTAATACTCTACCTCTTTTCTTCGGGGTTGCTTTGAACTTTGTGGTTCATTTACCAGTCTGCTCCCTCTTATAGATATGGAGTTTTTTTTCTATAGTTTCTCCAATATCTAATGAGTATTGATAGTGCTTTAGTAGCTCAAGTATGAATCCAACCTCGAATGTATATGGATGGCACTTTCTTTGTATTGTAATTAGCACCAAATGCCATTCTAGATCTGTGTGCCTAGTTTCCTTTTGATATTCAAAAGGCTGCACCCCCAACATTTTTGTGGATAGGCCTAAAAGGTCTTTGCGTTTTCCTACATCTGGTTACATTGTTTTCATGACAAATTTATTCGATATTTGCCTCTGGTCTGGGTCCCTTCCCACCTATCTGTTCAACTTCTTTAACCATGCCTCAGAGAAAGTCTAGATATGTGACACAGTAGTCTTGATCAGCTGAGGTGTACAGTGATAATTGTTAGGCATCAGAAGGACATTTTGTCCTCTAGGGCTCATTTTATTGACGTTCGAGTTAAACCCGAGTCCTGTCATGGAGTTTAGTTGCTGTATTTTCAATGTAACTTCAAGTCCTTAATCCCATTTTCTTTTCTTGGTAATGATGTGATTATAGCCACCCTTATGCTTTAGACTGTCATTTACTAATTCATTGTTTTTTTTTATCCCAACACCTTTCTTATCCATTGACCCTTCATAAATTCAAATTCTAACACTCAGTTGTTTCATTTTTAAAAAATTCTCAGCATCTCACTTTTGACTACCTTCTGTTACCTCACTTTTAACCACCAATGCTCCTTGCACTATTCAGAAAACGACAGCGTTTATTTAAGATAGTTTTCCAGCTTCGTTTGTGTTCATGTTAACTGGGATTATTTTGAATGTTTCTGGTGAATTCCAGGGCAGTTTTTGGTACTGGGAAGGCTATCGTTTTGGTTTGATTTATTTGTCTTGTTGCTTGTCCCTTTTTAGTAGATGCACTAAAAGTTCTGTGTGGATGGTAATGAAAATTTTACCAGTTTTACCAGTAGTTAGCCAACAAGTGGTTAGATTTTGGGGCAGATAGGAAAGTAACTTGTGAGTTTCTGAGCAGTGGTACTTTGAAAAGGATTAGAGACCTTGTTGTTCAGCATATGGTAGCAATATTTTTACTTTATTTTATATAAGTACTGTACTCCTTCCCTTGACTGTACTACTCATGAAGGGCTAATTGATGGCTATCAGAGAGGAACCACATCTTTCATAATCTACATACCATAAAAGTGGAATGCTATGACATGCTGATCAGAAAAGTTCAGTATTTCAGAAGAATTAATTTTTCTACCATTAATATTCTTACAGATTTTTTAATGATGGTAGCAAGGGCTATCTTCAAGATAATCATAATTTTGTGCTCTTAGAATACACTCATTCTTTCCATAGCATCATTTTATTAGTCTTCTTTTTTCTCAGTCACATTAGAAATCTTTATATGATTTCAATTTCAAGTGAGCTGAAGGGATTCTTCCTATGTTGGTAATGATAGATATACGGTATTTGTAATTTTGCTAATTATGAATTTCGTTGCCAGCTTGAGTAACAAAAGCAATGGTACTATCATCCCCCCATCATACCTCCATCAAAATCACAGGTAGAGAATTGGCAGAGCATCATGTGATACTGATTCAAGTTTCCACTTTTTTACTGTGAGTTAGACTATAGAATCATAATTTAGGAATAAAAAAACTACACAGTTTTGAGGTGCTGCTTATTCGCATTTTGGCATGAAGGGAACTAGGTGCTGCTTGTTAGCCTGTCCACATAATATGCTTCTACTATGTGCTTGATCACATCCCTTGCTCAAGATGTGCTTGCTATTGGAAGGAAATTGATACAATATGCCAATGAACTAGAACCTTCCGAATTAGCTGTATAGCCACCTCCATTATATCTTATGTGACCTTAACTCCAGTATATCCTTGGCAACATAAGTAAACAATAACTATATAGTGTCCAGTTTTAGTAACTGAGGCAGGAGAACTATGGCACCCAAAATCAGTCATGTTCAATTCAGTTTTGATGGCAGACCTTAAGTCTGATTCATTCTTAGTGATGTGAAACTGAGCCAGCCAAAACAGTGGATAGTCACTTTTGGACTGTAGGATATTCAGTTGGCCAAATCTTACAACAAACCTTTGTATTTATTTTTTAATCCACGAGGCCAACACATTGTCACATTCTTAACCTTTCCTGTAAGATAGGTTTTATTTAGAAAGTCCATTCTCTGTTTCAAGGATGCAGTGACTAATTTCAGTTTAATTACCAGTGGTATGTAAGAATTTCAGTGTCTTAAGAAACTACAGACCTTTTGTTATGATAGTAAGAATGGTATTCATATTCTTGCAATGTACTTGTATATGCATACAGGTTTTGTGTATATAGACACATGCTATAGACTGTACTATATTGTATACTGCATATGGATGTGCATGCATACATATGTACGTACATGTCTATATGCTGCTAGATGTGTGCTGTACAGTATTGCTCCATGTAAGGTAGGCTCACTTAATGTGGCTCTTAGGTTTCATTGTGACCCATAAGCTCTCGAACCCAAACTAAAGTTCTGTTGTAAATTTCAGTAAACTTACCTGGAAATACCTAGTATATTTTGTCATATTGTAGTAGTTATTATTGTGAACATTTTAATGAAAAGTACTCTCATTCATTCCCATTTCCTTATATTTATTGTTCCTTAGCAATTATAAAATGAAAGTTGTATTCACTTTGTATTCTGTGCATGAATACTCTTGTACAACGTTTGTACATCATCTTTTATACCTAACATCTTATGGAGCGTCAATACTGCACATCACACTTTTAGTTCATGTAAAATTTCTTATATTGTCTACACACAAGTTAACCAATTTGAATATACTGTACTGCAAAACCAGCTAGTGTTTAAAGCAGAGGGATGACTTGACCCAGGTACATATCATGTCACTGGTGAAAAAATGTTTTGTATTTCTTATACAGACACCACCCTACTTACGAACAAGTTACGTTCCGGATGGCTGTTCGTAAGTTGAATTGTTCGTAAGTTGGTTACTGTACTCTTCACTCCGATTGAAGTACAGCATGATATAAAATCAATGCAGTACTGTGCGTTCGTTCATCCTAAAACATAGTACACTGTACATACTGTAAGAACTGTATTATATAGAGTACTTTATTAATACGAATATGTACATTAAATTTGAACTTATGAGTGGCAAAGGGGACCGCTCTGAAGACAATTTTGTTCGTATCTGAATGTTCGTAAGTTGAATGTTCGTAAGTAGGGTGGTGTCTAGTTTATATCATTCCATTTCACTGTACTTGATACAATATCTTAAAGGGCCATATAGTAGTAAATTTCCATCCTTTGTAGAAAGTGAGTAAATAATTAGATAGACCTGGTCTACAGGTGTTTGAAAAAATATCCAAAAATATTACTTTGACCTTATTTCTTCAAATTTCATTTTTGGCATCGCATCCTGCTTGTTCAGTGCTACCTTAAAATTGTTTTTGAAGTCTTCATAAAACAACAGAATTATTGAAACCCATCATTTATAAAGGTTTCCTTAAATACACCTATTGCTATGAACTGATATTCAGTAGGCCTAAGAAATCTTAAGGGATGGTTCTCTTAATTTCATGGTAAATCACGTTGTTAAAATGAAATACAGTGCTTTAGGAATAATCATGTTTATCTAGCCCTCCATCTGTTTATGTTAAGTGCAATTGTTAAATCTTGTTAATACCAAGATTGTAAGTTGTGTTTTGCTGAAGTGAAAACTTTTCCTAAGTTCCTGGTGCATTTTGATATTTTTGTGTTCACGATGTACGAAAATATTTTTAGAAATACATAGCTCAGTGAAATGTGTACTGCTGTGTGGATTCATTTTTCATCTCATAGATATTCACAACACTGTGATGCTGATATGCAGATACAAATCCTTGATTTACTAAGCCCTTAATTTTCACATGTTCCCAGTGACAAATCACTCAGGATTATGAAGGTGGTCCCTTTGGCTTTCTTACCAGATGTTAGAGTGCAGCCCAAAGTGAGGAGCTCTCTCTCCCACAGCACGTGATCTTTGAAGCAGCCTATCTTAGCAGAGCTTCTCCTTTTTGCTTGTTTTGAAATATTATATCAGTCTTTTTATGAACGTTCATCTAGCTCTTTCTTCAGCGTCAATGTTGCTTTTTGTCATCTATACATGTAAGTTGTACGTTCTTTCTTCTTATGCCCCTAACAAACAAATTTTTGGGTGTATATAAGAATTGCCTTGTCTGTCTGTCCAACTGTGTGTTTGTCTGTCTGTCTTTCCGTCCGCCCGTCAGTCACACATTTTGTTCGGGCCATAACTTTTTAAGGGAAAATAAACATTAAAGGCTCATGTGACACAACGATTGCATAGGACCAGAGGAGGTGTCGTGGTCCTGTTATTGTTATTATTAATGAAAATAGCTTAACCATACCACTTTGCTGACATTCTAAACTCTTCATGATCCAAACCTGTGTCAAGGTCATAGGGAATGGTAGAAAGCTCTTGCCCAGGCCATGTCATAATCTAATGTTGCAGATGTTTCATACAGTCATGTTTTATACTATTAAGGTTGCTTCGGATCAGTGGGTTTTTCGTGACCCTTGTCCCAGGTTATTTAGTGTCAAGGTCACAGGATATGTAGAAGAAATTCTTGTCCAGGCCATAGTGTTGAATTGCAGGGATTATGGAAACTGGTACTTTACACAATGTCATTTTAGGAACAGAGGATGTTTCGCAACCCCAGATCAAGGTAAACTAGACAAGGGTTAGGGTCACGGGAAGAGGTGGAAGGCAATCTGTATTGCAGCTTTGAAACCCAAGGATACAGAAACTCACTTGACATAAATGATGCTATAAGCCCAATGTGACTAATGTATATCCATGCATATCCTACTACCTTACGACCAAAAGAAACACAAGTACTTCAACGAGTAATACCTCAAAATTGTGTTCTTTTAAATTTATGTTTTACACAATTACTGTTTGTATGTTTAGTTGTCTTTGATAAAGAAATGTTTGGAATGTTGTCAATGATTACAGTGTATTCTAAATTTATTCTGTGTGCATCTTTCAAATGTGCCCTGTTTCATTGTATCAGCCTGAGAGTAAGAAATTCATCAGAACAATTCTCACGCATAGTGCATTGTCTACATCAGCACTTTTATTTTTGTGGCATTTAATCAGCATTTGTGCTATATATATATATATATATATATATATATATATATATATATATATATATATATATATATATATATATATATATATATATATATCTTAGCCCTACAATTGTAGTCAACTCGCCTAGGTTTAAAGAGGAGGATAACTAACTAAAAGAGCTTATTTTTAAAAAGTTCTTGAATTTTTATTAGAAAAACTTTCATTAAAAACTGTCGCTTTTCACGTCAAAGGTTTTTTTATGTGGCTCAGTTATTCTTTCTTTTGGTGCTCTTTTTAAAGTTAGATACACTGTCATTAACTTTCATACTGGAGTCTGAGCGAGAAATAATGATTAGAAGTAAAGAAAAACACTTCATGATCGATGTGATAGAGAGAGAATAATAACGTCCTAGTACCAGCATTGATGTCGACTTCATTCATCATCCTTTTAAGTTCTCACGAAGGACGATGGAATAGATTAATGGTCAGTGAAATGGTCTTTTATGATCGTCGCAAAACAGGTTATAAGAGATACTTAGTATGGGTACGTGTCTTTGCTTGGTTGAAGAAATGAACTAAAGAATAAGCAAGGTAATTGAAAGCTGTAGATCCAACGAATGAGGATAGGTGTTGACTGCTGACTGATACAAGATAAATGAAATGGCAATCCCATGATGCAGTTGGTGCTAAAACTTAGCAGTCTGACAGTAACAAGTGTCAGCAATCGAAGAATGGGTCGCCTAAGTTAAACCTGTAAGGAACCGGACACCTTAATAGGAGAAAAATCATCTTCAGTGATGTCAGTTTGTGACACTTGGCTTAGCAACTAGGACTCACAAACTGCAGAATTTGTGTGTTTATTCCGTAGCTCCTTTGATGTGACTGTAGCCAACATAGACACACCATTTTCTAATACAACAGTCCTTGAACTGTCTACCTTCTCCCTAAAATTTGGTACTGGCCCTCAGAAAGAAACTTACCTTTTAGCTCCAAGAACGACCTTCATTTTTTTGTGGAGAAATATCTTGTACTAATTCTGTGCCTTCTAGATAGATCTTTCCACCCACTAAAATGATGACACTAGAAGCTGAATAATGTATATTGAGTTCCAGGAGGGAACATATTCCTCTGGTGGGTTGCCTTTTGCAATAGGTATTGCCTTTGTAATTCTGACTGATTTGTCACTACTACTTGATGGCAGTTAAGGCTTCTGTAAAATTGGGTTTGTATGTTGAAAATGCAGGATTTACAGTTGGTGAATATTAAGGACAGTCATTTTTTAATGTTTTTAAAGAATACAAGTAATATATTTTAGTTCATGAACATGAAGAATAGGGTGTCTGAGGTACTGAAAACCCTTGCAAATTACCTGTCACACTTTACCATTAGTAATGTTGAGTGATATGAATTTTAAACTGGCATCTTCAGGATCAGAATAACATAATTTATGAAGAATTTTTCAAAACCCTTCCAGAATTCTAACTGTAAGACTGTTTATGTTAAACTGTGCAGTGATATTATTAAGTCAAGATAAAATAAATTGTCATGTCTCCTCTTGGTTCCAGACTATATGGCCAACTTCCCAATCGCTGTTTGTTACTTACTTCTCTTTCCTTTATTGGAACTGATTGGAATAATTGTCCTTCAGGTACAAGGAAATGTTTCCATGAAACTGTGTTGTTACTGCTGTGTTTTTGTGTAGCCTGGTTGTTGCCGTGTTAATTGTGGCTTTATCATATAAATCTACCATATTGTCACGGGAGTGTGTCGTCTTCCCAAACAATTCGAGGAAGAAGTTGTTCCAGACGCACTTTCACCTTATCGTATATCAGTTGATAAAAGCATATATTCAGTTGCATGGTTACACATAGTAGTGAACTGGTTGTTTCTTTGAGCCTCTGAGAGGTAACTTTAAAAATGTCTGCTAGTTCTTCCTCAGTTTGTTTGGGTAAACACACCTCCAGCTGCAACAGTGCAACCCTGGTTAAAATAATTTTATCGGTAATAACTGCAAACGGAGGAAAATAAAGATTGTTTGCATCCTGTTAAAAAAAAAAAGTAATATATTCCAGTATTGTAAACCTCATTTCTTTGTGACGTTTTGGCAAACATGAAAAAAAAAAGCAGAAGCTTGTTCTGACAGATACAACTGAATCAAACAAGTTAGATGGAGTGTTTCCAAATTACTGACGCAATGTTACCAAACACAGAAAACACGGAACCTCACCTTCGCCTGTGTCCATACTTTTTCTTGAAATACTGGTAAAGCATTACCTCATGACACATTCTCATGTACTGCGTGAGCATAAATCTGTTATTAAATATTATTACAAAAACTGCAAAAACTAGCATTAAACTTTCATATTTTGATAATGGTTAAAACTAGATAAAGGTTTTTGCTATCTTTGTAATTCTTAGTAGTCATAAATTGCAGCAAAGGAAACTGGTGAGGTTATAGACTAAATACAAAATCTCCAGATATACAGAGTAGCTAGAAACAGTCGTAGGGTGCAAACAACATCCATAAGTCATTTGATTTTGTAGTAGTGAAACATGAACTCACTCATTTCTGTATCATACTCTCCAGTAACATATGTGTATATATATATTGTGTAAGACATTGCCTTTCTGTGAACCCTGCTTTTCATTTCCCTCTAAAGATATCGAGACCAATTTCAGTAAACTGCTGGACTGCAAGATTGCTGTACTTCAGCCAGAAGTATCAGTGTTCTAAATGACTTTGTCTGTGTTTAAATGTTTTGATTCCCTACTGAGACGGTTCTCTCTCAGTTCTGTGAATTGAAATACCTCATCTACTTGTGCAGTTTTGGATTATTTTCCCTTTAATCTCGTATTAATAACTTCACTATAAAAGTCCCAGTTGACAAAGTATTGAGAGTATACCAGGAGGAATTATAAATACCCCAAGCATAAATAACAGCTAGGGGTTTCAGTAAATTTTTAAGGCTGAAGAAAAGTGGCGTTTGATGCTGAAACAAGTTAAAGAGTTATTTTGAAAGCAGAATGAAGTTTGGTTTGCTTCTAATACTGAAAGCTGAATAAACAAAAATTATCCTGTGAAAGAAAATTAACTCTGTGGATATAGTGAGAAAGTTACAGGTATGTTAAACGGTTGTCATGTTTCTGCAAATAAATGAAATGCTAATTATGGCGAAAATACTGCTCTGTGAGCCTGTATTTTATTACTGGTAATAGAAACGCATTAACTTTGATGAATTATTAAAGCAGTATCCTCAAGTAGCTAAGGATGACCTGTCGCATAAGCTACTGGTAAATAGTGCAAGTGTAACCACGAGGAAGCTGTTTCCCATTCAGTCCCGTTGATTGGGTGCTTGATATATGGTACATTGTGGGCAATACTGAAGAGTTCCTTTTTAAGTATCCTTATAACCATGCACTGCTTTAGTTTATAAGTTTTATTTTCCATCCATTTTCTTTGGTCTCTTCCCACTTAGCTATCCAGCTTATTAATATTGTTTTATTCCAGTTTTCACCTTAAAAGAAAATATCACTTAGGACACAGTGTGAGTAAAAATGTTACCCATTGGTCAAATTAAATTACTTTATATGATAATAATGGACATGAGTTGTCTCCAGCATAAATGTGGCTCTACACTTTTTTAGCCCGTGAAAGTGCTGGCTGTCACAAACAACATGGGTATGTAGCCTAATTCATTAAGCAGCAGCATTGGTTACTGTAGTATAGAATACAATCTTACAAATTTATACATTTGGTGATGTCTATACTATGGCTTTCTGTGTGAATTTAGGATCTAAAGGTGATATTGGACCATACTCTATTGAGTTGGCCAACCACATTAGACCTATTTCTTGTTTCCATATCGGCATGTCTATCTATTGCAACCTTTTAAATGCTGAGACAAAGTAACGAATTGCCATTTATATTGCATAAAAATTAACTGGTATTTCTCATTATTCGTGAACAAAGTCTAGTAAAATGTTAAATTGTTTTATACATAAATACGCGTCACACGAATTGCCTAAAGTACCTGGAAACATGTAAAACTTCAATACAATTATAAATATCAGTAAATGTGATCATTTTTGAATTAATAAAATGCGAAACATGTAAGCCTTCTAGTCGAATGATACCTGTGAAGCAAAGACGAACGATGACAGTCAGTCCAATGATGTAAACAAGATGGGACTATCAGTTCATAACCGTGTAACTTTTCTCGGAATTTTTCTGTGTTGAATTAATTGGCAGTAAAGTGCTCGTGTAAGATTAATTGACAGTATAGTGCTCGTGTAAGAGGTTTTAATGATATTTCAACGCCAGCGAAGCTTTGCTAAGGCCAGCCTTAGTGAAAGAAGTCGCTGAAAAGGTATGTTGAGACTGCTTCTTGTGGCTATTGTAACATTACGGTGGCTATGGATGGCTGTTGGTCGTAACAATAGGCCTAGTTCAGAAGGGCCTAAACTTTAGTATCGAACCTAATCTTGATTAATTAGGAAGTATGGAAAAATTTCTTAAGTGCTTACGAGTTTTTTTTTATAAGAGTATACGTTTTAGATTGTCGGGCATTTTGAAATTTTCGCGGCTTACAGTATTTCGTTGCAAACGTCTTGTTCCTGTTTTGCTATTCCCCTTCCAGTCAGAAAGTTAAACAAACTATGCCAATTAATTTACAGTAAATAAATCTGTACAGAAATTGTATAAAACTATGGAAACAGGCCTACGTCAGGAAACCCATATTTTTATTGGATAGCCTACATCCTACAAAACTTAGCTCCGGGCCCTAACCTAACCTTGTGGCCGGAAATCCTCAATCAAGAATGCATCCAAGTGGTTTGGATTTATAAATTCATAAATACCTTGCATAGTAATAATTTGCTAAGTTGACATTGGCGAAAGCTTTCTTAAATAGTCGTTAAGTAGGCTAGCCATTCCAGTACTGATCAGTCAACAATTCGTGTTGTCACTGTTGTGTGAAATAATGAAACTTAACCTGAAGGAATGGTGTGCTATTGTTAGCTGGGGTAAATTTCACGTTTATTATTTTAAGTCTAATAGCCTAGGTTAGTTTTTTATGGCCGATAGTACACTGACTATGACCGCGCCATAACTAGGTTCTCCAATGTCTTGTAGACAAGGAATCTCCTCTTGTTGGCCAAAACTCAAAAGGATGTATGTAGTGGATTTATCTAAGTAACATTACGTGTTATGTCAGACATCCTTTGCCGATGTTGTCAACTTTGAGAAGGACAGATTACATGTTGAATCACCTAAAGTGGTATTCTTGGAAAAAAATAGCCTACTGATTAATGTAATAAATATTCATTCAGAATTGAGACCAGGCAAGGAATTATATTACTGAATTACAGTTTGCCTGTACTATGACTGGAATAGCATAATGAAGTCTGTGACAGCAAAAGTTAAATTGTCTAATTTGTAGTCATTTGTTCAAGAACTGTACATCTGCTTAGTTGGAAAGAGGGCATTTTGTATAGTGTATAGTCGAAACTTTCAGTGAGTCTTAGCATAAAGTAAACATAAAGTAAAAACTATATGCAAGCATCAGTGACGTTGAATGCTCCCAATAAATTTTGTCAAGTGCATATTGGTACTAATCTATTGGCAGCCTAGTATTTTCCTTATTATCATGTTCACATAATTCTAGAATATATCGGCAAGGTTAGGCTAGGTTGAGCCATATGGAGGCAGCGCTTATATGTAACTAGCTAAGTAATTTAGAATTAGACCTAGGTTACATTTACACCATGTCAGGAGTATTGTATCTGAGGCTGTGGCAATGCAATATGGGATTGTTGTACTCCTTTCCTCTTATAAAAACTAATCAAAGCAGAAGTATATTGCTAGTGTTGTATAACTTTTATCAAATGTGTAATATAGCACCCAACTGTTTACTGACTTACTTAACTTGCAATACAAATATAATTATGTAAACATTGGTTATTTGCCTGGGGTGCAAACTCGCAATCCCAACATGCTGAGTCTTCAAAAGTTAGAAAATCAAACTTTTATACAGTATTAGACTGACTATTTGAAAGCCTTTTTTGTCTTTTATATGGGTAAAGCTTAAGAGAGCATTGAAACTTGAGCTAGTCATTGCTACATGATTTATATCTGAGATAACATCATACATAATCCCTGGCTGATGATTCAGTTTGTTCAAAATTGTTTGTAAGGGCTGAAAAAAGTACAGTTGTATGTTTTAGGTATGCTTTCAAGATCTCAAAACTGTAAGGAAATGTCTTGGAATGAGTTTTTAAGTCCAAGCACATAGACGTGGTGTCATTACCGATTGGTAGGGTCCACTGGACATAGTGACACAGCTTATTCTTGAGTAGGCCCAGTTGCACTGTAACTCTGTAGCTCAGACTTGGAAAACTTTAGATGATTTAAGATCTTGTTCCATTATTATGTGAATGGACAATTTGAATGACAGTCTACTAGAGTTTAAGTCCGCATTGGCCAGGGTGTCTTCATCAGTTGCTTTCAGTCTTTACATGTAATGTCACGTGTTAGACTTGAATTAATTGATTTATACCAATAAATACAAAGCAATAAAATCAAGTTATTAGGATGGGATGATTGAGAATTTGATTGTGTGGGTGTTTGAGATTGATCTTAAAAGTTATCTGTAGGACTAACCTATACAGTTGCGTATTGCTCCAACTACTTTTAGTAGCTTTGCTGGCGATGGGGCTATGTCAGTTAAAAGGATTAAACGTCTAGTCTAGTCGGCAAAGTTGTGTGTTACAATAATATAATCATCTGTGGGCTGGGAAACTTTTAGGGATGCTATATTTAAGGATCAGCGTCAGTCATGTATGGACTTTCTGGGCGTTGCATCCTTGCTTTTAGTGAGCACCAGGCCCAGTTGGTATTACAGTATTTGGGTACGAGTATTTGCTGCCTTGTTGGTTGACACTTCTTTAGGTGAGGGCAAGATTCACAATTGAAAATTGTGGTCTTGCTGAGGATAAGCATCAGAAATCATTGGCTGTAGGATGCTGTATAAGTTAAGGCACTGAGTGCCTTGTTCCCTAGGCTTTAACTCTGGATACCTGGCAGATGACTTTGGGTAAAAACCAGAGGCAGTGGCAGAGGTCATTGACTTTAGTCAGCTAGGAAGTGGCCATCTTTTAGTTATTTAGCCAATGAGTCCTCTATGGATTCTGCTACATAAAGGGATAGACTGTTTATAAATGGCCCCCAGTCCCGGGCATACTGGTGTGGTAAGAATCTCTATGTTTATAATTACTAAGGATAAGTTAAAAATGGTAAATTGTAAAATAAGAACCCTGAATGATATTAGAAAGAAAGAACTGGTAAAAAATGAATATAAAGGATATGGACTGGACTGCATAGCTGAATAGAATCACAGTTCAAAGAACTGGGAAAAGAGAGATGTACTTGGTAGGGAAGTAGTTGGCATGATCATAACACCAAATGCAAAAAAGCACTCATTAAGTGGACAGGCAGTGAACAGGAAATTACTGCTGGCAAGGTTTAAAGTAGAGCAGTAGGCTGTGGGTATTATAGTGTGCTATCCCCCCAGTGAATGATATCAGAAAGGAATAAAAGATAAATTTTATGCAGAACTGCATTGTTATAAACAGATGCCAAAAAGAGACATGAGATTTGTTTTGGGTGGTATGAATGTGAAAGTTGGTAGGAACAATAAAGGTCTGAAGGATGTAATGGGTGAGGAAGGCCTGGTAGTGACTGCACATGAAAATGAGGTGCAATTTGTTAGTTTTTGTGCAAAAAATAATTGGACGTACTCCTTTCCACCAAAAGGGTGTCTATAAATACACCTAGACTAATCCAAATCTGCCTTAGAAATCAAATGGATCATGTAGCCGTTACTCGATATGGAAAGTTAGGAGCTATATGAGCAGATGTCAGCAGTGATCATCAAGTTGTCATTGTCACACTAAAGCTGATATTAAAAGCGCCAAACATAAAAAAGTTGACTGTGTATCAAGATTTGAAAACAGTATAGCTTGAAGATGGACGTTTATAGGCTTTAGCTATTGAATGTCAAATAGATATGCTGTTTTAGATACCAATTGGAAGAGGAGCAGAAAACGAATGGGAGCTAGTTTGACATCTCGAATGTATGTCAGTCTTCCAGCAGAGAAGTATTGGGATATGGGGTAAGCAAATGGAAACCTTGGATACTGGATAAGACCTTTGACACAATAAAGGATAGACAGATGCAAAAGGTAGACGTAGACGTCGGGAGGAGATAACGAACGTAAAGTCAAACATGCTTAGTACAAAAGTCTAGATAGTGTGGTTAAACAGAGATCAAGAAGAGCTAAGAGAGAATACTTGGACAAACAGGCTGATAGTGTTGACAAAGCTTTACATTCAGCGAGTGGCATTGATCGGTATAAAGGTGCCTCACCGAATTATTAATGAAATATCCTTGGATGTAAAGGAAAATGCTCATCTAAAGGACAGATGGGTCAGTAATTATAGAAGAAGTAAGACAACTTGAGATGAAACGTTTTTGTTAGGTCTTGAAAAAGCAAATTGAGGGAGATAATATGATTGACACACCAGAAGCTGAAGAAGAGCTGATTGTACTTACGGATGAATGCACAATTTTTGAGGTGGAATCGGTTAAGAAGTAGCTCAGGAGTTGAAAGACACCAGGTTATGATGGAGTCACCGCAGAGACTATTGGAAACTGAAGTACCAACTTTTATACTGATTAGCCAGTTGTACATAATATAGAATGAGGAGACAAAGCCTGATGATTGGGAATTGGAAGTCATAGTAAAGGTTTCAAAGAAAGGTGATGATTAAATGTGGTAACTACAGAGGTATTACACCTACCAGTATGACGGTTGTAATGAAAGTATTCAGTGTGCTTATTCTTAGCAGGCTGGAAAAAGAAATTGCTAAAAAGCGTAGAGATGAACAAGCTGGTATTAGAGCACATATTTATGTTAAGATATATTGTGCAGCGGAGTATGGACTTTAAAAATCCCCTTCTGGAGGCTTTTATTAATTACAAAAAGGCATTCAGCATCGTCGACTAACCGTTGTTATTGAAGGTCTTGCGTCAATACGACATTCCTGTTAAATATGTAACTCAAACTTAAATTATCCACGAACGAATTAGATGCAAAGTGAATTTGTAGTAAATATTGGCGTGCTACAAGGAATGTTACTTCACCTTTGTTGTATGCCCGTAGGTTTTATAATGAATATATGTAGATGATGCTGTTTTAATCTGCAAAATACCACAAGATTTACAAAGCTTGCTTAAGAATGCATCATATATCTAGAGAGAAAGGTGAAAGTAATGCGGACAGAGAATGTGCAAAGGTTTCAGCAGTAAACACTTGACCATATGCATAATGAAAGACTTGGAATCTGTTGTGGAGCTGCCTGATGTGAAGTGCTGTGGAAATTCAAGCGAGTGGTTCTAACTAAGGATCCTTTAATCAAGGAGACCTATCGTAAACAATCGTTCTCCTTTCCCAGTGAGGGATAACTGGCTTATTGAGTCCTTTCATCTAAATATAGTTTTCCCGCTCTGTAGAAACTACTGCTTTCACGGATAATGAAAAAGTAACAGCATGCACGCATTTATACTTCCTGTCCAGAGGTTATGCATATACGCCTAAAGATTGTAAACATTCTGTGGAACATTTAAGACACGAATGTCACATTGCAGTTTATTCGGTGCCAAATTTTCATCAGGTTTAGGATTTTCCGCCTTATCACATAGAACAAATGAAGTCTCTACCAACAAGGTATTGAGAGGCCAGGAAGAAATAGTAGAAACAGCTTTGGAAATAAGATGATCTCATTAGTAAACAAGTGCAGTATTCTGTGGAGTACAATAAAGGCTTGTACTTCTCTGCAACAGAGTCGTGGATGTTTACGTAAACAATGAGGGACAGTCTTAAGATGACTGACTACAAAGTGTTGTGGTTAGTGGCTTGGGTTTGTATTGGGAAAATTATTTGAGAGAAGAGGAAAGTTGCTGAGACATGAGGTGCCCTTATGATGGAAAAGAAGAAAGATCTCAAAGACAGTGGGTTGGGTTTATGTTGACAAAGGGAAATTAGCATTTAGGCACGACGAAGACCAGTAGGCCTAGGATGGCAAAGAACATCACAGAGAAAGGGCATAGCCTAAGAGAACGAAGACGTGGGCCAGAAGGGAGTTTAGACAGATATGAGCAGGAGAAAGCCGCGCCTAAAACGTTAATGATGACTGTGATCATTATTATT
>NC_089766.1:14653507-14686007 GCF_040412425.1 Macrobrachium rosenbergii | reverse complement strand
TTTATCAGCCATTATTCTTCTGACCTATCTCAAGTAACGAAATGTAAAACATAAAAGCTTAAAGTACGCGCTGCCCTAAAATCGAAAACTACAGTATCTGCAAAATTTTCGAAATTGAGATATGCCACCTGTTGGGCTCTTGAAACACTAATACACGACTTACTGCAGTTTCAGAATGATTCTTCAATGCTTTCCGCCAATATTTAAGGGGCCCATCTACAGTATCTGCAAAATCGGTAGTAAGGCAAGGAAGTATCTACCATTTTTCTCAGTTTTGTATTTTGCAGAAACTGCACCCTTCCATTTTAGGGCAGCGCGGGTATGGTACGCGATGTGTCAGTTCCCTATGCCAGTTTTTCCAGTTACGTAACTCTTGAGTGACGTCAGTGTAGCAGAAACTTTCGTGTTTATGTGACTTGAAAACATTATGAGATGTGTTGGTGTGTGTGTTTGTTTATTTTTTTTTTTTAGTGTCGCGACCCAGGGGACCCATTTTCGTTTTTACTGACCTGCATAATTATAACCTTTTAAATAGTCATGGTGTTGAAAGTGGGCAAAGGAAATTTATGTAGGGTTGGGCTCTTTCTGTCGTAAGTGATGGTGAAAGAACATTAGTAAGTATATGTATATATATATATGTATATATATATATATATATGTACATATACATACTTATATGCATATATGTGCATGTATATATTTTATATATAAAATATATATAATATATATATGTATAAGTATATATATGTATATATGCATATATATATATATATATATATATATATATATATATATATATATATATATATATATATATATATATATATATATATATATATATATATATATATATATATATATATATATATATATATATATATATATATATATATATATATATATATATATATATATATATATAATCTAAGAAACAGATAATATATACGGGAGAAAGTTGTAGCATTATGAAGCTGAAGCAGTATAAGGCACCAACAATATGCAGTATTTAATAGCCAAACTGATGATTTGAGAACTAGGACTTTAGGGCAACGTGGTACTTAAGGCTTTCTCAGAGTTCACCTTCACCAAAAATAATAGCCTCTACAAAAATAAGCGGTGAAAGTCGATGCAGACACTGGGATGGAAACACCATTGGTAAATGGATGGGTAAAATTGCCCTTTATCACCATACATGTTATATTTAGCTATTTCAGTGTCACCATGTCCTGGTCATAGATCCCCTCATGCAGACGAATTGAGGTGTCAAAAGGTAAAATTTACAGCCCTTGCCAAAATTAGTATTTCATGTCCAAAACTCACAAGCTTGCTTGCAGATTCTAGTTATAAGTAGTGAGTAATTGTAACTCATGATTAACGGCGAACTTACTTACTTCCTTGATATTTTTGAAATAGATTTTATTTGTTTTTCAAGGGGGTGTAAACCGTCATGGCGGAGTTTTTTGACTAAAAAGTGGCAGTTTATATACAATATATTATATATATATATATATATATATATATATATATATATATATATATATATATATATATATATAATCACACCCAGTAGAGGGTATGCTATATTTCATATGGTACTAGCCGCTGGCCTCACCAAAGAAAAGCCCCATTCAGTTGACATGTGAGAAATACCAGACGTTTCACATTACCAAAATCATCCTCCTTGGCAAAGAGTGAGATTGCTATCATGGTGAGTTTCAAAGGATTGCGAAATTGGACGCCTTATTTAAGGAAAGTTTCAACAGTATCGGATTCTCTATTAACGTTGTTTTGCTGTTTATTTTTTTTTTCAGCACAGTTTTTCCCTAACAGGGACCGACTCCTGAGTAAAGACAAGATAACAAGATAGCTATCTCTGTTATACTCGTAAAGCTCTTCGTTGGGTGAGTCGGTAGAGCTATGGACTGGCACTCGCTAGACCGGAGTTCGATTCCCCGGCCGGCTGATGAAGAGTTAGAGGAATTTATTTCTGGTGATAGAAATTCATTTCTCGCTATAATGTGGTTTGGATTCCACAATAAGCTGAAGGTCCCGTTGCTAAGTAACCAGTTGGTTCTTAGCCACGTAAAATAAGTCTAATCCTTCGGGCCAACCCTAGGGGTGTTGTTAATCAGCTCAGTGGTCTGGTAAAACTAAGGTATATTTTTTTTGTTATATTCGTACTCAGAATTGATGGATTGAGGATGAACCAACTTTGCGGAAAACATTCCACATTTATGCACTTATGCAGAAGACTCTTCAGCAGGACATCGAACCCCTTGCACACACCATGCCATTCACGTCTGTTTTGCACGCGCTCTCAAGCTTTCGAGATGCTGAGGCCCCTCCTTTCCAATACCTTTTTCACTCCTGTCCAGACCTGTATTGGTCTTCTCCTCGTTCTCAGTGCTTCTGATTTGTATGGCCTTTTCCCCAGAATATCATCCTTCATTCTTTCCACGCGACCAAACCATCTTAGAATGCACCCATCCACCCTTTTTTCACCTTTAACCTTTTTACTTCTTTGTACCTCCACATTTCTCAGCCCTTCGGTTCTGCCCATGCCGCATATACTGTTCAAATAATTCATCTTTAAAACTTCAACAGTTTTTCTTTCTTCTGCATTCAGCATCCAAACTTCACTTCTGTAAACGAGAGTGGCTTAACAGTTGCTTCAGACATTTCAACTGTGGTTCCCATTAACACTACAAGCTTCCTTCCAGTCTTGTGTTTACATCCTGCCACCACCTTCCTTGTTTCACCTGTTCCATGACTCCCTCTTTCATCCTACCAGCTTTTGATATATTTACTTTTGAATATTTATACAAATTTACTACTACCATTCCCACACCATCCATACTGACAGTTATTGTTCAATCTTTTGGTCGTTTTCTCTTGTCGCTTTACTACTTCTGGTCAGACATTAAACAGCTAGGGAGACATATTTCACTCGCCTAGGCTCCATTTTTACATCGAACTAGTCACTTTCTCGCCTACAAATTCTTACGCATACTGCAATTCCAACATATAAACATTTTATAGATCCAGACAACTTATCTTTTGTACTGTACATCTTCAGCACCCTCCACATTGCCTCATATATATATATATATATATATATATATATATATATATATATATATATATATATATATATATATATATATATATATATATATATACACATACATACATATATATATATAATAATTATGGTCCATGTGGTCCAGTAGTTATCAACCCAGCTTTTGCTTTGGGGGTTTTACCTCATCCCAAAACACTTGTTCTTGTAGCTGCCACATTTAGAGTAAAAAAAAAAGTCCTACAACAACTGATGAATGAGTTCGTAAGTTTTGCTGTCCATAATGTATTTTTTGTCACAAATTTTGGATCTATCGCATTATTGCTTTTATTAAAAGAATCATTATCCTGTCAAAAACACTTGGCCATTCTGGTCATGACCCCGGTATTAACCTGGTATGTGTCCACCTTTGTCAAAGTCCGGGGTAAACTCATGCTAAGTAAAGTAATAGACGGCCGCACGAAGATATCGTTTATTAATATAAAATCTGTCGACCACGCAATATAGAAATCGGTGTATATAATGCTTTGGTCCCCGACGGGCTAGTACTAAACACGGCGTCCCAAGGAGCTTCCGCTATGTTTAGTACCAGCAACTTGGAGTAGGTGGATACATACCGGGTTAACACCCATGACCCCAGCCACACGACTGAAGCATAAACAGCTGATAAGCCAAAGCAAACAATGGCTTGCTTACATCAAACCACCTCTGGCGTAGGACTCTCTTCATCAAAGAAAATCCACGAAGCGAAGCAACGTGAACCCCGTTTCTAGCCCATGCAAATTCTCGTACATTTCTCTTCTTTTAGTTATATATCATTTTAGGTTTACAGGTACTGTGTTAACATTCCTTTCATGCAAAGGTGTTAACTGTTGGAAATTTAGCGAGTAAATATACTAAATTATTTATTTATTTATTTACAGGTACTTGTTTTATTTATTTACTAATTTTATATTTATGTCTATTTGTTTATTTATTTATTTATTGATTTTCCGGTCTTCTTTGACGTAATTTTGTACTTATATACCGCAGTCACTCACTTTGAACAGATTCTAGTCTATCCTGCGCAAGGTTACCTAATGTAAGATGCATGAAGGTTTCAGATCATCTGCCATTGATATATTCCTTCTGATATGCGTCTTGTATTCCCTCCCACGGCAGAAACAGATTAGCAGCAGAGTTCCCCATTTTGCAGGTAGCTAGATATCGTTTAATATCTGAGATGTTTTAGGTACATGTTAGTTTTCTGTAAAAGAAAACTATTGAGATGGCTTTTTGTCTGTCTGTCCGCCCTCAGATCTTAAAAACTACTGCGGTTAGAGGGCTGCAAAGTGGTATGTTGATCATCCACCCTCCAATCATCAAACTTACCAAATTGTAGCCCTCTAGCCTCAGTAGTTTTTATTTTATTTAAGGTTAAAGTTAGCCATGCTCGTGTGTCTGGCACCGCTTTAGGTGCCAACAACACAGGCCACCACCCGGCCGTGGCTGAAAGTTTCATGGGCCGAAGCTAAGAGTTTCATGGGGCCGTGGCTGAGAGTTTCATACAGCATTATACGTTGTACAGGAAACTCGATTGCGTCCAAGAAACTTCGGCTCATTTTTTACTTGTTTCTTCTTTTACTGATGTGTAATCAGTAGTCTTCATTATTTTTTATTTCCTCATAACTACTTTGAAAGTAAAGTTAATTGCAAACACTTACCAACATTGCAGGACCGTCATGCTGTTTTTGCCAGCCTAGTAACTTGTAATCTGGTATACCCACTGACATAAGTTTTATGGGCTAACTGCTTATCTTCTAAATCAAAACCTTATTACATTTTCATGTGAGTTGCGTTTTGGTTAAGTTTGCCACTCATCTGCAGGTTATCAGGACTACATGAGAAATAGTTATATTTTTCTAATAATTCATTATTTTCCAGGAAACAGTTTATGACACTTATTGCAAATCGGAGTAGGGTCTGATTTAAGTGTTTTCACTTTATTGTTTGATTGTTATGACCAGTGAAGTGTAATGAAAGGAAACAACAGCTTTCTGCTGTTTATGAAGAAAAAGTGGAATAATGCAGAGTACCTTGGTAACTATACTGGTCAGTTTGACGTAAGTTTGCAATTATTAATTACCCTTTCATGTTGATTTACCTCTTGGCCATCTGGACTTGCTAATGAACGAGTGTTAAATCATTTTCGAAAATATACAACGTTTGGTTGACAAGCAGTAAAGCAAAAGGAATAGGTTGTGGTTGTTTTGCTTCACTATGTATTGCATTAACAGTTCATTTTCTATGTGGATTAGGTATATTTTCCAGATGATAAGTTCACCAGTGCATGCATTCTTTTTACTGTAAATATAGTCTGAGTAACGGATCTGTTAATACGAAATGCTTCATTCCTCTGCAACTAAGAGAGAGAGAGAGAGAGAGAGAGAGAGATGGGAGTTTGGATAGGGGCCTTGAAACGATATGATGCTCTCTCTCTCTCGCCGTCGTCTCAGAGTTGCATTGGCTAAGGAGGAACGGCTGTTGGGGGGAAAGAGAGAGGGAGAAGTAGGGTGCATAGGAAAGGGAAAAAAAGGGGAGGAGGGAGTGGCGTACAGAAAGAGAGATACTATGGGGACTTTCTGATACCTCTCTCTCTCTCTCTCTCTCTCTCTCTCTCTCTCTCTCTCTCTCTCTCTCTCTCTCAGCCTCGTCATGGCTGTCTGTAAATATAATTCTTTCGTAGCTTCATGGTTTCTGTTACATAGGTACCTGGGGCCTTATTGTGAATCTCTTTAACCTCCATCTGTCTCAGTCTGTCTTTTTTGCCCCCTCTCTCTCTCTCTCTCTCTCTCTCTCTCTCTCTCTCTCTCTCTCTCTCTCTCTCTTACAGCCTTATCATGGCTTGCTGTCTATAGAATTCTTTAGTGGCCTTGAGGTTTCTCATACTTAGATACTTATAGTCTTGTTGTGATGTGATTCCCTTAATCTCCATCTCAGCCTCTCTTTTTAAGTCTCAGGTTCTCCTCCTCTCTCCCTTCCCCAGTCTCTCTCTGTCTCTCTTACTCTCTTAGCATTTTCGTTTTTTCCCTCTCTCTCTCTCTCTCTCTCTCTCTCTCTCTCTCTCTCTCTCTCTCTCTCTCTCTCTCTCTCTCTTCCTCATCTGTAGCTCCACCGTGACCAAAAGAGCCAGGAGCAGCAGCAGCAGCATCATCCATCCCCCGTAGCACGCACAGGCAGCCAGCAGACGACCACACACTCGCACACCACCGTTTGCAACTCGTTCTTCTCGTCGGCACAGACAGAGAGAGAGGAGACATCGCCCGGCTCCCGACGCGCCCGTCAGCTCTCGGTCCCTGTCTGTCTCTTTGACTCAAGCCCCGCTGCCGGTGTGTCCTTTTTTCCCTCCCCCCCACGAATTCCGGCCCCGTTCAGTCCCGCACGCTCGCTTCGAGGGACGTCTTGACTTCTTCTGCGGGAACCTGACGATTGTTTGCCGCTCGTCCTCTCACCCAATCCTGTAATCTGGAGCAGTTCACAGAGTTCGCCTATTTCCAGAGCTCCGGCCCTCTGCGAACAGTGGAAGGCCGGTGGGTACCGAGACCCGAAAAGCAGAATCACTACCGACACTCTTCGGTCACAATTCTCTTCAGTAGAGACTTCGGATAAAAGGTTGGTTCGTGAATGTGCTGGTTATGTTTTATTTTACCTTAAGGGTTTTGCGGTTTCGGTTGGCTGCGGCCTTGATTACTTATTTGAAGAATAGCAGCAACGAGACTATTTTTTTATCATTCATTTAGCTTTCAGTTTGTTTATAAGACTTGTTCTTTCCTTAGGTGGTACGTTTCCTGGACGTTTTTTGTAATATAAGTAAAAAACTCATTAAAGAATATTTTAAGCTTTGAGAACGACGAAAATTGTCTAGTGATTAGTTCTTATGTAACGTTGCCGAATGGAACGCATACGACAGCGTTCGTTCCGTGCTGGGAAATGTAAATAGCTTTTTTGTGCTAGAGTAAACTACGTAAGAAATCCATTTCATATTTTATTAGTGGACGTTTTTCCTTTAAGCAAGTGGAACGTTTTCCAGGTAAAAGTTGAAAGAACGTTCCTCCCCTAACCGGTCGAGCAAAAGACCGCTTGTTATCCTAAAACTATATAAAGGTTTGTGTAGATTGAGAAATTATTAAACGACCCTTTTCGATAATCTCTGTTTATGCCGGAAGTGTGGAAGAGGCCCAAGAAGGTGTCGGGAAGAGAGAGAGAGAGAGAGAGAGAGAGAGAGAGAGAGAGAGAGAGAGAGAGAGAGAGAGAGAGAATGAGCTGGGCCCGGCGAGAATGGACTCGTGAGAGATATGGCCGTCTTTTGATCCCGTCCTACCATTCAAATAAAGAGCTGCTTTTGCTCAGGTATCCATTCCTCTACCTTCTAGGTTTTCAATGCTGTCAGTACTTCCGTGTTCCCCAGTTCCGCTAATCTTCCCACTTTCAAGAATCGAGTTTGTTTCCTCATTCTCTTCCTACGGGCAGTAGACAAGAGTTGCTCTTGCCGTCGGTATTCCTATGAATAACTAAAAATAGATCATAGACCCGAAGGCTGCCGTTCCCAAGTAATACGACGACTCAAGACAGTTGCCACATCGGTAATTTGTGTGGAATATGAGAAACTCGTGTGAATAAATGGACAACCTGTTGCTTTTAACGTTAAGTCTCGCCCTCTGTGGCACTCGAAGCAAGGAAGACCTTCAGACGTACGGGGTACTTGCGTGTTTGTCGATACTAT
This sequence comes from Macrobrachium rosenbergii, assembly GCF_040412425.1. Taxonomy (NCBI): domain Eukaryota; kingdom Metazoa; phylum Arthropoda; class Malacostraca; order Decapoda; family Palaemonidae; genus Macrobrachium; species Macrobrachium rosenbergii. The sequence goes on along the minus strand of NC_089766.1, from coordinate 14,678,166 downwards.
TGATTCGTAGCTGAAGGGCTCTCTCTCTCTCTCTCTCTCTCTCTCTCTCTCTCTCTCTCTCTCTCTCTCTCTCTCTAATGACGGCGGTGACTGATGTTCTCATTGCTGGAATGACTGCCCGACAAGGTAATAGATTTCTGACGTAAGGGACTGGTTTTAGTTGGCAGGGATTATATATATATATATATATATATATATATATATATATATATATATATATATATATATATATATATATTTATATTTATATATATATATATATATATATATATATATATATATATATATATATATATATATATATATATATATATATATATATATATTTATACCTAGAAGGCAGTCACGTTCATTTTTAATTGCTGACCACCGTGTACAGATCAGTTTCCGCATCATTTCCATCTTAATGTATATCTGCAATAATGTGCAAAGTCCCATCCATCCCAACACATTTTTCTCCTCATTCAGCCAGCACATTCTGGATCTCCATATCAAAGATAGTGAAATTTGCACATTTTTGACCAACCTGTTATCTTCCATTTTCTCCATGTGGTCAAACCACTTCAAAACAATGATTTATTTAAGGTCTTTTAACCTGTTTGCTGTCTTCATATTTTGCATTTCTTAAACCCATCTGACTTCGCTGTCGAACGTCTCAGCTCCAGAGATCCTTTGTTCCTCTCACCGTTAGACTGTGGAACAGCCTCCCTGAGGATGTCATAAATTGGAACTTCAGAAGTTCAAGCGGAGGTGCAAGGCTTTGCTACCCTAATACAGTTCAACTTCTATTTTAATATTTTACTTACATTTTTATTTATTTTTTAATTTGTTAATGTATCTGTTTTTCTCATAACTGATCTCCTCTTTCTGTATTTCCCATTACCTTCCGTTACTTCTTTCGAGTGAAAACCATATTCTTTGGAAGCTTGAATTTCAAGTCAATGGCCCCTGTGGCCATGTTCCATATGAATAGAGTTCATCTTCTGAATAATAATAATAATATTATTATTATTATTATTATTATTATTATTATTATTATTATTATTATTATTATTATTATTATTATTATTATTATACTACAATGATAGTACATCTCAGCTGCTTTTGCCTATCTTTCTCCTCCGGGTTCAGTTCCCAGTGAGAATCCTCATAGGGCAGTATTCAGTGCACCTCTCTTGATACAATGTAGGCATTGCCAAATGTTTGCAGCGCACCCCTCGCTGCACCCTCTTTTTAGCCGTTTACTTTGCCCTATTCCCCCCTTTCTTCAGTATTGCTGTCCAACCACTCCAACTCCCCCTTTTCACTGTCTTGAGCGCTAATTGGCTGAAAGTGCCCAGTGCTTAGCTTCATAGCCGAATATTCATAAGTCAAAAACCCAGGTGAAAAAATTAAGTAAAGCACCGATTTCAGTTTCAAGGCGACCACTGCCTTAGGTCTTGTCTTCAATCAGTTGGGTATGGTGGGTGGCCACTTTCTTGGTAATCAGTTACTCATGGTGGGTGGCCACTTTCTTGGTAATCAGTTACTCATGGTGGGTGGCCACTTTCTTGGTAATCAGTTACTCATGATGGGTGGCCACTTTCTTGGTAATCAGTTACTCATGGTGGGTGGCCACTTTCTTGGTAATCAGTTACGTATGGTGGGTGGCCACTTTCTTGGTAATCAGTTACGTATGGTGGGTGGCCACTTTCTTGGTAATCAGTTACTCATGGTGGGTGGCCACTTTCTTGGTAATCAGTTACGTATGGTGGGTGGCCACTTTCTTGGTAATCAGTTACTCATGGTGGGTGGCCACTTTTTGGTAATCAGTTACGTATGGTGGTGGCCACTTTCTTGGTAATCAGTTACGATGGTGGGTGGCCACTTTCTTGGTAATCAGTTACTCATGGTGGGTGGCCACTTTCTTGGTAATCAGTTACGTATGGTGGGTGGCCACTTTCTTGGTAATCAGTTACCCATGGTGGGTGGCCACTTTCTTGGTAATCAGTTACGTATGGTGGGTGGCCACTTTCTTGGTAATCAGTTTATGTATGGTGGTGGCCACTTTCTTGGTAATCAGTTACTCATGGTGGGTGGCCACTTTCTTGGTAATCAGTTACGTATGGTGGGTGGCCACTTTCTTGGTAATCAGTTATGTATGGTGGTGGCCACTTTCTTGGTAATCAGTTACTCATGGTGGGTGGCCATTTTCTTGGTAATCAGTTACGTATGGTGGGTGGCCACTTTCTTGGTAATCAGTTACTCATGGTGGGTGGCCACTTTCTTGGTAATCAGTTACGTATGGTGGGTGGCCACTTTCTTGGTAATCAGTTACGTATGGTGGGTGGCCACTTTCTTGTAATCAGTTACTCATGGTGGTGGCCACTTTCTTGGTAATCAGTTACGTATGGTGGTGGCCACTTTCTGGTAACAGTTACTCATGGTGGGTGGCCACTTTCTTGGTAATCAGTTACGTATGGTGGGTGGCCACTTTCTTGGTAATCTTTACGTATGGTGGGTGGCCACTTTCTTGGTAATCAGTTACTCATGGTGGTGGCCACTTTCTTGTAATAATCGTTCGTATGGTGGGTGGCCACTTTCTTGGTAATCAGTTACGTATGGTGGGTGGCCACTTTCTTGGTAATCAGTTACGTATGGTGGGTGGCCACTTTCTGGTAATCAGTTACGTATGGTGGTGGCCACTTTCTTGGTAATCAGTTAAGTATGGTGGGTGGCCACTTTCTTGGTAATCAGTTAAGTATGGTTACTTTCTCGTAATCAGTTACTTAGGGTGGGTGGCCACTTTCTTGGTAATCAGTTACTCATGGTGGGTGGCCACTTTCTTGGTAATCAGTTACGTATGGTGGTGGCCACTTACTTGTAATCAGTTACGTATGGTGGGTGGCCACTTTCTTGGTAATCAGTTACGTAAGGTGGGTGGCCACTTTCTTGATAATCAGTTGCGCAGGGTGGGTGGCCACTTTCTTGGTAATCAGTTACGCAGGGTTGGTGTCCACTTTCTTGGTAATCAGTTACGTATGGTGGGTGGCCACTTTCTTGATAATCAGTTGCGCAGGGTGGGTGGCCACTTTCTCGGTAATCAGTTACTTAGGGTGGGTAGCCACTTTCTTGGTAATCAGTTACTCATGGTGGGTGGCCACTTACTTGGTAATCAGTTACGTATGGTGGGTGGCCACTTACTTGGTAATCAGTTACGTATGGTGGGTGGCCACTTTCTTGGTAATCAGTTATGTAAGGTGGGTGGCCACTTTCTTGATAATCAGTTGCGCAGGGTGGGTGGCCACTTTCTTGGTAATCAGTTACGCAGGGTTGGTGTCCACTTTCTTGGTAATCAGTTACGTATGGTGGGTGGCCACTTTCTTGATAATCAGTTACACAGGGTTGGTGGCCATTTTCTTGGTAATCAGTTATGTATGGTGGGTGGCTACTTTCTTGATAATCAGTTACGCAGGGTTGGTGGCCACTTTCTTGGTAATCAGTTACGTATGGTGGGTGGCCACTTTCTTGGTAATCAGTTAAGTATGGTGGGTGGCCACTTTCTTGGTAATCAGTTACGTATGGTGGGTGGCCACTTTCTTGGTAATCAGTTACTCATGGTGGGTGGCCACTTTCTTGGTAATCAGTTACGTATGGTGGGTGGCCACTTACTTGGTAATCAGTTACGTATGGTGGGCGGCCACTTTCTTGGTAATCAGTTACGTAGGGTGGGTGGCCACTTTCTTGGTAATCAGTTATGTAAGGTGGGTGGCCACTTTCTTGATAATCAGTTGCGCAGGGTGGGTGGCCACTTTCTTGGTAATCAGTTACGCAGGGTTGGTGGCCATTTTCTTGGTAATCAGTTATGTATGGTGGGTGGCCACTTTCTTGATAATCAGTTATGCAGGGTTGGTGGCCATTTTCTTGGTAATCAGTTACGTATGGTGGGTGGCCACTTTCTTGATAATCAGTTACGCAGGGTTGGTGGCCATTTTCTTGGTAATCAGTTACGTATGGTGGGTGGCCACTTTCTTGGTAATCAGTTAAGTATGGTGGGTGGCCACTTTTTTGGTAATCAGTTACGTAGGGTGGGTGGCCACTTTCTTGGTAATCAGTTACTCATGATGGGTGGCCATTTTCTTGGTAATCAGTTACGTATGGTGGGTGGCCACTTACTTGGTAATCAGTTACGTATGGTGGGTGGCCACTTACTTGGTAATCAGTTACGTATGGTGGGTGGCCACTTTCTTGGTAATCAGTTACGTAAGGTGGGTGGCCACTTTCTTGATAATCAGTTGCGCAGGGTGGGTGGCCACTTTCTTGGTAATCAGTTACGCAGGGTTGGTGGCCACTTTCTTGGTAATCAGTTACGTATGGTGGGTGGCCACTTTCTTGATAATCAGTTACGCAGGGTTGTTGGCCATTTTCTTGGTAATCAGTTACGTATGGTGGGTGGCCACTTTCTTGATAATCAGTCACGCAGGGTTGGTGGCCACTTTCTTGGTAATCAGTTCCGTACGGTGGGTGGCCACTTTCTTGGTAATCAGTTACGTATGGTGGGTGGCCACTTTCTCGGTAATCAGTCACGTATGGTGGGTGGCCACCTGACTGGTAAAGAGGAAAGGGTTAGCAACCTCGTCCCTGAAGATTATTATTATTATTATTATTATTATTATTATTATTATTATTATTATTATTATTCGGAAATTGAACCCTATTCAAATGGAACAAGCCCACAGTGGCCATTGACTTGAAAATCAAGCTTCCAAAGAATATGGTGCTCATTAGGAAATAAGAGGAGATAAAGGGAAATCCAAGCTGCGAAGTAGGCAGTTAATACCATGAGTCCCGCCTTTAAAGGGAAAGTCAGCGTGAATAGGCCCAGAGCTGAGTAGTCTTCTTTTGAAGTGGAATTTCAGCCATAATGTCGATGTTTTCAACTCTTGAAGTTCAGCCACAAGAGAGAGCGGCATTCCATGAAAAAAACAAGTAAAAAACGCGCTGGAGTTTCTTCGGCATAATCGAGTTTTATGTACAGCGTATAATGCTGTATGAAACTCTCAGCCAAACCCCATGAAACTTTCAGCCACGGCCAGGTGGTGTCCTGTGTTGTTGGCACCTATAGTGGTGCCAGACGCACGAGCATGGCTAACTTTAACCTAAATAAAATAAAAAAAACTACTAAGGCTAGAGGGCTGCATTTTGGTATGTTTGATGATTGGAGGGTGGATGATCAACATACCAATTTGCAGCCCTCTAGCTTCAGCAGTTTTTAAGATCTGAGGGCGGACAGAAAAAGTGCGAAGGGACAAATAGCCATCTCAATAGTTTTCTTCACAGAAAACTAAAATGCTTTGGGGGTTCTTCCAGAATTGCGTCGTGGAGGGGTCGAGAGGAATCCAATGTCTGACTGGAGTACGTTATCTCCAAATAGCTTCTGTGGGATCTTTCTTTCCTTTTAACGTAACTCCATTCATATTCTCTTTCTTCAATTTTACTTTCCACACTCTCGTAACGATTACACCTTTAAAACCATCTTAATCTCAGTTTCCCTTTCATTGCTGAATGATCTCATAGGTCCCAGCTCTTGGCCTTTGACCTAAATCTTATATTCCATTCCATGCCATTCTGAAGTAATATATGTGAAAAGAAAGCCAAGAACAATCTAGAAATAAAAAAAATAGTTATTTCTAGAGAAAAGAGCATAAATGCTGATGCGACAGAAGCATTTTGATAAATTGCGTACGGGGCAAAGGGATATTTTCTACCCCAAGTTAATAGGGTATGGGACTTGATTCTTTCCGTTACTAAGAATCCCGTAGGGGGATAGTACCGTCAGTGTGCCTCGTGCGGTGCACTGTAGGCATTATTTAGGGTTCTTTGCAGCGTCCCTTCGGCCTCTAGCTGCAACCCCTTTCATTCCTGTTACTCTTTCTTCCATCTTACTCTCCACCCTCTCTAACATTCGATTCATAGGGCAACTGCTAGGTTTTCCCTCCTGTTACACCTTTCAGATCTTTTTACCCTCAATTTCCCTTTCAGCGCTGAATGACCTCACAGGTCCCAATGCTTGGCATTTGGCCTAAATTCTATATGTTCTGTTCTGTTCTAAGACAGACAATGTTTGATATATTTTGTCTGCCATAGATGTCTGTGGAAAGAACAACAACTCCCCAAGATCAGAAACGGAGGAACACTGTATTGAGAAATCCTTTATATAGATCATTGGTGAATGAGTCAGGCAACCTGCAGAGGAAAAGCCTAACGCAGCTCATTACTAAATGAGGCAATAGAGTTTACGTTAATGTTTGGTAAAAAAAAATACAGATATTAGATTCTGACATGCTCCTTTAAAATTAAAACTTGAGGAATTTTGAAATTTACTTCAAGTGACTGCTACGCAAATCCCTTCCTCTTGGCTTTTACATATAAGTTATATAATTATAATTATAAGTAGGCTGCTTCACGCTCCAATTTTCCCAGTATATTAATAGCTACAGACATCTTTGAAGGTGATTTGGGAGAACGCGGGCAGAATGTCAAAGGGAGTAAGGGCATTATTCTGCCATCATTAACTTGAAAGGAAGAGGACAGACTTCTAGAGCAAAAAAAGAGATAAAAAAAGAATAAGAGAATGAAAGCAAATTGATAATGGAATTAGAATGGGAAAAGAGACAGGAGAAAACAAGGAAATTGATATCAGAAGTAAAATGTTTTTGGGTATGTATGGTAATATGCATTCGGTCATGTGTGTGTATATATATATATATATATATATATATATATATATATATATATATATATATATATATATATATATATATATATATATATATATATATATATATATATATTATATGTGTATATATGTATATATGTTTCTATATATATATATATATATATATATATATATATATATATATATATATATATATAGCCGGGTATATATGCTAATATGCATTTGAGTTTCCTCACCACGAATGCCAACAGTCTTTGGTATACGTCTTGGCGTGTTCCCAGGATTATCGTCATTATTATACGCTTAGATGGAGGGTGTTGCACTATTTAAAGATTGCAGATTGCAGTCTCTCTCTCTCTCTCTCTCTCTCTCTCTCTCTCTCTCTCTCTCTCTCTCTCTCTCTCTCTCTCTCTCTCTCTGCGTTTTAGATTTGTTACATCTGGGAATTAATTATCAACTAAATTTTCAATACGTTTCTCTGTCTCGTTAGTTCTGTTGTTTATAATTCGTCCATTTAACATTAATGGTAATGTTAATCCAGTGTTTGAGATCCTGTTTAAATTTGTGTTTACCCATCTGAGACAGTTTGAAGGCAGGGTTTATATATATATATATATATATATATATATATATATATATATATATATATATATATATATATATATATATATATATATATATATATATATATATATGAAATTTTACCACACCGTGATTTTATATACAATCATGAAACTACAAATATCGTTTAATATCAATTCACGCTACTTCGGGAATATCCCCCTATGGGAATTATCACCGAAGGGGAATTAATAACTGATAAATGGATCGGTACTGCCGGGTCTCGATCCCTTGACACAGTTACCTTCCAACGACTCCATCTTGATGGCTCAGTGGGTAGACCGTCGACTGACTGGAGTCGTTTGGAAGATAACTGTGACGAGGGAGCGAGACCCGGCAGCACCAATCCATTTATCACTTATAAATTCCCTTTCGGTGACAATTCCCCATCGGGGATGTTCCCGAAGTAGCGTGAATTGATATTAAACGACATTTGTAGCTTAATGATTGTTATATATATATATATATATATATATATATATATATATATATATATATATATATATATATATATATAAAGATATATAGGATATAGGATAGATTCTTTTATATATATATATATATATATATATATATATATATATATATATATATATATATATATATCATATATATATGCAATTATTCTGTGCAGTAATACAATTACTAACGGGACCTCATTAAAACTGGATGGTATCTAGCGGAGATATTTATTCAAGGAAAGTTACAAGCTTTCCTAGTAGGACCAACATTCCTCATTGTCACAGTGAGGACTGTTGGTTCTAGAAAGCTTGTAACTTTCCTTGAATAAATATCTCCGCTAGATACCATCCAGTTTTAATGAGGTATATACATGTATATATATATATGTATATATGGACTTTGATTAAAGGGTAATTGGGGTACTCTTACTAAACTCTTACTCTTATTAAAGTGTGTTACAAGTAATTTGGGAGACATTTAAAGCGTTTAAAAAAATTCATTTTAAAAACATTTTAAGATCCTCTTGCTTTTAAAGGCTCCTGTATTGCAATGACTTTCGTGCTTTTTATAAACAACTTTGGACTGCCATGGCTTTTTTTTATATGTTCCAACAAATGATAAGAGTTTGGGTGTCATATTTTTCCTTGTCATCATTTCTATCCAAGCTGTCCATTTCAATTTGGCGTTACGGTTTTCCTCAATTTGCATTCAAGTCTTGAAGTTCTCAACTTCTGTCTCGCTATTTGTAACTGAAGTAGAAGTTCAGTGACTTAGTTTATTACCTTGTTTGTGGTGTGGGGATATTTTCTTCTTTGTTTGTAATCCAATTTACAGTGTCGTGACTTTTCCTTCTCAAGTTTTGGGTTTTTCTATTTTGATTGTCAAGGGAGTCTATGGATGCAAGTTATGGGTTATTGTATTATATTGTAATGATGTTTGTGCTGTTGTAACAACGTTATTTTGGCGTTTTTATACGTTGTAATAGACACATTTGTTACAACTGCCCTCGACTGATAGTCTCTGAAATGCTCTATATTTAATTATGTGTATATGTACAGCCTAGTAATTACTCTCACACACACACAAACACACACATATATATGTATATGTATATATATATGTATATAGATATATGTATATAGATATATATATATGTATATATATACATATATATACATATACACACACACATATATACTGTATATATAGGTGTGTGTGTGTGTGTTTATGTATGTATAAAGAATTGGGAAAGCGGTTGCTTGGCCCATGCCCCTTCCACCCCTGTCTGCAACCACCATAGCAGACTAATTACCAGCTACATCCAGCTACATAAATCACTGCATATGTCAACAGAGACGCTGTGTTTTTACACAGAACACGCCTAAAATCATTCGACCTCGCTTGGGAATCGAACCCGAGTTCCCGTATGGCAAGGCGAACGTCCCAGCTACTGGGAGATGATACGCACATACATACATACAAGAATTTTACTGATAAATGTAAGCATATATGTGATCTGGCATGCGTATGCATTTATAGACGTCTGCGTGTGCACACACGCACACACACACACACACACATATACATATATATATATATATATATATATATATATATATATATATATATATATATATATATATATATATATATATATATATATATATATATATATATATATATATATATATATATATATATTTCATTCACATTATTCACAGGAATTAAGGCGATCTTGATAAGCTTTGATAAGGTCCAGCATCATATCTGTAGAATGATCAAAGAAAAATCAAGTTCTGGAAACACGGAAAAGTGTAATGAATACGAAATTTTTAAGAACATTTTTAAGAAAAGAAACCAAAAGTCACTTAGTTTGGGAACACGTAAGATAGTAGGAAATTCGAGTGTAAGAGTGAAGAAAAATTAGAGCACGAGGTAAAAATGGGTTAGGAAACTGCAATGACTCCATCTTCATAAACACCATTTATTTTGTCATGGTATGCCGTTGACGTCACGTGACACCAGTGGTATTAATGATATTTGACTCGAATACTGCCTCGTTGATTAGCGCTCTAAAAGAGAGTAATTACTTGAAGCGATTTGACTTTGTGTTTATTAATCAGTCAACCTGATTTGTCAACTGATTTTAGCTGTCTAGTGACTGATGTCGACCAAAGCTTTATATATATATATATATATATATATATATATATATATATATATATATATATATATATATATATATGTATATGTATATTATATATGTATGAATATATACATATATATATATATATATATATACCAAAACTTTATATATATACAGTATATATATATATATATATGTATATATATATATATATATATATATATATATATATATATATATATATATATATATATATATATATATATATATATATTATGAAGCTGTGTCGACATCAGTCGCTGAACAACTATATGAAAATCTGCGTTTTTAATTCGGTAGAAATCAGTTGACAGATTAATATACACAAAGTCAAATCGCTACATTTACTCTCTTTTAGAGCGCTAATGAACGAGGCAGCAATCGAATCAAATGGCATTAGCGCAAAATAATGCCACTGGGGTCACATGACGTCAAGGGAACGTCATGGCAGAAAAAATGTGCTTATGCAGCTAGAGACATTGCAGTTTCCTAACCCATTTTTACCTCTTGTTCTAATTCTTCCTCACTATTACACTCGAATTTCCTACTCTCTTATGTGTTCCCAAACTAAGTGACTTTTGGTTTCTTTTCTCTTAGTATCATCCCCTACTTGTAAATTTCGAATTCGCTGTGCTTTTCCGTGTTTCCTAAGTTTGTCTGTTCTACAAAGATGAAATGGTTCTTATCAAAGCTTTTCAAGATCGCCTCAGTTCCTGTGATCAATGAATTATATATATATATATATATATATATATATATATATATATATATATATATATATATATATATATATATATATAATTTATATATACATTTATATATATGTATGTATGTGTGTGTGAATCATTGATTGGTTTGGAGGTTTTTAATGTATTTTATTCATGTCTGAATGTATGAACCCAATTATTCCACTATACACACACACACACACACACACACACACACACATATATATATATATATATATATATATATATATATATATATATATATATATATATATATATATATATATATATATATATATATATCTCACTCTCATATCCACTATGAATAGGCAAACTCGCTATCCATTTGTGCACGTGTATACGTAGATGTCGTATATGGTGAACGCTAGACAGTCTCTGCGACCGAGTGTTATCAAACATAGAAAATTGTGTACCAAGAAGGCAAGTGGTTGCGTCACATAATGTGAAGGCCAGAGAGTTGCTAGCGCAAGCAACGCGAAGCAGTTTTCCAAAACAAAGATTGTCAACACAGTTAGTCAGTCCAAAATTGTTGTTCGTATGCGGTTTTGCAAACACCAAGAAGTCCTTTGAAACTTCAGCTGTCAGATCCAAAGCATATCTGCAGTGTTTGTTGGGAACTTAATAATTAGTTGCTGGAAAACCCTTAACTTATAGCAAGAGCTGTTCCAACTCAATGCATGCGGCCTTTGACAGCAGTTTTGTTCTGTTACAGTGTTAATCTTCTTTACAGCAATTTTACTGCTTCTTGTTTGTGGCGTTATACCATTCACCATTGTGTATACTTGCGTGACGTCATTTTCAGCTTTACGTTGTATATTGATTGTTGCATGTTCGGGCAGCGTCTTCTTACTCAACATTTGTTTAGTGACCCAAGTCTTACTTTTGTAAAATGGTTTAGTGACTCATGTCTTACTTTTGTAAGATGGTTTAATGACTTGAGGCTTATTTTTGTAAGATGTCTTAATGACCTAAGTATTACTTTTGTAAAATGGTTTAATGACGATAGTATTACTTTTGTAAGGTGGTTTAATGACCTAAGGCTTATTTTTGTAGGGTGGTTTAATGACTCTAGTGTTACTTCTGCAAGATGGCTTAGTGAACCAAGTCTTACTGTATACAAGCAAATGTTTCCTTTACTCGATGTCTGTTAAAGGTTCATTTGTAAATGTCTGTTTTATCTGATTTTGTGTTGATATATTCTATTAACGCCTTCAGACGCGAGTGAAAACAGAACCTTCTCGTGGCTATGTTGGGAAGGTGTTAGGATTTCTTCATTTGAACTAGCAACAACTTTTTCGAGGAATTTTCAGCGTTTTCAGACTGTCTAGGGAGGGTATCGAGGCAATGCTATCATTTCTCAGACAACGAATTAAAATATATCTAGTGATATAATCCCTTCCACCTCGTTCTAGAAGCAATTTTGGTTCACAAAGACGATTCTAGAAGCACTCTAGAAGGAACTCCGTGGAACACCATCAAAAGTTCTCCCGAGAACGTTACATAAACCCCATAGCGTTTTGATGTTTCTCGTATCATGACCTTCTCTTTTGTTATCTCGTATCACAAGAGTACCGGTATCGCACATGTATCGATTGACTGCTATCGGGGTGGTATTGATTTAATCGTATTTAAGGGTATAGCCCCTTTAAGAGTCCCGCGCAGTAACTGAAGTTTTACCGGCGCAAGGTTTTAATGAATAACGTCTTACTTTTGTAAAGATGGTTTAGTAACCAAAGTTTTGCTTCTGTAAGATGGTTTAATGACCAAGGTTTTACTTTTGTAAGACGGTTTAATGACCGAAGTCTTACTTTTGTAAGACGGTTTAATGACCCCCTAGCCTTACTTTTGTAAGATGATTTAGTGACGCAAGTCTTACTTTTGTATGATGGTTTAATGATCAGGTTTTACTTTTTTAAGGTGATTTATTGACTCGAGTATTACTTTTGTCAAATGCTTTAATGACTCAAGTCTTACTTTAGTAAGATGGTTTAGTGACTCATGTCTTACTTTTGTAAGATAGTTTAATGACTTAAGGTTTATTTTTGTAAGATGTCTTAATGACCTAAGTATTACTTTTGTAAAATGGTTTAATGACTCAAATATTACTTCTGCAAGATGGTTTAGTGAACCAAGTCTTACTTTTGTATGATGGTCCAACTACTAAATTCTAAAAGTGTCAAATAACATGTTTTACTTGGATGAAATGGCCTAGTAAATAAAAGTTAACTTATAAAACTGCAATAACTTGAATGATACATGTAAAAGTTACTGGTATAACTAAAGTTTTTACTACCGCTTTTTTTAACCAAGATCTTAATAGTATGAAATTAATATCCAAGTCTTAATTGTTTAAGATACTGTAATGACCCGAAAACTTAAATGAACAACATGACTTAATTAAAACCTTACTCGTATAAGATATGTTAACATGACCGAAAGTTTTGCTTGTATAAGATGGTGTAATAAAAGCCACTTGGGAACACTTGACCAGTCATAAAACAGTTCTCTTGAAATGGTGTTAAATTATGTCGCAAACGTTTGGTTTAATCGTAAGATTAGTATTGTGGAACTGGGAAGGTAATCGGTAGTCTTACTTATACATGTTATAGTGATAGCTAAGACCTTACCTGTGTAGGATGAGTTATAGTGATAAATAAGACCTTACCTGTGTAGGATGGGTTATAGTGATAACTAAGATCTTACTCGTGTAGGATGCGTTTTTGTGAGCTTTTAAAGGTTTTGCTATCTTGTCTTGTTGGCAAATAAGATATGCAACATAGGATTTGTTCGCTTAAGGCAAATTTGGTATGTTATTGTTGTCTTACAGCGTTATATGGCAATTTAGAAAGTAATAGATAGTAAGATAGACTCCGACAGTTTAATTTTTATGTCACCTAAACCTGATAGGAAGACAGAATCTGTTACATTTATTATTTAAATATAAATGCGTATATCATAAGGCCTAATAAAACCGCGTCTATAAACTAACGCCGCATCTCTTCATTGATTTAGTAATTACAACACCAAACGTTTAATATAAAGCCTTTCATTGAATGCTATTATTACGATAACCTTTAAATGAGGATGTTTAAATGTCAGGTTCTAATTGCGTCCATTCTTAAAATAAAAAAGGGGAAGAAGAAAAACTGACGAGTATTGTCAGCTCCCAGCTGCTCTGGCCGTCCGGATGTAGCGTTAATTCTCTCTCTCTCTCTCTCTCTCTCTCTCTCTCTCTCTCTCTCTCTCTCTCTCTCTCTCTCTCTCTCTCGTGAGGTCGGAGTAGACGTTATTACTCATCATTGTCATTTATCATAAAGTCCTTTAGAGAAAATCTCCAAATTATATCTGTGGAAATGAAAAGTAGTTGCTCCCATATAGGTGACATAGTAGAAGGAGCCCATTGACCCACCAATTGCGGTAAATTAATTGTCTGTGTTTATATTTATATGAAGTGTGTGTGTATATGTGTGTGTTTTTTTTTTTATTCAGACGACGAAGCCAAAGGAGAACGGAGATGTGTATAACTATTTACTTGTCACCGCCATCATTTGGGGAATCCATTGGTCCTTTATCTGTGATTTTGAGCCTTTTTATACTTGTTATGTAAGGTTTCGGCTTTCGGACCTTGGGATGATTTAATTTTGTATGATTTATTTGTGTTCTTATGACGATTAAGCGTAAATGTTGGTATCACAGGAATAGATATTTATTATTTTCCTGCTGTTTTTTTGTAACATTCATTGGTAGTCAGGAAAGAGTGCAAATCTTTATTTATTTGAGGTTGGTCTTGCAAATACGCATTCTTCTGGCCATCCACCAGAACTCTCAACAACCTAATGGCCTTCTCCTAACCTTTAGCTGAGTTTCAAATGGTATACCTGTCAAGCATAGACTGTTTCCCTCCTCCTCGTTATCAATTGTAGATCTTTGTGGCTTGTTTTAGTCTGGTGGTGTCTTTAGGTAGAAGAGGAAAGACAGGTCTCCCGTTGTAAGGGGAATATCGAGTGGGATTTTGATTTTCTCTTCCACATAGTGAGGATTTTTTGGAAGCCCGGTAAGCCTGTTTGCTCTACAAAAGTTAAGTATACCTTAGTTTAACCAGACCACTGAGCTGATTAACAGCTCTCCTAGAGAGGGCTGGCCCGAAGGGTTAGACTTATTGTACGTAGCTAAGAACCAGTTGGTTACCTAGCAACGGGACCTACAGCTTATTGTGGAATCCGGACCACGTTATAGCGAGAAATGAATTTCTATCGCCAGAAATGAATTCCTCTAATCCTTCATTGGCCGGCCGGAGAATCGAACGCGGGCCTAGGAGAGTGCTAGCCGAGTACAATATCGACCCATCCAATGAGGAACTAGAAGAGGAAAAACAAGTCTCCCGTTGTAAGGGGAATATCGAGTGGGATTTTGATTTTCTCTTCCACATAGTGAGGATTTTTTGGAAACCCGGTAAGCCTGTTTGCTTTACAGTGTAACTGTCATGATAATTATGTGAATTTGAATGATTTTACTCTTATCTGTTCATTTATGCTCTTAAGAGTTAACTGCTTTTTTGTATGCGTTTTTTTAAGGAAACGAGCTCGTATTAAACTGGTATTGAGCGAACCATGTTTCAGTTTGATCAATGAAGGTTGCTTATGACGTACCGGTAACTGTGGATCTTTCCTAGATAGTGACCCTCACGGGTTTTAACCCGTTGGGTATGACCGTAAAAACATAGACAAAAGACTGTTAATATCATAAAGATAATGACCCCCAAGAAATATTAGTCCTAGATAACGACCCCCGAAAATCCTTGGGGGTCACAATATAGGAAACATCCGTAACTCTTTTTGCAATGCCTGTTTTAGTTAAATGTAGATACCCTGCTGTGACGCTTGTGCTTTCTGGAATAACCGTGTATTTCAAGAAAATGTTTACCAAACTTGAGTACGAAAGTCTTTCTCAATGATCACTGGCTTCTGAGTAATATTAGAATATACCTGAGCGCCACGGAGTCATATTTCGATCTAATTATTGATTTATTCAACTGGCGTCACAACATCATAACTCCTCGACGCATTCGACCCAAATATTGTTCAAGTTTGCGCCATCTCTGATCGTTTGAAATCAGGCTGCTGCTTTTTCTTCATTGAGGCAAATCGGGTGTATCGCTGACGTCATTGAACCATCCCACAACACATTAGTTGTACGTGTTGATTTTAACCATCTGGGGTCTATTAATCCCCTTCCCACCTCCTCCCCCGCCTTTCATAATTATGATGTTATTTTAAAACTGCCTACAGGTGCTTCCACCTGTGCATCTCATGCTTACTCATTCTGTTGTTTGTGCTTACTCATTCTATTGTTTGTGTGTCATCATTGTGGAAAAAGGAACAACTGACGCTCCCGTGCATGGCCACTCCTCATTCCAGGGTAGAACTTGTAATGAAAATTGCACTCACTTTTGCTCGTAAATTTAAACTATGTTTATTAGTATTTTGATGGTTGTGAGAAAAATTGAATACGCCTGTTATCTACAGTGTTTGTGTATCTATCAGCGAGTCAAATTTACGTTGTTTCAAGTTAGCGAATACACGATTGGCATTCGTCTGTGAAATTGACATTTACTTGGCCAGCTGTTTTTTATGTGAAATGGACACTTGCGCTAATTGGCAGCCATGACCTCGTGAATGAAACGTATATATATTTGTTTACTTTATTTTATTAGTCCTCTCAATGCTTTTAAATTATAAATATATATATATATATACGCACACAATACATCTATATGTATATGTATGTATATGCATGAATATACAGAGAGAGAGAGAGAGAGAGAGAGAGAGAGAGCGAGAGAGAGAATTGTTTTAAGGGACGTGGAATCACTGGTAAAATAAGCATATTGCTCTGTTGTATCATAGCGCGTGCATAGCATCGAATATATCATTGAATATGTGAACTCAACTTTGACTGTAAACTGTTAGATAGTGAATATATTTACAAAAATAGCGGTAGTTACACTGCAGGGGCGAACGTTAGCCTTTTGTCGTAAAAGATTATTATTATTATTATTATTATTATTATTATTATTATTATTATTATTATTATTATTATTATTATTATTATTATTATTATTATTCAAGAAGTTCAGCCATTCATATACTTATGTGATTCTACAGTGATGTCATTAAATTTTTATTCCGATTAATGTTATTTGCCTTGCGGAGGACGATATGCCTGAGCAAGACATGACAATCTGCTGAAGAAATGTGTATATATATATATATATATATATATATATATATATATATATATATATATATACATAAACATATACAGTATGTATATAATTGTGTGTATATATATATATATGTATATATATATATATATATATATATATATATATATATATATATATAATATATATATATATATATATATATATATATATATATATATATATATATATATATATATATATATATATATGTGTGTGTGTGTGTGTATAAACACATACACATATACCCAAAGACCACAAAGCCGTTCTTCAACAACACTTTTTTGTTTTTTTTTGAGAGGGCATACAGCATTTCTATCTGTCTGGCTCTGCAGCCACGGCCAAGGTTAAATGTTAGTGTGTCCTTAACCTTTTTAACCTTGACTGGCGGCGCTAACTGCATTTGTAGAGGACCTTCGCCACCGATTCGTAGAAGCCTGGCGCTGATGGTGGTAGACACGTGATAGTTCTTTGTTATTCCTTCAGTCGCCTTTTTATTTTGCGTTGAATGTCTGTTTTTACATCTGCTGTGTTATAAATCTAGCGGGAATTTCAACTTTTTTTTTTTTATTTCGAAATTTGTTGTTTCGAAGGGAATTTTTAAACGGTATTTTTGTCATTGACCGAATTTGTGTTTATATTTTCCAGATTTATGAATGCTTTCGGTTTTTTGTTTGATGTCGTCATCAAGCTTCTCAACGTATTTTTCTGATTTTTTTCTGAATATGTTAAACTTCATTTACGTATATATATATATATATATATATATATATATATATATATATATATATATATATATATATATATATACTGTATAAATATATATAGTTTCTTGTTTACTCCTTTAGGTGTATTATGATATGTTTTCGCCTGTAATCTGTCATAAACCTCTTCGTGGGAATTCTGTTCTGTGCTCGTTTGGAAGCGATCAAAATGCTAAAGTCACATTTTCCTTAATAATAATAATAATAATAATAATAATAATAATAATAATAATAAATAATAATAAATAATTTGTTACAATGGACATTGCGAAATGTTCATTATGAATGCCTTCTACTACTACTACTACTACTACTACTACTACTACTACTACTACTACTACTACTACTACTACTACTAATAATAATAATAATAATAATAATAATAATAATAATAATAATAACCTGTCATATGCAGGAGCAAGTAACTACAGGCCTATCACCTGCCTACCGATAATGTGGAAGTTACTAACAGGTATCATCAGTGAAAGGCTATACGGCTACCTAGAGGATGCAAACACCTTCCCCCACCAACAGAAGGGCTGCAGAAGGAAGTGTAGGGCACAAAAGACCAGCTCCTAATAGACAAAATGGTAATGAAGAATAGTAAGAGAAGGAGAACCAACCTAAGCATGGCACGGGGTGACTACAAGAAAGCCTTTGACATGATACCGCACACGTGGCTAATAGAATGTTTGAAAATATATTAGGGCTTCCTAAAAAATACAGTGCGCAACTGGAATACAGTACTTACAAGCTCTGGATAAGACTAGCAGCGGTTAACATCAGGAGAGGGATCTTTCAAGGCGAGACTCACTGTCCCCACTACTCTTTGTAGTAGCCATGATTCCCATGACAAAAGTACTGCAGAAGACGGATGCTGGGTACCAACTTAAGAAAGGAGGCAACAGAATTAACCAAGTGATGATCATGGACAACATCAAGCCGTATGGGAAGAGCATCAGGAAATAGATACCCTAATCCAGACTGTAAGGATTGTATCTGGGGACATCAGGATGGAGTTTGGAATAGAAAAATGCGCCTTGGTCAATATACAAAAAGGCAGAGTAACAATGAATGGAGGGATAAAGCTACCAGACGGGAATAGCATCAAACATAGATGAGACAGGATACAAATACCTGAGAATAATAGGAGGAGAGGATATAAAACACCAAGAGATGAAGGACACGGTCAGGAAAGAATATATGCAAAGACTTAAGGCGATACTCAAGTCAAAACTCAACGCCGGAAACATAACGAAAGCCATAAACACATGGGCAGTACCAGTAATCAGATACAGCGCAGTAGTGGAGGGGACGAAGTTAAATATACCTTAGTTTAACCAGACCACCGAGCTGATTAACAGCTCTCCTAGGGCTGGCCCAAAGGATTAGTCTTATTTTACGTGGCTAAGAACCAATTGGTTACGTAGCAACGGGACCTACAGCTTATTGTGGAATCCGAACCACACTGTAGCGAGAAATGAATTTCTATCACTAGAAATAAATTCCTCTGATTCTTCATTGGCCAGCCGGAGAATCGAACGCAGGCCCAGCAAAGTGCTAGCCGAGAACGATATCGACCCGTCCAACGAGGAACTTAGGCTGAACTCCGCAGCATAGGCCAGAAAACTAGGAAACACTTGACAATACACAAAGCACTACACCCAAGAGCAAATACGGACAGACTATACATAACACGAAAGGAATGGGGGAGAGGGCTACTAGGCATAGAGGACTGCGTCAACATCGAGAGCAGAGCACTGGGGCAATATCTGAAAACCAGTGCATGGGAAGAAGGGCTGATAAAAGTAGACGAAGACCTAGAAATAAGGAGAATGAAAAACAGAACAAAGGAATGGCACAACAAACCAGTGCACGGACAGTGCACGTGACAGACTAAAGAACTTGCCAGCGATGAAATATGGGAATGGCTACAGTGCAGAGGAGAGAACTCAAGAAGGAAACAGAAGGAATGCTAAGAGTGGCACAAGATCAGGCCCTAAGAACCAGATATGTTCAAAGAACAATAGATGGAAATAAACCCACCCATATGCAGGAAGTGCAATATGAAATACGAGACCATAAACCACATAGCAAGCAAATGTCCGGTGCTTGCACAGAACCAGTACAAGAGCAAAAGCCCTCCACTGGAACCTGAGCAAGAAACACCCGCTAGCTTGCAGTAATAAGTGGTACGAACACCAACCTGAGGGGGTGAAAGAAAACGATCAGGCAGAGAGCCTCTGGGACTATGGTATCAGAACAGGTAGGGTGATACGTGCTAATAGACCAGACCTGACGTTCATTGATAATATCAAGAAGAAAGTATCACTCATTGATGTCGCAATACCATGGGACACCAGAGTAGATGAGTAAGAAAGAGAGAGAATTGATAAGCATCAAGACCTGAAAATTGAAATAAGAAAGATATGGGATATGCCAGTGGATATTGTACCCATAATCATAGGAATACTAGGTGGAGCCTCGATGGCTCAGTCGGTTACAGCAGCAGCTTCGGACTTCGTAGAGGTCTGTGGCGCGGGTTCAAATCCGCAGCCGACTGATCAGAGAGGCAGACACTTTGCTATCCGTGTAGACATCCCGGGATTATATATGTAATCAACGGATAGGTTTGCTTAAAAAGCAAATGGGTGTTACAGACTAAATACACACACAAAACAAAGCCATTACAATACCTTTCTAAAAAACATAACAAACATCTCACACGTCTCGAACTCTCGCCCTACCCGCGCAACAACTTCTCGCTGCTGGGAAGAAAGGGCGTTGGGTCGGGTATGATACATGAATAACATACGCTACCGGGGTCTAAGCGATGTCAGGCAGGGCAGCTGATCGAGACTACAGGTCTACCCCAAAGCCAAATCAAAAGTCCTTCAAAGAAGGCATCGTGCTTACCCCATACAAAAATGGGAAAAAGCACGTTAAAAGAAGAAGAAGAAGAATCATCATAGGAACACTAGGTACGATCCCAAGATCCCTGAAAAGGAATCTGGAAAAACTAGATGCCGAAGTAGCTCCAGGACTGATGCAGAAGAGTGTGCTACTAGCAACAGCGCACATAGAGAGAAAAGTGATCGATTCCTAAGGAGGCAGGATGCAACCCGGAAACCCACACTATAAAAACCACCCAGTCGAATAGGATGACTGAGATAGATAAAAAAATAATAATAATAGAGGAACTTGCTTCTTGCGTAGATGATTATAATAGAATCGAGTCTATAACTGAAAAAACTAAATATTTTGATATACGCACAAGGGCATACAGAAAATCACTGATAAAGACAGAGAGAGCAAAACAGAAAAGACGTTAACAAAACTAAGTAATAACAGATGCCGTGTTTAACCGTTGGTCGCCTGTGAATCAAAGTGTTTACCTCGTCCTGCACTGGGCAAAAAGATTAACTAATTTAGATCTTGACTTCGCCCGCTGACCTCTCGCACATCACAACATTAACTCGATAACAACCGTTGAACGAATTGCATAGACAATTAAACGTGAAACATTAATGGAAAAGGGAAGCCCATGTGGACGAAACTTGGGAAAATGATACCAGATTTAGGCATCGAACCCATACTCATATATACGAAGGCTCTGGAAGCAGAGTCGATTAGAGAAAAGGCATCAGGGCAGGGAGTGTGCGAGATGTGTAGAGAGGTGACAGCGAAAGCTCGAAGAGACTTGTGAACTTATATAAAATTTCTGAATGCCCATAGTCCAAGTGAAATTCTAAGTCCACGAATTTTATAATGTGCCTTTTAAGATAAAGACTCGGCCATTGCTACCCATTGAAAGGTGGAAAAGTTATATAGTTTAAATACTAAATAAATGTATTTAAGGGGAAACATAAATTTCATTTAACCAAAATGTATAAAAGGAGAACTTGTGAAAATCTGGAAGATAGCCGACATCTGAGCACGATAAGTGAAGCTCCAGCATAGTTAATTATCGAGCAACTTGTTCCTACGGAAGTGAAAACAAGCAGTACAACAGACAGTTTATAAGAAGTGAATACCTTCCCCATTACATATTATAATTGTATGGGTACGGTATCTAAAGTATTTGGTATTTCTTAGAAATCATTAATGCTTAAGGCATGTTGTTACTAATGATTTACATCTTAGGCATTTTAACTCAGTGTGATAAGTATTTGTACCCGAGCAAGTCATTTTTCACATCCTTGATATGCGTATGGGCAGACGACACGTGTACGATTTATAGAAACCGTTTGTAATCCCGTTTAGAAAAGGATGATATCATTTAAGTGCCAAGGAAACTGGCAGGCAGCCATAGCATTCCAGTGCGAGCTTCATTAGTATATAATGGAGACTTAGAATCACCCTGGTGCCGTAAGGTTGAATATTTTCGTTAACTGTTGTCGCACAAACGATGGATAATGCCTGATGTAAATACAGTTGCTTACGGAATGCCTTTGACTAAGAGAGAGAGAGAGAGAGAGAGAGAGAGAGAGAGAGAGAGAGAGAGAGAGAGAGAGAGAGAGAGAGAGAGAGAGAGAGCGAGCGAGAGCTGGTTACCTGGTTAGGTGGAAGAGTAAGTGAGAGAAACAGCCGTTTATGAGGTAAACATTTCATTGTTAAACGAAGAAGAAGAAGAAGAAGACGATTTCATTGTGTGTCTGTGTGTGTGAGAGAGAGAGAGAGAGAGAGAGAGAGAGAACACATTGGTTATATGGTAATTTACAGTGAAAGGGAGAGCTGGTTACTTGGTAACGTGGTAACGTAAGTGAGAGAGAGAGCCGTTTATGTGGTAAACATTTCAGAGAGAAAGAGAGAACACCGGTTATATGGTAACTTATAGTGAAAAATATCTGTTTATGTGGTAACTGTAAACGGTTTTTGTTAACTGTCCTAGTAAAAAAAAGCTGGTTTCTTGATAATCTTAAAGGGAGAGAGAGAGAGAGAGAGAGAGAGAGAGAGAGAGAGAGAGAGAGAGAGAGAGAGAGAGAGAGAGAGAGAGCTGGCTACGTGGTAACAGTTGGCAAGCAATCCCTTACCTTTGCCAGGAGGTAAGGTAAACTTAGTATAAATAGACGAATCGTATTTTGAATATCTCAGGTGATTGAGGCCACAGGGTCGAAGCCTGTACTGAATTGTGGTTAGTTGTGAACATTATTTGTTATTAGTATTATCATTATTGTTATTATTTTAGTAGCTGTTAATGCCTGTAGGTGTGATAGCGTTATTAACAAATATTTAAAACTAGTGTACCAGTGCCGTTAAAATTGACGGTAATGTAAGGTCCCCGTCCCTAGGGACGGTAAAGAGAGAGGCTGGTAAGCCCGCGCTAAACGACGGGGAAGGCCAAATGTGGAGTTCATTACCTGTAGAATGTCTTATTTACGCACAGAAATAGAGTACATGGATACTCTTTACGTTGTAATATGTAGAGATCAATCAGGAGGATGGTATGTCAAAGTCAGCTTGCCCTCCCCAAGTCCCACTTCCACTACACCCCTTCCCCTCTGGGTAATGCCCATATGTCAAACTCAGCTTCCCCTCCCCAAATCCCACTCCCACCCCACCCCTACCCCTCTGGGTGATACCCAAAAGCGTACCATTACCATAGTGCTGTTTTGGTACCTGTTTACGGAGTTAATGTCACATGAATCTCAGGACGTCGGCCACTCTCAGTAAGACTTAATGTCATGTCATTTAGAAGTTAGTCTTACTCTTGCTCGTTTGGGAAACCTTTATGGGCTGCTCTGACCCTTTTGCGCTGACGTGTCTGGATCGTTCCCTTACCCGCCCTACAGACTGTCAAACATGTATGACCAACATGTTTGTTCATACACTGCCATAGACTGATAATATGTATGATCAAACGTCAGTACATTTCATTGAGGCGTGGAGGCATGAGCAAAAGGAAAGCTTGTATAGCTATTCTGCTGGCGCTTGCCAGCGAAGAAGTCGACGATAAAAACAAAAAGAGACGATTGTGGATGAAAGAGTGGTACAAGAAGAGATGTGAACTGTCTCATCAATGCCTGTTAAATGAGCTACTGGTATCATCACCTGAAGACTATAGAAATTACCTTCGAATGGAACGACACATTTATGAACCTGCTGACGATGGTTTCACCAATAATTGAGAAAAAAGACAACACAACTCAGAGGTGCTATACCAGCAAGTCAACGATTGTTATGTACTCTCCGATTTCTTGCAACTGGAGATTCCTTCGAAGATCTGAAGTTTGCGTGCTGCATCTCTCCTCAGAGTCTTGTAACATTGTGATAGAGACGTGTGATGCTATAGTGTCATCACTAAAAGATGTAATAAAGGTAAGGTAAAACAAATTGATGAATGCATATATAATACATTCACGAACTCTAATACACTGGAAGCTACATTAATAATTATGTAGACCGCAACCATGATTTATTTATTTTCATTATTTGATGTACTATCAATTACCACTGACAATTACCATTATCTCTTGATAACATCAGGTTTATCAGATATAAATTGATACTACTTGGATATACTGAAAGTTGTATCTGTATCTACAGAGTGTACAAAAAACTACCTAAATATATATACATTGCATTAAATGTGTTTGAATATTTCCTCACCTCTTCATCAATGTCTATTAGATATCCCTTCTTCCTGAATTTCCTGGTCTCGGAGAAAATTTAGAGCACCGAAAAACCATAAGGAGGGTACATACATGTCTTCAGTTGCAGCACCAGATTTCTCACTTTGAACCACCTTTTTAATTCTCTCTCCTGTAGCTAGTACGAAGAGAGTTAATTTTCTTTGGTATCATATCCTTGGTGGCATTTGGGATGTGTTCTCTCAATTTATCAAGCAATTTTTGCTGACACTTTGCCTTTAGTGTCCTATTTTTGTATTCCTCACTTT
>NC_089766.1:14641007-14648507 GCF_040412425.1 Macrobrachium rosenbergii | reverse complement strand
TTCATCATGGGTATTTTATAAGTGTTTGTACGCATTTTGCTCCTGTCTCTCCATCTTATGTGGTCATTTCCACGTGTTTTGTTAAATCAGCTGCCTGCATTTTGTGGGTATTCACCAAATACTGACCTAGTATTGTGCGCATTTCTACGCATTTCAGTGTCTTTCCTACTCGTCGTTTGTACACCTCCAGGAATTTTCAGTATGAAGTGATGCTTATTTTCGTAGCCTTTATATTTTCTATATTGTGCGGAATTCCTCGAGTTTTATTTTACTGGCCTTATTTTTTGCTTATTGTTGCTTGATTCAATGTGTTTTGAACTTGTTTTTTCCCGCATATTTTTTGCATTTTTGTGTGTGTAATTCAGACCATACTGCGCTACATCATCTTTTATACGCAATTCTGCGCATATCAAACTGCCTTTGATTTCATCAAACGCTTATTTCCACGAATTTACTCGGGAGTATTTGTCAAAAGAGCAGATACCGATACAGATCACCTTTGCTCCTATTGTACGTGTTTTTTATTCAATTTACATTTCACTTTTATATTATTTACTCCATTTATGTCTCTTCTGCGTATAACCCTCCTCCCCTTCCCCTTTTTGTTCTTATCGCTCTTAAAATCAGAGATCGATGTCTGGCAACACTGCAGGGCGGCGTTTCCAAAATCGCTCTCGCACGCTCATTGGCGGTTGGGTGTGTGACGTCACGCTGTTGCTTGGCACCGGAGGACGTTAGGGTAGTCGCCGCTCCCTTATCGCTATGTTAATGGCCTCTGGGCAGGGAATCCTTAAGGAGAAAAATCGATGGAGGTGGACAGAGAGAAAAGGATTGATGTTTATGTCATGCGTTCCACTACGTTTCCTGGTCTTGCTTTTGATAGGGATTTGATTTGCCAGTTCCATCGGCCTACCGATAAAACAGAAGGACCACTTTCAAGGTGGACTTCGGACTGTAGATTACTTGGAATGACAGGGTCGATCTCGCTTACCTAATGCTTGGAATGGCAGTGTCGATCTCACGGTGGCGCTAATGCATGGAATAATAAGGTCGACCTTGTTGCTGAATAGCTTGAAGTTTCTCTCTCTCTCTCTCTCTCTCTCTCTCTCTCTCTCTCTCTCTCTCTCTCTCTCTCTCTCTCTCAGGATTTCGAAAGGTCAGGTGTAGGACATAATTCCAATGCGAAATTTCTTTTAATAATGATGTTAAATTATTTGGGCTAGAATAATTTTTTGCAAAAATTTGATTAAGTGGTAATGCATTTTATTGTAAGATAATCAGGTTTGGTAAGACTGCATTTGGTTTCCATAATAATTGGATGATTGATGGTCTAAAGCTTCTATCCCCCTTGCAAGGCGGTTGGGGTTATATAGCAAACGCCTCTGTTTGTCTGTCCAACAGTTCTTCGTCTCTTATGGTTACTCCAACTGCATGTTTGAATTCTGATTATATATATATATATATATATATATATATATATATATATATATATATATATATATATATATTATATATATATATATATATATATATATATAGTATATATATATATATATATATATATATATATATATATATATATATATATATATATATATATATATATATATATATATATATATATACAATATATATAACATACAACCAGTTAACCTTGTCTTGGATGGTTTAGAGATAGTCTAGATTTATTTTTATTTTCTTTTGCTTGTTCAGAGGAAAATCTCAATTTCTTGTGGCATTTATTGTGCTGTTGAGAAAATAATGTCCCTTACACCATTCATTTCCTGGTTCAGTTTTCACTTATTTTGCTTCCTCGTGTTTCTCTCGCTCCTTCGTAATTTATTGATTTCGCTTTCCTTTCTCTCTTGCTATTTCGCTTTTTCTTTTAACTCTCACTTAGCATCTTTTAGTTCCCGATTTCTCTTTCACGTCCCCATTCGTCACCTCACTTGTTATTCCATTGATTCTCATTCCCGTGTTTTCACTTTTCATTCAATTCCCCATTTTCTTTTCACTTTTATAATCTCCTTTTTTTTTGGTATCGAGTACTATATCCCATTCTGTATCCCCCGAATACGACCTTGACGATCGAGACGCCAATTGAATCGACCGATCATTCAATCAGGCCTTTTGAAATGGAGTGTACTTCCATTTATGAGTGAATCAGTCCCTCTGTAGTGGTCTATATTGAATTAACAGCTCTCTACTGGATTTGTTTAGGTGATATTTTTACATCGAAAGCCTTTACAAGTCTTATTGGCTCGCTTTTTTTTTTTATGTCTGTGTTGTATGTGGGGTTTGATTATACATGCAGGAATGTATGTAGAGTTCGTTTAAAAGTTTATGCTCCTCAATACTTTAAACGCTGTATAAGCACAGACAGTATGTATGTATGTATGTATGTATATACATATATATATATAAATATATTATATATATATATATATATATATATATATATATTATATATAATATATATAATATATATATATATATATATATATATATATATATATATATATATATATATATATATATATATATATATATATATATATATATATATGCTTTCTGTGCTTATATAGCATATAAAGTCTAATGGAACGTAAACTTTAAACGAACTCTACATATAACCCTGTATGTATAAATTGAGAGAGAGAGAATGAATATGCACATTACTTACATATATACATACATACTTCCATACATTCATATAATGTATATATGTGTTTATAAGTATGTATGTATGTATGTATGTATGTATGTATGTATGTATGTATGTATGTATGTATGTATGTATGTCTCTCTCTCTCTCTCTCTCTCTCTCTCTCTCTCTCTCTCTCTCTCTCTCTCTCTCTCTCAATTTATGTGAGTTCCTACCAGGAAACACGTCATCCCGAATACCATGACATCAGCATTTCCTTGAAATTTTGCCCAGTAACTCCTAAGATAAATTAAGAAACTTAATAAAACAAGTGACTGGAGATTTTGTGAAGGCTATTTATCTTAAGATTATCTTGATTTTTTGCTAGGTGTCTCATTTTAATCTTATTTTCTTCAGATATTACATTTTTTGTTTATCAGTATTAATGTGTTCTTTTCGCTGTTTTTCTCTCGTGTTTTATTTTCTATCTCTAACATTTTTTACGTATCCAGATATTTCTTTATGTAGCCGTTTAATTTGTTGTTTATACGTGTATTGCACTGTTAATTCTCCTGTATTCTGTATTTTAATGTATTTCTCGTTTCTCTTGCTCTGTGGAATGCCTTTCAGAAAATTGATAGCCATGTCGGCTCGTTCTCTATGAATAATAATAATAATAATAATAATAATAATAATAATAATAATAATAATAATAATAATAAAGAAGTGAGGGAATTTAAAAAATCGACCCTCCTTCTTTGCAATAATAATAATAATAATAGTAATAATAATGATAATAATAATACTTGGGATATTTATAACCTAAAACGGCTTTACAAAGAAGTGAGGGGTTTGAAAAAATCGACCCCCTCCTTTTTAATAATAATAATAATAATAATAATAATAATAATAATAATAATAATAATAATAATAATACTTAGAATATTTATATCCGAAAACGGGTTTACAAAGAGGTGACGGAAAAAGTGACCTTCCTTCCTTTGCAATAATAATAATAATAATAATAATAATAATAATAATAATAATAATAATAATAATAATACTTGGAATATTTATATCCGAAAACGGCTTTACAAAGAAGGAAGGGATTTAAAAAATCTAATCAACCCTCCTTCTTTGTAATAATAATAATAATAATAATAATAATAATAATAATAATAGTAATAATATGGTGCTTTAATTTTTACCAATGATTGCGGTAAACCACTGTCATTTTATTGCTTCATTTAAAGGGGAAATAATGAGATTAGCGGAACGTCCAAAAAAGAAATTTAAATGACTGCACAATTTACCAAGAACCGAAGGCTTTTGGATGCAGCCATCTGCCGTGACGTATTCTTTTAGTTAGTCATAAATAAAAGTCCGAGTGGTGTGATATATGTCTGCAAATTCGGGTGTGTCTTCAAAATAGACGTCGGGAGCCAAAAATAGATCCGTGTTCTAATTATGCGAGGGCCCTAATGGAGACGTTGCACATTAACACCCGGCAGGCCTCCCACTCCCGAAGTTATTGTTTTGGCAGTTTCTTTCCATCTAATGCTAGACTTTGGAATGATTTTCTCGCGTCTGTTTTCCACCTGCTCTTCCAAACCAACATCTTGTTTTCGTAATTTGTATTTTGGCCTTGAAGTTCTTGGCCTGATGTAGATCTCAGGTTAATGGAAAGAGAGAGAGAGAGAGAGAGAGAGAGAGAGAGAGAGAGAGAGAGAGAGAGAGAGAATATCTTGGAAATTCCAAGAGACACGTGACTTGGCCCCAGACCCACACGTGGTCGCTATTTCTTTAACGTGGTAAGACGGCATAATTCGGGCACTGCACGATGCGCAATGATGCAAGTTTTTATTTTAGTAGTTGGCAACCTCTCCGGTGCTCTCTCAACTCGGCGCATTCGTATGCTTTATGTATATGCGGTGTTAGTATTTTTTTTTTTTGTGTTACTTATTGCATGTATGGGCTCGTGTGCTTGCTATTTACGGTATGGTTGTAAAAGCCTTGGAGATTTAGCTTGGTATGTATGTATGTATGTATGTATATGTATGTATGTATGTATCGAGTATTTGTAGGTCTGTGGTTTATAAGTCTTCTTTTGAAAGCAAAAAGAGTTATTACAGTTATTATTAAATTAACCAGTGTTTTTCTTGGCAGAAATATATTTTATCAGAAGCATATTTGACACATTTAACCATTATTATGCTATTGTTCAAATTAATAATGTGCATATATACAGAAATATGAAAACTTGTTATAAAATGATACGTTGCGCGCGCACACATCACACTCCATTAACCCTTTTGTGCCTGGTCGCCGCAAAACGCAGTCACAAAAGTGCAAGATTAACAGATAAAAGAGGAAGAAGAGAGACGTAGAAAAATGAAAAAAGGCAAAATGGAACAAAGGGTGAGGGAGGAAAAGCGAGGGTGAAAAAAAAGTTGGTCATAACTTTCTGCAAACTGCTGCTCCTATCTCCATCTCCTGGCGTTTCTCTTTTGGGGAAATGGCTCATAACGCTGAGGAGAGGAAGGAGGTTCCAAACTTCTGCCAGGTTTTTGGCGAGCTTTTATTTCACGGCGTTGCAGCAGCAGCAGCAGGAGGGTGGGAGGGAGGAAGGGAGGTCGACGCGAAAGATAGTTCCTTGCGAAAAATATAGATGTTGGCTGTAGGGAGTGCTCAGGTTAACCTACTGTTTTCCGAGTTCTTTCAGTAAAGAAATGTTCTGGTTGGTCTCCTATATTTTTGTATAGCTTTTTCCTTGACAGTCTAATTTGTTACAGTTCGGGTGACGCTCATCCTTTCACCAGGGTCTGGGCTGGTTGAAGTCTTTAGATTAGGCGGCCTTCTGTCTGTGAAGTTAAAAAAAAAAGATTTAGTAAGACGTGAACTGATTGCTGGGTATTTCTTATTTAAAACGAATTTTGTAGCACAGAGCTAGAGTGAAAGTATCAAGACAGCAGTGTTCTTTATGGCAGACATGACTGGGGTCTTTGGAGCGCAGTGTTTGCATTTTGAGGAGATAGGTTCTTACGCAGAATATTGCCTGTAGTCTTTGAAGTACGCTTGAGATGAATTGGCCACAAAATGTTTGGAATGTCTTTACCAGAGCTCTTTGACAGCAGCTAGTTTTTTTTTTTTTCTTTTTTATAAGTGTGCAGCTGTGCTTGTTGCTTTTTTAACGTAAACTTGTTTTTGGGGCATGAGTGAGTGAGGTTTTCTGAGGTGTGAGACGTTGGATTCTCTTTTATTACTTGTTTTTGAGGTCTTAGTGAGATCTTGAGATGTGTGCGAATGAGTTGGTGTACAGTTATTTTTGTTTTCTGTAAAAGAAAGCTATTGAGATGGCTATTTGTCTGTCCGTCCGCACTTTTTCTGTCCGCCCTCAGATCTTGAAAACTACTGAGGCTAGAGCTCTGGCTGCAAATTGGTAAGTTTATCATCCACCATAAACGTATTAAATTGCAGCCCTCTAGCCTCGGTAGTTTTTATTTTATTTAAGGTTAAAGTTAGCCATGAAAGTGCGTCTGGCACCGCTTTAAGTGCCAAAAACACAGGCCATCACCGGACCGCGGCTGAAAGTTTCATGGACCGCGGCTGAGAGTTTCATGGGCCGTGGCTAGGAGTTTCATACAGCATTATACGCTGTATAGAAAACTCGATTGCCCCGAACAAACTTCGGCGCATAATTTACTTTCTTTTTTTATGTTTTTGCAGGTACTTTGGGAATTTTTTTCCCAGTGCAGTAACTTGATTCTGAGATTGATATTGGCAGGTTTGTGAGACTTCGACAGTGAATGGTAATGAGGTTTTGAGGATATTGCTTCTGGCAGGCTATTTCTGTGGTCTTCATGAGGTCTTTGGAGAAGACCATGCAAGCTATTTCAGTAGTCTCCACGAGGTCTTTGGTGAAGACCATAAAGCATCTTGAAGATAAAAGTGTCGAGGTGGCTGTGGTCTTTACGGAGGTCTTCGACAAGAGGGTTGGCCTGACTGTGTGCGAGGTCTTTGGTTAAGACTTTCTGTAAAGTCTATAGTTAAGATTGTAGTTAGAATACTTGTAGAGTCTTTGGTGAGATTATTTATGGAGTCTTGAATTAAATTATTTGTAAGGTCTTCATTGGGATTGTTTGTGGTGACTAGACAGAGATTGTGAGGTCTTGTGTCTTTCATGAAGATAATGTATGGTGGCATTTCTGATGTTTTATCTGAAGTCTTCACTGCGACCTTTTGTAAAATCTTTCACAGCAGAGTAGCACGTAAAACGTTTTAGGGTCCGATTTTATTGTTTTACTAGCTCACTTTTATGGCAAATTATTTCCTTCGAAAATGTTTTGGTTTCTGGTGCGATTTGACTTAAACGCAAGTGCAAGTCACAGGTGAATTTACGCACACGCATTGATAAAGGTGACCTAAAAATAATTCTGACCGGAATTATTATTTTTAATCATGCTAACAGTTGTAAATGTGCGCATTCGAAAGTCGAATTTTAGCTGCAATTCAAACTGTTAATCAGAGTAAGTCGAAAAGACTTACGATATTACCAGATGTGAGTAACTCAGATTGCTCCACCAATTTAAAAAAAGAAAATGTACCAAGAAGCATCAAAATTTATGAATGAATTACTGGCGATATTAATAAATGAATGAATAACATAAAGCGCTCAACTTAGCATGTTGCAATCTCAGATTTAGCAGAAGTAACATCCCTTGCAAGGTTGTTGACCCTCGTCAACTGTCACGAGGCAGCAGCAGAAACTTAATTAGCAGTTATAAATAATTTACTATCAACGGCAAGGTCTTTGAGAAGGCAGTTAGCCTCGAGAAGCATAATTTATTTAATAAAAC
>NC_089766.1:14626007-14636007 GCF_040412425.1 Macrobrachium rosenbergii | reverse complement strand
GTAGCTTGTAATTAGGGCATTATTGTGTGTGTATATGTATATATATATATAATTTATATATATACATATACATGTGTATATAAATAAAAAATATGTATATCATTATATATATATAATATAAATAATATATATATATATATATATATATATATATATATAATATATATGTGTATATATATTATATATACATATGTTTAAAAATAAATATGTATATGAATTATATTGTGGATTTTATTACTCAGATTGTTTTTCATTGTGAATCTATTACAGCAATTATATATATCATATATATAAATATATGTATATGCATATATGTGTGTGTGTGTGTGTAATATGTGGTTGTGCGCGAGCACGCATTTTTATTCGGGTCTTATATTTAATAGATTCTTTAAAGTCGAATTTAGATAATTAATTTTTCCCTCTCAAAACACTGGCTTCTCACAAACTTTACGGATTTAACTCCAAAGTATTTAAGAAACATCATCCAGTGGTTTTCTGTTGCAGCCAATAACTGTGGTCTGTTTTTGAGGCATCGACGACCTCGGATGTTGTGACTCGAGATTCGTGAGCCAATCAATCAGACGGGATTATCGCTTGTCATGTCTGCTGGGGGAGTATTAGGAATTTATTCTTTTATGGTCTGCGTTAAGGTTTTTATTTCTAGGTAATATATTAGATAAATGGCTATAAGAAATTATCTTTTAGAAATTAAATTTTCCAAATGTAAAGCATTTTAAATCATGTGACTGAAAGCAGATAGTTGCAAAATTGTATGTCATTTTCAGTGTCAGCTTATAATTTCAGTAATTGAAGACTGCAGAGGTGATGATAATTATTTGCTGAAATTTAGGTATAAGCCATACATTCTCTCTCTCTCTCTCTCTCTCTCTCTCTCTCTCTCTCTCTCTCTCTCTCTCTCTCTCTCTCTCTCTCTCTCTCTCTCTCGGACTAATCATTTCTTCCTGTTGGCTTTCCTCTGTTTTTAACCCAGTGCCAGTGTCAGCCCATTTTCGAGGGCAAGCAAGTGGTTTTCAGCTTCCTGTCAGCTGTAACAAATATATCAACAGTCATCAGTGATATTGGTTACTTCAAGGTTATACTGTTTGAGTCATAGATCCGAAAGGTTGACGTGTAATAATGCGGAGAATATTTTGCTCGCCTGAACTGAATCTCAAGTTACAGTCTAAAGTGATGAATTTGTTTTTTATTCAAAATTGCTTCTCTCTGAGCTGTAGATCATGTTTCGGTGAAATCCAGTTTGGTGACGTTTGTTCATTTTGATTCACACGTGATTTTAGTTATGTATTGACGGTTCTATATCTTGCTCACGCACTCTCACTATCTTCTGTTAACGAGTTATACCTTCTTTCTACTTACTCCACACCTTTCATCCTTTTTTTACTTCATTGGCTTTCAGCCTCAACGCTTAAATTCCATAAAAGGAAGGTGGTTGAGCAGTCCCATCATACATTTCCAACTTGTCTTCCTTAGGCAGTCAAAGTCTTTTCCATATTTTTTGCACACACCCTGTGTCCTTCACTTAATCTGTCTCATGTAGTCTTAGTTTCTCTCACACCCACAAAGACACTTATAATTTATATAATATATATATATATATATATATATATATATATATATATATACACATATACACAGTAAGTATATATACATACAGTATATGCGCTGATCTGCTGTTTCTTAGGCTGACAGCCAGTGGGGGGACAGGCCCAATGCCAATGACACATGGCCAGTGTGTCGCTACGCCCACTGTTTAACTGCACAGCCCGAGGGCTGGTACCTATTCTCCTACTGAACCTCTCCGGTTTTTTCGGACCGTTAGGCTGACGGGCTGCCGGATTTTTGCAGTGGCGCAATCCGAGCAGCAGGATATATATATATATATATATATATATATATATATATATATATATATATATATATATATATATATATATAAAAATATATTTATATATTTATATATTCATATGTATATGTATGCATATGTTTATATCTACTTACACATATACTGTATATATATACAGTGTATATATACATATATAAACTATATATATATATATATATATATATATATATATATATATATATATATATATATATATATATATATATATATATATATATATAAAATATAAAAATCCTTACAGGGCATTTAGTATAGAGAGCATTTATCTTTGACAGACAGTCATTTATTATCATTATGTTATTTATTTGTTCACATCATCATCGCATTCCTTGATGCCCCTTCAGTTTCGAAGATGCTAATTTAGGTGGCAGCATCTTTCACGCTTCAGGCACTTTGATTATATCAAAGGTCTCGCTGACAGTTTTATCTGGGTGGCACCTGCCTTTTCACCTGCTCTTTCCCCACCCCCTGCCTCCTCATTTGTCCTTTCCCTCCCTCCCTCCCTCCCTCCCTTCCTCTTTTTCCCTCCCATCCAGTGCTTTACTCAAGTCCCTCACCTTCTCCCTCCCCTGATACCCCTCCCCCACCTCCACATATGCCTTCCTTATTGCTTCTTTCATACCTCATCTAATTCCCTTTCTTGAGTCCCTCATAACCTTCCCCTCTCCTATCCTCCTCCTCCTCCTCCTCCTCCTCCTCCTCCTCCCTCCTCCTCCTCCTCCTCCTCCCTCCTCCTTCCTCCTCCTCCTCCTCCCTCTCTTCCCCTCCCCATCCCTCCATTCTCACTTCCCCTTTCCTTCAGGTGCTCTCTAGTTCACTTTCGAAGAAATGCTGTTCATAATAAGTGAGATTTCAGTTTCATCACGTTGTCAGTCATCTCTTATTGGCTCCGTATTTTTTTTTTTTCACTTTTAAAGATCTTAAATACTCTCCGTGTTACCAGACAGGGATTGGTACCCTGTCGAGCACCTAAAAGACGTCAGGCCAGTGGAAATATTTTCTTTGTAAAATGCTTAAAGTTTGTGCTGACGGTAAAATTGACAGGAAATTTACTAGTTATTTTCAGAATTAGGGTAGAAAATAGCAAGTTTCTTTTGGAGACTTTTCAGCAAATTTATGCTTCCAGAATTTGTCATTCTCTTTTGTTTCTTGGTGTCTCTTGTAGTGATTTATCTACCATAAAGAAATAAGGAACATGGCTTTAAAAACAGTCTAAGATAACGGTAATAATGTAAGAGAGGATCGGGATGTCAAGTCCTGACTACTGTCAAAACTGACGACAATATTGAGATGTTATGTACCATTCCCAATTCCGAACCAGGGCACTTTCATTCCATATACTTCCTTAGGGGCTACTGGCGAGAGGGGCAGCAGACCCCGGGCTGGACGACAGCATAAACGTGGAGTTTTTGACCGTAGAGTATATGTATCGCATGCACACATTAAATATGTGCATACACATCATAAGTGTGTGGAGGTAATTCATTTTGGTTGTACCAGATGTTCTTGTCATGTATGAATGGGAAGCGTTTGAAAGTTAGAGGAATTTCAGTCATTGAATTGTACATATTTTCAGCTTGCAAGACACTGCAAGCGTTGCTAAGCCTGGCAGCAATCCCTATATATACATATCTAATACCAACGATACTCCAGATACCAGTAAAGTGGGTGAATTTTAAGATGCCTTTTAGGTGCATAAAACTATTTCTGATATTTATAAAAACTGGAAAGTCAGCCACTCTTAGGTACATAAAACTATTTCTGATACTTATAAAAACTGAATATTGCGGTAATATTTGCAAAAATGATGGAAAGTCAGCCACTGTTAGGTACATAAAACTATTTCTGATATTTATAAAAACTGAATATTCCGGAAATATTTGCAAAAATGATGGAAAGTCAACCACTTTTAGGTACATAAAACTATTTCTGATGTTTATAAAAACAAGTTCCGGTAATACTTGCAAAAATGATGGAAAGTCAACCACTTTTAGGTACATAAAACTATTTCTGATACTTATAAAAACTTAATATTCTGGTAATATTTGCAAAAATGGTGGAAAGTTAGTCACTTTTAGGCACATAAAACTATTTCTGATATTTATAAAAACAATGTTCCGGTAATACTTGCAAAAATGGTGGAAAGTCAGCCACTTTTA
Organism: Macrobrachium rosenbergii; assembly: GCF_040412425.1. Taxonomy (NCBI): domain Eukaryota; kingdom Metazoa; phylum Arthropoda; class Malacostraca; order Decapoda; family Palaemonidae; genus Macrobrachium; species Macrobrachium rosenbergii. Next base: position 14,631,924 of record NC_089766.1, on the reverse strand, counting down.
GGTACATAAAACTATTTCTGATATTTATAAAAACTGAATATTACGGTAATATTTGCAGAAATGGTGGAAAGTCAACCACTTTTAGGTACATAAAACTATTTCTGATATTTATAAAAACTGAATATTGCGGTAATATTTGCAAAAATTGTGGAAAGTCAGCCACTTCTAGGTACATAAAACTATTTCTGATGTTTATAAAAACAATGTTCCGGTAATGCTTGCAAAAATGATGGAAAGTCAACCACTTTAAGGTACATAAAACTATTTCAGATATTTATAAAAACTGAATATTCCGGTAATATTCGCAAAAATGATGGAAAGTCAGCCACTTTTAGGTACATCAAACTATTTCTGATATTTATAAAAACTGAATATTGCGGTAATATTTGCAAAAATGATGGAATGTCTACCAAAGTTAGAATTTTTGCCATACGTATTAACTACCTTATTTCATAAGAAAAAAAAGCTAGGAAGAATGAGGTTGTTTGAAAAATTGGTGAAACTTTTCTTTTTAAACTTACAATATTGATATAACATTTGAAAAGAACAAATAAATTTCTCCACAAAATAGGGAAGATTGACAAGATGTTTTTAGATATTTATGCATGAGGTTTTACAGATAAGTGATATGCATTTCAGAATAATATTAGAAAAAATGAAAGATGTACAATATTTGAAAAACTCAGGTCTTAGATTTTAAGCGCCATTATTATTATTATTATTATTATTATTATTATTATTATTATTATTATTCAGAAGATTAACCACTGTTGGTTTGGAACAAGCATACAAGGGCCATTGACATGAAATTCAAGCTTCCAAAGAATATGCTGTTCATTTGAAATAAATGACAGAAGATAATAGGAAATACATAAAGAAGTCAATTATGAAAAAAGATACATGAAAAATAAAAAAGTAAAACAAATGCGCCGAAGGAGTTTTATGTACTGCGTATAATGCTGTATGAAACTCTCAGCCACGGCCCATGAAACTCTCATCCGCGGCCCATGAAACTTTCAGCCTCAGCCCGGTGGTGGCCTGCGTGGGTGGCACCTATAGTAGTGCCAGACGCACGATCATGGCTAACTTTAACCTTAAATAAAATACAAACTACTGAGGCTAGAGGGCTGCAATTTGGTATGTTTGATGATTGGGGTATGGATGATCAACACACCAATTTGCAGCCCTCTAGCCTCAGTAGTTTTTAAGATGGGCGGACGGACGGACGGACAAAAAGCCATCTCAATAGTTTTCTTTTACAGAAAACTAAACGAAGGATGAGTTGAAGGCCATTAGGAACTATTCGTTAAACTGTCACTTCCCTCATCAGTCACGCGTAATCGCCTACTGACATCGCGTGGCTTCTTGCAATCAATCATCGTGTTGAAGTATCGACGTCGAGGAATTGCATGTGCAACCGGAGCGGTAATTGAAGGGCGGCAGTTTCATGGGAATGCAAATTGCAGCTCTGGGTAAGTCGAGACCGAAAATAAACGGAAGTAAATTGTTTTCGTGAATTTTGTTGGTATAATGTGGAGGTTTCTTTTGTGATGTGAATTATCAACCTCTTTTTTCTCCCCTTAGGGGGATAATGCAACCTCTTTTTTTCCCCTAAGGGGGATAGTGCCGTCAGTGCACCTCACGCAGTGCACTGTATGTTGTACTTATATAAGGATCTTTGCAGCGTCCCTTCGGCCCCTAGCTGCAACCCCTATCATTTCTTTTGACTTTACCTCCTTTCATATTCTTCCTTCCATCTTACTTTCCACTCTCTTCTAACAGTTGTTTCTTAGTGCAGCTGCGAGGTTTTCCTCCTGCTATATCTTTGTAAACTTTTACTCTCAATTTTCCTTCCAGCGCTGAATGACCTCATAGGTCCCAGCACTTGGCCTTCGGCCTAAATTGTATATTCTGTATACTATCAACTTCTGGGTACATTTTCCTGCAGCAGAAGACCGGAAATAAACAAACAAGCATAATCCAATTACTCACCCCCCCTTTTTTTTAAGACGTAACTTTTGCCTCATGTATAAAATTGTATTTTGTAGCTTTTGTTTGCTTATCTGATTGCTTTTTGTAGTTTTTTAGTTTTCTGTAAAAGAAAACTTTTGTGCCGTCTTTGTCTGTCCGTCCGCCTTCAGATCTTAAACCCTACTGAGGCTAGAGGGCTGCAAATTGGTATGGTGATCGTCCACCCTCCAGTCATCAAACATACCAATCGCAGCCCTCTAGCCTCAGTAGATTTTATTTTATTTAAGGTTAAAGTTAGCCATAATCGTACTTCTGGCAGCGGTATAGGTACCAACAACATAGGCCACCACCGGACCGTGGCTGAGTTTCATGGGCCGCGGCTAAGAGTTTTATGGGCCTTGGCTGAGGTCACCATCAGACAGAAAACTCGATTGCGCCGAAGAAACTTCGACGCATTTTTTACTTGTTTTATTTTGGTTTCATTGCTACGTTTATTATATTTTACTCTAATTCTCCTCTTAGCTTTTGATGCTTTTATTTCTTATGTGGCCGTTTGATCGTTTGGTCCAGATTATGAATTTTAACAAAAATAACACATGTATGTATGTATGTATGTATGTATGTATGTATGTATATTTTCTATGGCCAGAAGAAAACCCAAAGAATGAAGGATCCCAAAGCGGAACAGTAGAAGGAAACAAACAGTCCCCGAAACGTATCAGCTGAAGACCATGAATATGACAGACGGACAGACAGCGAGACAGACAGACACACGCCGTCCAGAGCTGACATTTAGGTAGGAAATAAAAAGTGATAAAAGTCGGGAACGCCATATCCATCCTGAAAAGCGAAGATGGACGGATTGAATTTTTTTTTCTGACCCACAATCTTTTTAAGGGGGATTTTTCCCAGTGGCCCTGGCATTGGTCCTAATTGCCCTTTGTTACGTAACGCGGCCTTGGTGACTGTAGAATGGTTATGTGACAGGGGGGAGCCCCTTTCCCCGTAGTTTCTAATTCAGCCGGGAGATTTATTGGCCACCGAAGCGTGCAAAAGAAGTTATGTGGAGTTCAACGGGAGGCTGTTAAATGAGATTGGGATTAGAAAATGGTCGCATTTAGATATCTGGGGGTGATTGGGAAGTCTTATGTAAGGTATCTGAGATCAGTAGGAAGGAGGTCGATTGGTTTGTTACTTAAATAATAATTATTTAGTGGTGATTTATGCGATTTTTTATTTATAGGCATTTTTACTATTTTTTTTTTTTTGGACGTATGTGAACAATGTGTGTTTTTGCTTGATAATGTCTCCCCATTGTATTTGTACTGATCCAGAAAATAATTTGTAGATTTGTAAGACCCAAAAGCCTTAGATATTACGAATATTGAGATTCCAAATGATAGGTAGATAGATGTGAAGAAAACAGCCTCTTAATGTTGCGTGGAAGAAGGACAAGCAGTTGGTCACAACGAGACCTGAGAGGGAGAGAGGGGTGAATTTGAGGAAATCATTAATGAATTATCACTAAGAGAACTGTCTTTCGTCTTTGAGTGGCGGGTTTGGCATTGCCCAGACTAGTCTCTCAATTAATTTACTCATTAATGTGCATCCTCACTACAGTAAAAAAAGTCATAAACATATTTCGGCAACTCATCACATACATGTCACAAATAGATTGGCAACAAGTCAGCGACGTTAAGCGGAGAACAAATCTTTGGCAAATGTTAGATGATGGTATGAAGCACTGGTAAGGACTACCAAGGAGTTGTTGATTTGTATTCAATCTGTTTGTGATGTGTGAGCAGCAAATTGTTGATTTACAGTATATTCAACCTGTTTGTGATGTGTGAGCAATACGTTGTTGATTTGTATTCAACATGTTTGTGATGTGTGAGCAATAAGTTTTTGATTTGTATTTAACTTTTTGCAATGTGTGAGCAATAAATTGTTGATTTGTATTCAACATGTGGCGTGTGAGCAATAAGTTGTTGATTTGTATTCACCCTGCTTGATGTGTGAACAATAATACTTGATTTGTATTCAACTTGTTTGTGATGTGTGAGCAATAAGTTGCTGATTTGTATTCAACTTATTTGCAATGTGTGAGCAATAAATTGTTGATTTGTATTCAACCTGTTTGATGTGTGAGCAATAAATACTTGATTTGTATTCAACTTGTCTGTGATGTGTGAGCAATAAGTTGTTGATTTGTATTCAACTTTTTTGCAATGTGTGAGCAATAAATTGTTGATTTGTATTCAACATGTGGTGTGTGAGCAATAAGTTGTTGGTTTGTATTCAACTTTTTTGCAATGTGTGAGCAATAAATTGTTGATTTGTATTCAACGTGTTTGATGTGTGAGCAATAAGTAGTTGATTTGTATTCAACTTGTTTGTGATGTGTGAGCAATAAGTTGTTGATTTGTATTAAACTTTTTTGCAATCTGTGAGCAATAAATTGTTGATTTGTATTCAACCTGTTTGATGTGTGAGCAATAAGTTGTTGATTTGTATTCAACCTGTTTGTGATGTGTGAGCAATAAGTTGCCAACATGTGTTTATGACGTTTTAGTAACAGTGTGAACGCACCCTTTACGTTTATGGTTGTTGACTTGTTTTCAACCTGTCTGTGGTGTGCGTGCGTTTAGTTGCTGGCGTGTGTTTGACATCCTTTACTTACTTACTCATTGGATTCTTTAGAAGAAGAAGGATTCTTTAGACCTGCACTGGACCGTTAAGGTATGATACAAGTTCCACGGGCGACTTTAGTGTCAGAGCATTCAGTTATTCTTGACGATATAAATGAGGTTCCTTTAAGACTGGTTCTCAAATTTGTTGGTGTCGTTATCCCCGGGGGCAGTGGTGTGATAGTTCACCCTTACCCCTCCCCCATTCCTCTTCAGTTATGTGAAGTTATAATGTAAAGGAGAGAAAAATATTGGAATGCTTAATTTCTTATGCATTTTATTTGTAAGAAATTAATTTTACTTTTACTCAAGTCTTAAGAAATAAAGAATTTAAATTTTAGACATTATTCCTCTGACAAAAAATTAAAATTAAAGCATTGTTCTTTTTATTACAAATTGGAATTAAAGCATTATTTATTTGGTAATTAATAGAAAATAAAGACATTATTCCTGCATTAATAATGGGAAAGTGCCTCGTTACACCCCAGACAATGCTTCATAACCCCCAGGAGGATAATTACCCCCAGTTTGAGAACCACTGCTTTAAGATGAGAGGGAGCAATGAAACTCCACAGTTGATGAAAAGGACAGTGAATTCAGTCATACTTCTCTCGTTAGCCACCATTTTGCATAAACTTGTCCATTATTGGACAAGATCAAATACATTTGTTATGCACAGAGTCTATTGTATGAATTTCACTTAATTTTCGTAAGTTTTTAAAGTTAAAGTTACTGTTTTTTGCATGAGTTTCTAACTATTACAGTGTTTCTATACTCTGTAAATAATAATTTCAACATGGTTTTAGAAATATGTACTAACATAAATACTGCTGAGAACATTATCCTTCTTTTGTACCCACGGTAAGGTGTAATTATTAGCAGTAACAATAAACCAGCTGTTAGAATTTAGTTATTGTCTTGGTTGTGTTTCATAGGGTCACAGAACATTTCAGATAGAGAGTTGTGTCACAACAGTTTTTGCCCTTTATGCAAATGCTAAGATGCACTTAAGATAGACGCATGTTTTTGCCTGGGCGAAATCGTCTTCACTTCTTGTTTGTCCAAGTGCCAGGGTGTGGTATGTGAAAACTATCTCTCTCTCTCTCTCTCTCTCTCTCTCTCTCTCTCTCTCTCTCTCTCTAGATTGCTCTTCTCTCTAAGATAAAATAACCAGCTCTTTTTTTTTCTAGGATAGTGAACACAAAACCATCTATAGTTAACACGGAAACAGCTCTCTTTCACTGTAAGTTACCATATAA
>NC_089766.1:14613507-14623507 GCF_040412425.1 Macrobrachium rosenbergii | reverse complement strand
AGACAGAAATGTAGGTAGAAAATAAAGATAGCTCCGTGAAGACATCTTCAAGATCTCCATGAATTCTGGATTGCCTGAAGGGACGTTAATGAACAAAGTCGAAACTTAATTACGAGACTTAATCACGAAGATTCAAGAAAGCGATAAACTCGATTACGAACTGAGCCAAACACATTTCAGTATATTAGATGAAACTCAAAGTTCTTAGGACAACAGCAGTTCTTTATATAATTTCAACAACAGAATCCCCCGTACGTGGGTAGTGCCGCCATTGCACCTCACGTGGTGCACTGTAGGCATTACTCAAGGGTCTTTGCAGCGTCCCTTCGGCCCCTAGCTGCTGCTACTTTCATTCCTTTTACTATAACTCCTTTCATATTCTCTTTCCTCCATCTGACTTTCAACCCCCTCTAATAGTTCTTTCTTAGTACAACTGTGAGTTTTTCTTCCTGTTACACCTTTCAATCCTTCTTACTGTCAATTTCCCTTACAGCGCTGAATGGCCTCATAGGTTCCAGCGCTTGGCCTTTAGCCTAAACTATTATATTCAGTTCCAACAACAGAATCAAGTATGGCTTGTAAAGAGTACTTGTGTTTGTATCATGTGCTGAGGTGAGATGGGATTATGAAATCGAAGAAATTAAAAAAAATGTAGATTTAGTGGGCCCATTGCATCATGTTAAGACTGGATGCAGAACTAAGTCTGGATTTGTAGTCGTGATTCATTTAACGCTTTGTTGAGCTCTGACACTACTGTTATGCGTGTAAAGGAAACGGAAGCTTCCTGCTGTTTGTGAAAGAAAACGTTAATAAAACAGAATAATTTAAATGGCGAAGCGCTTTTGGGCAACATTATAAATTGCTTCCTTGTACGAATTCAAACTTGAATGACATCATGCGTCTGGATAACTTGCTAATTGCCAGGGCAGACATTTGCATTATTTGATTGCTTATTATCATTCGTTTTGCATATATCATTGACTTTTTGCACGACTGATATTATTTTCTCGGAATAAGTTTTTGTTATATTATACTGTTTTGTAATTCCAAGAAGCCTATTCTTACCCTCTGATTGTTTTTGCAATATTAACCTTTTGGTTTGTTTATAGTTTACCATCTCCCATAATTATGAGTGGTTTGAACAATGCCAATTATCAGCTAAGCCATAAATACAATTCACGAAAGAAACAGTAAGTTTTCTGCGCTTGTTTATGATCACAAAACAAACAGTACCCGGTAAGTTTTCTGCGCTTGTTTATGACCACAAAACAAACAGTACCCGGTAATGAAAAAAAAACAACATCTCTAGCCAGTTGTACCAAGAAGTACAGATGCACCGTTGACGCGTAATAACAAAAACCGGAGGAAGACTCAGCACTGCAACCAACAACGAACCTATTCTTAACCGCTGCTATGCACGTTCCATTGGCCTGGGATTTGGGTAAAACGAACGCAAACACTTGGAAGGACTTTTCTTCTGCCGGGTGTTCGGTCGAGTTTCTTTAGTTACGTAAGGGAGCCAGCAGGAATTGGAGCGCTCGGTTCTCGTTTTCTTTCATGGCAAGTTCTCCGTTTTTTGTTGCTGGGGTCTCTCTCTCTCTCTCTCTCTCTCTCTCTCTCTCTCTGATGTTTTGGACGAGTTTTGGCTTTAATTGTTTGTATATATAACGGTTTGGATTTGTACAAATTCCTGTCGTTGACCTTAACTTTTAAGACCATTTATGCATATATTCCTCACGAAAGTGTATGTATATATATATATATATATATATATATATATATATATATATATATATATATATATATATATATATATATATATATATATATACACACACATACACAGTCGAACATTGATGCCAAAATATCTTTGTTTTATCAAGCCTGTTGTTAAAAGCAATTCTCCCAAACATTATCCCACCTGCCCATGAACTCCTGCCTTTGTAAATACTGGTTTAACGGTTTCCTAGCGTTTATTTTAGTGATTTTACAATAAAATAAACAAATCTTACCCAGATTACCGTCTAGAGCAGGGACACATTTACATCAAAGCTGCTTGCATGCTTGGAGAGTCGCCATTATCCACAGGATCTGTCACTGATGCCGTGAGAAGTTTGCCATTATCTGCACGGAATATGTTGCGTGAATATGGACCTATAACAACCCTTATTCGAATCAAGACTTCATTTTACGTCAAATGGGTCTCACGTAAAACTTATAATATTACGTAAGCTAAGTCTGATGTCAGTTGCTTACATGTGACTTTAGTTTCACGGAGTTTCCTTTACATTGGTAAATAAGGGTTCAGTTTCTGGTTAGCAGTGTTGCCTGTACAATATGACTGTCTGCTGTTCAGTGTCTACATAATTAGATCAAAGGTATTGAATTAATTCTAATCATGACATTTTAGTGCTGGTAAACAACTTTTAAACCATGTTTTAAGTGCCCCATCAGATTTGAATGTTTTTTTTTCAAATAATGTTTCCCAAAGAAGTGTATCTCTCTCTCTCAACCTACTACAATTTGATTTAGCTTGGCTCTTTTTTTCACATTACAAAAAACCCAACTTGCACCATGTCTACACATTATTGTACCCGTAATGTAAGTTCAGATGTTGATGAGTTTTCCATTTTTATTTTCAACTGAACCTTTGCATAACGTCCCATAATTGACTTGACTCCGGTGTACATCATAGCCCAGGCCAGTATTTGAGATTCAACACATCTCGATGTATGGAAAATGCGCACATCACGAAGAGGTACTGGTATTGCAATTTCACCTGAATGCAGGTTTCTCTTGGTAACATTTAGTTTCCCATGTTTTGCTCCTGTTGTAAACGTTACATAAGGAGTCTAACTGCAAGTGCTTCAATGTCACCTGAGCTTACCTTTTTTTGGTGAGGATCGCAGAATGTAAACACGTTACGTCATCATTTACATGAAAGGGGACTTACGCAAGAAGTATAATATTTCGTAAACAACGTTTGGCGTCAGTAACTCGATGTGACGTCAGTTACTCAAGGTGTTTCTTCTAAATTATGAAATGAGGTTTTGGTTTTTATTAACAACATTACGACGTCTCCTGCTCAGTATCTGCACAATTAGATCAGCGGCATTGAATCCATTATAATCAAAACATGTTGATGTTAAACAATTTTACACCCTTATTCAACTTCCCATCAGATTTGATTGTTTGCGGGAAAAATTGATTCCAAGTTTATCTCTCTCTCTCTCTCTCTCTCTCTCTCTCTCTCTCTCTCTCTCTCTCTCTCTCTCTCTCTCTCTCTCTCAAAACTACAGTTTTTTTACTGCAGTAACCGAACCTGGACTGTGCTGTCACATTATTATAACCGCAAAGTCAGGCCAGATGTTAATGAGTTTTTTCTTTTTTACAATTATTCTTTATTTCTAATTGAATATTTGCATAATTTATATCACCACGGTGTATATCAGTCAGGCCAGTCTCGGAGATTTAATAAATCAATCTCGCTGGTGTATGAAAAATGCTTGCAGTACATGCATGGCAATGTCACCTGAATGCTTCCTTCTCTTGGCAATATTTAGTTTCCCGACCCACCGCGTTTTTAACGCGTTCCGTCACGTGACCATTTTTTCGCTCCTCTTGTAAACACGTTACATGAGGAGCCTGACTGCAAGTACTGACTTCAGTGTCACCTTAGCGTACCTCCGTTTGGTGTGGGCCGTAGGATATAAACACCTTACGTCATCAGGTCGACAGTGCGGCTGCGCTACTCATGCCGCTTCGAGTGCCAGTTGGAGAGAGGGCCGGATAGGAAAAATATTTTAGAGGGTAAGAAGTGATGTCGGGAGAAATTTTTCGTCTGCCAGATGTGGCTGCCAAGGAGGATACTTGTATAATCAAAGAGGATTTGGAAGAATGTAATTGTTACCGAAGAAATATGTTGGCAATGGGTTGTTTGTGGTAGGGGTACTCGAAGGGATGTTTACTGTGGTGGGTTTAAAGGGCTGTTGTGAATTTTATAGTGGGAGAGAGAATCATTTGCAGTGGTCTTCAACTCCACTACGTTGAGGGTTAAGGTGACTTAAGGTGATTTGTGATAGGAGGCGTTTGGTACTAACAATTTAAGGGTGTGTTGGTATTGGGGGATTCAAGATGTTTTTTGGTAGAAAATTTAAATGCTGCCTCTTAATAAAAGCTTTTAAATGGCAGTTTATTTTGTTTGGATTACAAATAATTTGAAGGAATGTTGTGCTGATGTGGGATTAATGATAGCTGAAAGAGATTTTTGTTGAGTTGATTATCTTATTTTGATACTAAATTGGAAATTTTTATTGTTTCGAAGATAAGGAAAAATTAGTGTAAGTATGTTTGCATGTGTATGTATTGTATATGTGTATATATATATATATATACTAAATATATAATATATATATATATATATATATATATATATATATATATATATATATAAATATATATATATATATATATATATATATATATATATATATATATATATATATATATATATATATATATATATATATATATATATATATATATATATATATATATATAACGTGTGTCTGTTTGTGTTTCTCTTAAAGTACAGAGCAGAAATTTTAATTATTATTCAGAAGATGAAACCTGTTCATATGGAACGAGCCCACGGGGGCATTGACTTGAAATTCAAACTTCCTAAGAATATGGTGTCCATTAGGAAGAAGTAAGAGAAAGTAAAGGGAAATACAGGAAGAAGAGATCTCACTTAATGAAAAAAAATCAGTTAATAAACAGATAAAAATGTATTGAAATGCAAGAAGATTAGTATTAGGGTAGGAATGCATTGCATCTTCGCTTGAACTTCTGAAGTTCCAATCGCACGACATTGTCAGGGAGGCTGTTCCACAGTCCAACGGTGTGGGGACTAAAGGACCTCTGGAACTGAGAAGTTCGACAGCGAGGCACATTCACTGCATACTGGCGCTGCCGTTCAGCGAATCTGGTTGCTCTTGGCAGGTAAAGGGGGTCTGGAAGCAATTATGAATGTGAAAAATCTGTTAAAATGCAACTTGTGAAAATGACAAACCAGAAACAATCCGTATATGGACTAAGTCGTAGCTGCCACTATTTAGTCTCGTGATTTCTGTCTCGAGATCTACAATTAACACTGAATAAAAATCCCTGAAGCGTAGAGTGTCTAACACCCAATTACAAATAACGTCACCCATGAGATCGCAGCTGCCATCTCATCTTTCCGCTGATTGGTGAAATTGGAAGCTCGGTGGAATGACCGTCTACGTTTCACGATCGCGATACGCAGTGTTCTAGAGAACAAGTATTACTACTTTTTTTTATTTTGTATGTTTAGTGTATTAAAATTAGCATAGATGAAATAATTAAAAGTAGCATAGGTAAAATAATTAAAAGTATCAGAGATAAAATAATGAAAAGCATAGATTAGATAAAAAAGTAGCATAGGTAAAATAATAAAAAGCATAGATGAGATAAAAAACTACCATAGATAAAATTAAAAGTATAGATTAGATAAAAAAGAATTTGCATAGATAAAACAATAAAGTAGCATAGATGAAATAAATGGAGGGAGGTGATAGATAATCCCAATTTTACTGTGACCGGCGGTCACTTCATTTAATCATCCATACAGGAGGAAATGGCAGTGCCGCTCAGAAAGAATGCCAAATCTACGAAATTATCTCCCTTTTCCTGGAAAGTTAGAACGGGATTAAGTAAATATGGCAACAGTGCTAATCGCCTTCGAGTCTCAACCTTGCGTAGCCAGACTGTAGTACCTGTGCTCCTCAGGGGGATAGTGCCGTCAGTGCACCTCACTGGGTGCACTGTAGGCATTACTAACAAAAGGATCTTTGCAACGTCCCTTCGGCCCCTAGCTGCAACTCCTTTCATTCCTTTTATTGTACCTCCATTCATATTATCTTTCTTCCATCTCCTAACAATTATTTCATAGTGCGACTGCAATGTTTTCCTCCTGTTACGCCTTTCAAACCTACCTTCTCTCAATTTCCTTTCCAGCGCTGAATGACCTCGTAGGTCCCAGTGTTTGTCCTTTGGCCCAAACTCTACATTCCATTCCTTTCCATTCCTCCTGTCATATGCAAGGGGCTCGTGCGGAGAAGTATGTGGAAAAGTCGACCTGTAATTAATCACTTATTTGGCAGATGTCAGCGATGTTTACAAGGTAAATTATTCATACGTAAAAATAGACTGGGATAATGTGCGTCATCACGAGAGACCAGCTGATGGCGCAAATGCGTCAGATATATGAGCCTTGCGTCAATGGGATCATTCTTTTCTGTTTTATTCATTGTTTGCCCAATTATTGCCTTTGTGTTGGTGGTGCGGGACTGATTCTCCACAAATTAAATAATTCAATTACTAATGTTCCCGTAGGGGGGTAGGGCCGTCAGTGCACCTCATGCGGTGCACTGTAGGCATTACTTAAGGGTCTTTGCAGCGTCACTTCGGCCCCTAGCTGCAACTGCTTTCATTCCTTTTACTGTACCTCCATTCATTTTCTCTTTCTTCTATCTTACTGTCCACCTCTACTAACAATTGATTCCTAGTGCAACTGGGAGGTTTTTCTCCTGTTACACCTTTCAGACCTTTTACTGTCAGTTTCCGTTTCAGCGCTGAATGGCCTTAGTTGGCCCAGTGCTTGGCATGTATCCCTAAATCTATACATCAATCAATTACTAATGTAATTTTAATTTTTTTCAGGTATGTGTGATAGGAGTGAATCTGGAACTTCGATAAGTAAGTGTTATTAGAAAGAAATTTTAAAGTAAAAATGAAAGTGTATATATACATATATACTGTATATATACATATGTATACATATATATATACATATACAGTATATACATATATCATTGGTCTTATCCATGTTCATACTGTATGCAAGGACACTAGTACACACATATATTTATGCAGAACAATAATATGATCAAAGAGGCAGACACTTTGCTATCCGTGTAGACATCCCGGGATTATATATGTAATCAACGGATAGGTTTGCTTAAAAAGCAAATGGATGTTACAGACTAAATACACACACAAAAACAAAGCCACTACAACACCTTCTAAAAACATAACAAACATCTCACACGTCTCGAACTCTCGCCATACCCGCGCAATAACTTCTCGCTGCTGGGAAGTAAGGGCGTTGGGTCGGGTATGATACATGAAACATACGTACCGGGGTCTAAGCGATGTCAGGCAGGGCAGCCGATCGAGACCACAGGTCTACCCCAAAGCCAAATCAAAAACGTCCTTCAAAGAAGGCATCGTGCTTACCCCATACAAAAATGGGAATAAAAGACGTTAAAAGAAAAAGAAGAAGAAGAAGAATAATATGAATAACAGAAGTGCATATACTTTAGCTTCGATGAATATGTATATATGTATGTATATGTTAATGACTTCGTTCATCAGCAAACAGCGCATATACATCGTATGAACTGTCTGCAAAACATCCGTTGGTCTTTACTACGTCTCCACAAATGTGATGCAAATGATGTATGTTTTGCAGCAGAACTTTTTTTTTTTTTTAGATTTTTAGCATTGGTAGGCACAGTGGAGACACTTGTGTGTTTATGTGTGTGCGTGTTTTCTTGTCAGTTTTGTGTGCTCTAATTGTGTATATTTGTGTCATTGATGGTTTTGTATATTGATAATTTTTCGGTTTTTTGTTCTTGAAAAGATTTTGCCATATCGCTGTATATCTACTGTACAAGAAGTTCGTACGAACGTATATAAATTCTCTCTCTCTCTCTCTCTCTCTCTCTCTCTCTCTCTCTCTCTTATCTCTCTCTCTCTTATTCATTACTTCTTTCATCTCCTCACATTCTTTCTTTTTCCCTACTTCTTTCTTCTTTCTCCTTCACCTACTTACCTTTTCTCTCTCCTCCTCCTCCTCCTCCTCCTCCTCCTCCTCCTCCTCTCCTCTCCTCCTCCTCTCTCTCTCTCTCTCTCTCTCTCTCTCTCTCTCTCTCTCTCTCTCTCTCATATATTCATTACTTCTTTCACCTCATCACATTCTTTCTCTTTCCCTATTTCTTTCTCCTTCTCCTACTTACCTCATCTCTCTCTCTCTCTCTCTCTCTCTCTCTCTCTCTCTCTCTCTCTCTCTCTCTCTCTCTCTCTCCCTCTCTTTTCGTTTGTATTTGTCCCGACTTCATTCTTAAATCCGGTCCATTAACTCTGCCAATCCTAGCAGCGTCAATCCTAAATTCTCTCTTTTGTACTACATCCTTCAGAAGAGCCTTAGGCAGTTACATTCCGATTTACTTTTTGCACTATTTAAAGTTTCATTTTTCTCTGTTTACCCGCTTCTCCTGTTGTCATTTAGGTCACACCAAGCTTCCTAGATGTGTTTCAAGTTCAGAAGCGCGTTGTTGATATTTTTGGAAGATTGTTGGCAGATGTATAATGGTATTTACAGTATCCGTGTTTATTGTCATGTATGCATTTGTCTCGGTATTTTCGATAGATTATAAATAAATGACTTTATGTAAAAATTTTAATTTTTTTGCTATTTGTTCGAGTATTTTACTTCTTCACATTATCTATCTATCTATCTATCTATCTATCTATCTATCTATCTATCTATCTATCTATCTATCTGTCTCCCTATCTATCTATATATATGTTTAACTGAATTACGAAAATATGGAACGTGATGAATATATAAATTAGACAAAATCCACAAAGGAAGAGAACACTGGAGTGCTGCGAGGCCTTTCGACTGTCGTCCGTTACTTAGTAGACACTCTGAGTAAAGGACGCCAGTCGAAGGGCCTCTCAGCACTCCAGTGCTTCTCTTTCCTTCGTGAAGTAACGGACGCCAGTCGAAAGGCCTCATAGCACTCCAGTGTTTGTCTTTCCTTCCTTCGTATATATTTTGATATATATATATATATATATATATATATATATATATATATGTGTGTGTGTGTGTGTGTGTGTGTGTATATGTGTGTGTGTGTGTGTGTCTGTGTGTGTGTATTAGTAAGAAATATATAATTTGAAGTTCATAGGTTCACAACTGTTAAGCTAGAGAGAGAGAGAGAGAGAGAGAGAGAGAGAGAGAGAGAGAGAGAGAGATTATGAACATTGTGTCAGGTACCGAGAGAGGGATTAAATTCGCGTCTTCCTTGCAAGAGCAAACCAGACAGGGGAGACTGATGAACCTTGCAGTATCGTCTGGAACCTCGACGAGAGAATCCCTCTGAGGGAACTATTGACGAGCATGACCTTTTATCCAAATCGAATCTCCCCTGTTAAGGGCACCATTACGAAGCATTATCGAGTTAAGACCCCAGTGAGTTAAGGTCGCTCTCAGCAGCCACTGAGGCGTCAGGTCTTCTGACGTAGTTGTGAGGTGGCGGCGCGATTGGCTGGAGCTGTTATGATGGGTTGTTGTTGCTGTTGTTGTTGTTGTTAGTGTATTAATCGTGTTAAGTGTCCTGAAGTTGTTTGTTCTTTTCGTAGTCGGGCGGAACGGTCGACTTAATTTGAGACTACCTTGTTAAAGAGTTTTTAAGAATTTGGTAAAAACCAAAGAAGTAATTGATTGTCAGGAAGATATATATATATATATATATATATATATATATATATATATATATATATATATATATATATATATATATATATATATATATATATATATATATATATATGTGTGTGTATATATGTTTTGTGTTTGTATATATAGATATATGCAGTATGTACATATACATTATATATATGCATATATCTATATATTTATATATAACATATATATATATATATATATATATATATATATATATATATATATATATATATGTATATATGTATAATAAATGTACTGGTGCTGACGGTAAATATCCGCAACTGATATCATGGAAACTAAGCGCGATTGGACACTCATGCTTCTGGGCACCTACCATTGGCTGCAGTAATATCGGTTGTAGACATTTAACGTTAGCTAAAA
>NC_089766.1:14583507-14603507 GCF_040412425.1 Macrobrachium rosenbergii | reverse complement strand
ATATATATATACATATATATATATATATATATATACATACATATATTTATATATATATATTTGTATATATATATTTATAGTTAGTGTGCGTGCGTGTTTGTGCGTATATATTTTATTACTTAACCCCATTCTCTCTCTCCGTTAGCTCTAGAATCACGTGAGCGAAGAAAGCTTCGTTGTATAGAAAATTCCTGCAGAGTATTTTCGTAAATTTCCTCAGAACGGATCCGTGGGTCGTAAATTGTGGTCGTAAATTAGTCGTTCGTAACCTAAATCGACTTTATTCAAGGTACGACTGCAAAGTTACGTTGCTTGGGTCCGTTTTGAGGACACATGCGAAAGTCTGAAGGTATTTTCTGGTCAGTGAACGTTTCTTTGCTTTTTGCAGGGTTTTAAAATTGATAATGAGAAAGGGAACGTACCCAGATAATAATAATAATTGACATTCAAGCGCGCACACACACATACATACATATATATATATATATATATATATATATATATATATATATATATATATATATATATATTTATATATACTATATGTATACATGTATATATATACATATATATATATATATATATATATATATATATATATATATATACATATATATATATATATATATATATATATATATATATATATATATATATATATACATATACATACACACACAAAACACATACATACATACACACAAAAAGTGTAATCAGTTTTATCTGTCATGTGACGTATAAAAATAAAGGGCTGGCACGTCACTTCCGTGAAAAAATAAATTCAAACATATATACAGTCGAAAAATATGCAAAGAAATGAAAATGGAGTCCAGCGAAAAAAGAAAGTGGGACGCAGCCTCGTGGCGGATTAACACCAAAGCCTAGTGAATAAAACCGCCCGAACAAACGTCGCCCTTTCTCACGGCAGAGGTATTTTATTTCGTGGAAGGCTGAAAAGCGCAGCCAAGAATGCTTGGCAGAGTTGCGTAACCCTGCTTCAAGAAGGTTCGCTTGTATCTATTCTTTATCCCCTCACCGGCGCAATATTTGGGGAAAACCCCTCCCGAACCACTTTCATCTACCCGCTTGATTCAAGCACCATGCAGGTTATTTCGTATTTTTGAGTTCCGGGGGCCACCTTGTTGCTGGGGTTAATCGAAAGTCTTTTGGGTGACCTTCCGTTCTCACGGGTTAACTTCGTTGCATTCTGTTAGCCGTCGATTTTGTTGGCTCAAGTTTGCAGGTTGAGTTTGTTCCGACTTTCTTTGGATCGTGAACGAACCGATTGCCAGATACAACCTTGATATCTCCCGTTACATTTGCATGAATTTTTTGGCAGAGTGAGCCTCTTTCTCTCTCTCTCACTCTCTCTCCTCCCAACAACTCAAATAAATAGACAAACATGCCATGAATTAGAGCACTGTTAGAAATTTATGGCGGGTCTTAGGCTGGCGGTCAAGTGGCATGAGATTACAATTCTTCGTCTTCAGCATTCAAGTTCATTTAATGGCTGTCACGTCATCTTATGACGTGTCTGTCTGTCTGTCTGTCTGTCTGTCTGTCTGTCTGTCTGTCTGTCTGTCTGTCTGTCTGTCTGTCTGCTTCTTTTTATTCCCAGACAAAATTTAAAAGTGCCATAATTATGATTGGTTGCGGTATTTGATTATGCTGATTTTGCCAAAGTTGGCCTCACTGGGTGGGGCAAATTGAAGGGATGATGAACATAATTCACCCGTAAGGGGAATGGTGCTGTTAGTACACCTCACACGGTGCACTGTAGGCATTACTTGAGAGTTCTTTGCCGCGTCCCTTCGGCCCCTATAGCTGCAACCCCTTTTATTCCTTTTACTATACCTACGTTCATATTCTCTTCCATCTTACATTCCACCTTCTCCCAAAAGTTGTTTCAACATCATTTTCAGCGCTGAATGACCTCATGGGTCCTAGCGCTTGGCCTTTGGCCTAAATTTTATATTCCAGTTCCAAGTTTTACAAACAAATATTCACGGTTCCAAAAGCCAGAGCAAAGAGATGGCAGTACCGTAACCAACCGAAACCAGACCTCTGATTTGTTTATGACGTGAAATAACAACGCTCGTTCAGTTCCTAACTGAGAAATTATCCAAGACCTAATTAGTATAATTGCCTCACTTCCTAGTCACGCTCATTTTCAACTGTGAGGTCAAGTCCAGTGGTTCTGGGATTTTTGTCTTTCTCACGGTTCGTTACGGGCATTAGTCGGCTTTTGTTGTGTTCATGTTTATTTCTGGTAATGTATTAGAGGAAGAAAGAACTTCTTATTATTTCCTTGAGGATGCCATGGGATCTTGTCGCTATCTATCCAGGACATCGCATCTCAAGGGGTGTTCCCAGCTGACATTAAAATGCGGAGTCTCTTCAAAATTGCCGGTCACGTGTCTTGAAATATTATTATTATTATTATTATTATTATTATTATTATTATTATTATTATTATTATTATTATTATATTATATATTAAATGTTAGAAGCTTGTTGCGCGCTGGAACCCGGTGCCACTGTCTCCCCTACCCTCCCGATCCCCTACTTACCCCGCCCCCACCCGGGACGTACAGACAGTTTTGCAGGAGGAGGGTGGATGTCTCCCTACCCTCCCGTTCCCCTGCCTACCCCGCCTCCACCGGAGCGGACAAACCCGTTTGCAGGGGATGGGTGGCTATGTCATGTCTCCCTTACTGTCACCCGGGGGAGGACAAACAAGAAAAAACCCACTCCGATTTTATTATTATTATTATTATTATTATTATTATTATTATTATTATTATTATTATTATTATTATTATTATTATTACAGGTTTTGTTAAACGAAATGGCAGTTTCAGTTCGTCTTATCAGTTGTTTTTCTTGCGCTGGAATGGTTGCAAGCAATTGACCGATATTCATTTCCGGTGGTTTAGTGATGTGTTGGAGGTAGTTCTACACCCCACCAGCGCAAGAAGAGCAATTGATGAGACGAATTGAGCGTTTACTATATAAAATAAATGCTGTTGAAACTGCCATTTTGTTTAACAAAACCTGTATTAAAGAAGGTATTTTTCCTAATTTTATTATTATTATTATTATTATTATTATTATTATTATTATTATTATTATTATTATTCTTTGAACAGTATGGCAGTCTGGATGCTGCTGACTTTGTATTGTAGTTTTTCAGTCTCTCGAACGAATTTCTTTGTAGCAGCAGGGAAATTATACAAAAGCTCTGATCGACAGCTATCCAATGCAGAACTGCAGCTTAGATAAACTAAATGAGCTCTGAAATCCGCAGTCTTTTTGAATGATCTATTGTGCACATTCTTTACAAATTGACAGCTTGAAACACTTGCGTGACATGTTGCCGTTGAATGCAGTTGTTGTTCCTCTCAGTCGCCTGACGTCACGAGATGCCGCATGAATTACAGCTTCCCCCATGGTCTCAGATTTCCTGACAAGGATCTTTCCTGGATAGTGATCCCAAGGGTTTTAACCCGGTATGTATCCACCTTTGCGGCGTGTTTAGTAAAGCCCGTTGGGGATGACCGTAAAAAACATAAACAAAAAACTGTAAATATCATAATGACCCCAAAGAAATGTTAGTCCTAGAAAACGACCCCCGAAATTTGCTGGGGGTCACTATCTAGGAAAGATCCCCTTCCAAATATTACAGGATATCGATCTGTGCTGCGTAGTAAGATTACAGCTTTTTTCACATTTTTTCCGATGAAACGAAAAAGGGAAAACTTAAGTACATTGATGTGATTTTGTGTTTGTTTTAAATGTTCTTTATACAGTTATCAAAAGAAAGTCAGTACACTCTGAAATGGAATGTTGTCTTCGTTCTTTGTTCCAAGCAAACATCAAAGGAAAAACTTAAGTAGTGTTATGACTTTGTGTATGTTTTAAATGTTATTTTATAAAGCCATCAACAGAAAGTCAGGACATTTTGAAATGGAATAGTCTCCGTTCAGTTTTCTATTTGGCCAGGTTTTTCTTGGCAAAAATGCGAAAGCGTTTCCAAGGTGTTTTTAAGCGTTTGTTGTTAAGAGTGTAGTGTTAGTTAAAGGTGTACTGGTCACTGTCCTTTTTTCCTGTTAATGTGTAACTATTTTAATAATTTTCCTATCATATTTCCTGTTTAAATTATACGTTTATTTTTCCTTAATATGGTAATTATGACAGGGGTATATACCAATGATGGTCCTGAGGCTGTATTGAAAAGTGAAAATAGAAAACAAATAAGTAAAATTGAATAGACCTTGTAGATGCCTGATATGACCGGCAGTTAGTGACAGTGAAACTTCAAGAGGCACTGGAGTAGAGAGTTCTTTATATAGAAAGCATAATATTATGTCGTTTAATGATGCAAAAGATGATTCTGGGAAGGTATGAAGTTAACAGGGCATTCCTTCTTTCGGTACAGACGCAAGGCAATCTGGCCCTCTGCCGGTGCAGTCTGTTTTCTGTTGCAAAGGCGTTGGCCCTCTCTGACGTCTTTTGGCATCTCTCCCTACGAGTCCTGTTTAAGGAGTATGCCAGCAATGTCAAGGGAATATCGGTCATGGGGCTAAGATAATAAAGTCAAGTTTTGTAAGACCATTGTAGAATACCGCCCCCCCCCCACAAGCCATCCCCGGTCGAATCCCATCAGAGTTGGGGCTCCTCATTGCCAAAATTGTTGACATGGTCAAGTCACACGTCGGGGGCGCTCATCCGAATTATCTGAGTTGGGTTTGAAGCCCTCGGCTGGGTGAGGATAAGTTAGGCAAAGTTAGTTCGGAGTTTTACTGTTTAGAAGGAAGCCAGAGGCAGAATTCTAGGAACGTAGATGACCCTCGTTTATTGTGACGCCAGTATGATTTCATAATAAATGTGTAGATGGCACTTTATGGGATTTTTTGGGACATGGCTTTTCCTAAAAAAAAAATTTTATTTCGTCTGCGCGTTTGTGTGGGACAGAGGTCATCCCAGATTTTTATTAATCAATTAATTGGAATAATCTCCATCAGGTGGCGACCGATTAAATATAGGCATTGTGGACCATATATTTGTATGGGAATTGCTTGCTATGTGTCGTTGCCCAAAACACTGTTTGCAGTGAGTTAAAACACTAATTTGGGAGATGATTAATAGCCAGATGAATATTGTCGGGGCCTTTTAACATGAAGATATGGGTATTTTGAATTACAGTTGTCTCTTAAGCCTCTTTTATTATGAGTTTTGAGTCTGTAACCTGTACGCAACCGCTGGAGGGTACGTAGTATTATGACTGTACCTAAGTTTGTATCAAGGGATACAATTTATGTATGTAAACTGGGCTTGCAGTAATGTGTCTGATTTCAGAAATAATCGAACGTTTTAGTACGTTATTAGTCCTTAACATTGTAAAGACTCTATTGATTATTTAATTAACTCATTCATTTATTCTTAAGAAAAAAAATTCGGACCGTTCTGCATAGTAACTTAGTAACCATCACGTGAGGCGTTAACTAAACCCTGTGACGTCACGAGTCGTTGCCTTTCCCATACGATGTAGAGACCAATGACTCCTTTATGTAACTCAACCGAGCCAGAGATTAAAAAAGAGAGAAAAAAAAAGTAGCTTTCGTAACCTAAATGTGAGACGATCGTCTGGGACGTCCATCAACACCCATCGAGTGACCTGTTGAATGGGTATGTTGTTGCAAGAGAACCGTTGGTGAGGGAAGGCTGAGGAGAGTCCTCCTCCTGTTATCATAGTAACAGATAGTCAGTGGAATCCTGGCTGGCGAGATTAGGATGGGTTTGTGCATGTTTGTTTGTTCGTACACATACACATACACACAAAGCTTATATATATATATATATATATATATATATATATATATATATATATATATATATATATAAATATACAACACACATATATATTTACATATGTACTGTATACTGTATATATGAGCTTTTCAGTTGAGAAACATGCCAAGTGTCATTTTTAAAATATAGTAAACTACATTAAAAATACTTTTGGCCCAGGATGGCGCTTGGCATGTTTCTCGACCGAAAAAGGCTCATATATATATATATATATATATATATATATATATATATATATATATATATATATATATATATATATATATATATATATATATATATATATATATATATATATATATATATATATATATATATATATATATATATGAGACTTTCTGAGTGCAGTTGGGCCCTAATGGTCCTTGCCCTACTTCCCCAGGCTGCAGCCCACCGTGGTTGACTAATTACTGGGTGCATAATTCATTGTTTCAGTAATGAGCAGAGAGGCAGTTGGTTATATTAGAACTGACGCCCAAATTGCTCTCCCTTTGTCAGAAATCATATATTATATATATATATATATATATATATATATATATATATGTATGTATGTATGTATGTATGTATGTATGTATGTATGTATGTATGTATGTATGTATGTATGTATGTATGTATATATATATATATATATATATATATATATATATATATACATATATATATACTGAACACATATTTCTCGTAATTTCCACAATGGTCCCGTGGATGAAGTATATAATAAGTCGTCACGTGAAAATAGTACCCAGAAGATGACTTTGGAATAAAGTTGAAAGTCTTGGTAATCCTCCCTTTTATTTTCACGTGAGGACTTATTGGTGCAGCTGTTCGGCGAATCTGGTTGCTCTCATCAGATAAAGGGGCACAGGGGTCAATTGTGAATGTGAAAGATGCGAAGGGTATCAGTAAAGATGTTATGTCAAATATAAAACCAAATGCAAACTAATTTATAAAGACATAAATTTTACCAATACAAAGGTAAAGGTTAATTATAAATAGTGTTCCCTATATACAAGCAAGGTCCGCTACCTATTAATGAGTTAATTTTACTTTCCTAAAATACAAGTCCCATTCAGGGGTCAAAAACAGTATTACCTCTTTAGAACCATGTCAGGGTTCAGGTTACAGTCAAAAGGTCCCTTAGGCTTTATATAAATACAGTATATATATATATATATATATATATATATATATATATATATATATATATATATATATTATATATATATATATATATATATATATATAATATATATATATAGTATATATATATATATATATATATATATATATATATATATATTATATATATATATATATATATATATATATATATATATATATATATATATATATATATATACTGTATATGTGATTTATCTCACATTGAGTGTATTTAATCAAGAATATATCAGGATTATTAGTCAAATATATAACTAGTAGCTTTCAGGTTAGTCATTTTAAAAGCACAGAGCAAGGGGTAGAATTCCTCAGTCTCAACGTGAATATTATCAAGACCGGATAGAACCTTTTGGCATTTCTCTAATGATTTGGAGGTCTCACTAGGACATTTTGACACTCCTCTAATGATTTGGAGATCTAAATGGGACATTTTGACACTTCTCTAATGATCTGGAAGTCTCACTGGGACATTTTGACACTCCTCCAATGATTTGAAGGTCTCACCGGAACATTCTGACACTCCTCTAGTGATTTGGAGGTCTCACTGGGACATTTTGACACACCTCTAGTGATATGGAGGTCTCACTGGGACATTTTGACACATCTCTAATGATCTGGAGGTCTCACTGGGACATTTTGACACATCTCTAATGATCTGGAGGTCTCACTGGGACATTTGACACTCCTCCAATGATTTGGAGGTCTCACCTTCTGACACTCCTCTAGTGATTTGGAGGTCTCACTGGGACATTTTGACACTCCTCTAATGATTTGGAGGTCTCACTGGGACATTCTGACACTCCTCTAGTGATTTGGAGGTCTCACTGCGACATTTTGACACATCTCTAATGATCTGGAGGTCTCACTGGGACATTTTGACACATCTCTAATGATCTGGAGGTCTCACTGGAACATTTTGACACATCTCTAATGATCTGGAGGTCTCACTGGGACATTTGACACTCCTCCAATGATTTGGAGGTCTCACCGGGACATTCTGACACTCCTCTAGTGATTTGGAGGTCTCACTGGGACATTTTGACACTCCTCTAATGATTTGGAGGTCTCACTGGGACATTCTGACACTCCTCTAGTGATTTGGAGGTCTCACTGGGACATTTTGACACATCTCTAATGATCTGGAGGTCTCACTGGGACATTTTGACACATCTCTAATGATCTGGAGGTCTCACTGGGACATTTTGACACTCCTCCAATGATTTGGAGGTCTCTCTGGGACATTCTGTCACTCCTCTAGTGATTTGGAGGTCTCACTGGGATATTTTGACACTCCTCTAGTGATTTGGAGGTCTCACTGGGACATTTTGACACTTCTCTATTATTTTGGAGGTCTCACTGGGACATTTTGACACTCCTCTAATGTTTTGGAGGTCTCACTGGGACATTTTGACACTTCTCTAATGATCTGGAGGTCTCACTGGGACATTTTGACACTACTCTAATGATTTAGAGGTCTCTCTGGGACATTCTGACACTCCTCTAATGATTTGGAGGTCTCACTGGAACATTTTGACACTCCTGTAATGTTTTGGAGGTCTCACTGGAACATTTTGACGCTACTCTAATGATTTGGAGGTCTCTCTGGGACATTCTGACACTCCTATAATGATTTGGAGGTCTCACTGGAACATTTTGACGCTACTCTAATGATTTGGAGGTCTCTCTGGGACATTCTGACACTCCTCTAATGATTTGGAGGTCTCACTGGAACATTTTGACACTCCTCTAATGTTTTGGAGGTCTCATTGGAACATTTTGACACATCTCTAATGATTTGGAGGTCTCTCTGGGACATTCTGACACTCCTCTAATGATTTGGAGGTCTCACTGGAACATTTTGACGCTTCTAATGATTTGGAGGTCTCTCTGGGACATTCTGACACTCCTCTAATGATTTGGAGGTCTCACTGGAACATTTTGACACTCCTATAATGTTTTGGAGGTCTCACTGGAACATTTTGACGCTACTCTAATGATTTGGAGGTCTCTCTGGGACATTCTGACACTCCTCTAATGATTTGGAGGTCTCACTGGAACATTTTGACACTACTCTAATGATTTGGAGGTCTCTCTGGGACATTCTGACACTCCTCTAATGATTTGGAGGTCTCACTGGAACATTTTGACGCTACTCTAATGATTTGGAGGTCTCTCTGGGACATTCTGGCACTCCTCCAATGATTTGGAGGTCTCTCTGGGACATTCTGACACTCCTCTAATGATTTGGAGGTCTCTCTGGGACATTCTGACACTACTCTAATGATTTGGAGGTCTCACTGGAACATTTTGACGCTACTCTAATGATCTGGAGGTCTCTCTGGGACATTCTGACACTCCTCTAGTGATTTGGAGGTCTCACTGCGATATTTTGATACTCCTCTAGTGATTTGGAGGTCTCACTGGGACATTTTGACACTTCTCTAATATTTTGGAGGTCTCACTGGGACATTTTGACACTCCTCTAATGGTTTGGTGGTCTCACTGGGACATTTTGACACTTCTCTAATGATCTGGAGGTCTCACTGGGACATTTTGACACTACTCTAATGATTTGGAGGTCTCTCTGGGACATTCTGACACTCCTCTAATGATTTGGAGGTCTCACTGGAACATTTTGACGCTACTCTAATGATCTGGAGGTCTCACTGGGACAGTTTGACACCTCTCTAATGATTTGGAGGTCTTACTGGGACGGGCGTCACATAGGTAATGTATTCCCAGTACTCTAAACCGTATTGAGTGAATTAACTATTTTGATATCAGTGAGATATGATATTATTCCCATTGTTAATTTGCTGGTTTTCAGTTCATTTCAGTTTTCTGTAAAAGAAAACTATTGAGATGGCTATTTGTCTGCCCTTCCGCACTTTTTCGTCCGCCCTCAGATCTTAAAAACTACTGAGGCTAGAGGGCTGCAAATTGTTATGTTGATCATCCACCCTCCTATCATCAGATATCAAATTGCAGCCCTCTAACTTCATTATTTTTTATTTAAGGTTTAAGTTTGCCATGATCATGCAACAACATAGGCCACCATCGGGCTGTGGCTGAAAGTTTCATGGGCCGCGGCTAAGAGTTTCATTGGCCGTGTCTGAGAGTTTCATACAGCATTATACGCTGTACAGAAACTTATGACCTATTGCCGCTTGCACCAGATTGCAAAGCTTTAATGCAAGTTTTGGGGAAACATGTTTTTTATTACATTTTTTTATTAGTAAGACCGGTATGAGGCTTCGAACTCTCATGCTAGAATTATTCATCTTTCTGTTTCAGTCACGGATTAATATTTTTTTTTTTTTTTTTTTTTTTTTTTTTTTGATCTTAGCTCTTCTCTTAACTATCCTCTGTTAAGCCTTGAAATTAACTCTTTTACGGTGTCATCCTATTTGGTTGTTTACTGAATTTCTTCATGTATCTATTTGTTTTTTATATATATATATATATATATATATATATATATATATATATATATATATATATATATATATATATATATATATATATATATATATATATATATATATGTAATGTATTATATAAATGTATAATATATATATATCAGTTTTTATCAATGATTATTTTCTGACAAATCCACAAAAGACGCCTTCGACGTAGTGACCCCCATTCAAAAAATAAAAAAGGAAGAAGAAGGAGAAGAAGAAGAAGAAGACGAAGAGGAGGAGGAGGAGGAAGAAGAAAAAGAAGAAGGATAGAAATCCGGTTCAAAGACCTCTTATTCAACTCCTCCGTAATGCCCTTGGTGAGTGTGGCACATGCTCGAGTGCCACCCCGCTAAGTAATGAGTAATGGTATGACCATGGCACTGAGACGCTGGTGTCTCGTTTCCATTTAGCTTTAATTTGGACTCTCTCTCTCTCTCTCTCTCTCTCTCTCTCTCTCTCTCTCTCTCTCTCTCTCTCTCTCTCTCTCTCTCTCGCCTGATGGAAGTTTCCTTTCAGTGACGGGATGGTTTGTTTACATCACTAGTTTGTGGAGATCAGCTAATTAATCGATATTGTTATTATTTTTGCGTTTTTAATGATCTCTGTTGTTGTATTAATATGTATTTTTTTTTAATAATGGTGATGATGATGATATTGCTATTATCGATATTGGTAGGCGTTGTTAGTTGATTTTGTTGATAATTTCAGTATCATTATTATCACGGTTATTGATTTTTTTAAAATCTAGAAATTAACAGTAAATGCTGAATCGTTTATATTGTTTTTCAATTGTTTTGACAGGAAGAAAGACTATTTTTTGTTGAGAATTCGATCAAAACGTCTGTAATCTCTCACTCGTCTTTAATTTTATTTTTCTCATAATCTCTTAAACGCCTTTCTTATTTTTATTTTTGTTATTAATTTTTCCAGTAATCTCTTACTCGTCTTTCTTATTTTGATTTTTCCTCTCCTCGTCTTTCTTATTTTAATTTTCGTCTCCGTCCCAATTTTAAAATGGAGGAGAAAACATGATTAAGACTTCTGTTTTTTTTCCAGATTAGATTACGATAAAATGATAAACTTGCAGTAATGAGTAAACAAAACCATAAATTAAAAAAAAGAGAATGGCTTTAAAAACTCGTCATGTTATCAGTGTCATAAATAATCTCCCGCAAACTTAACACTCTCTCTCTCTCTCTCTCTCTCTCTCTCTCTCTCTCTCTCTCTCTCTCTCTCTCTCTCTCTCTCTCTCTCTCTCTCTTTCTGCGGTTTTCAGTATGCAAATTGGGGCAAAGATCACATCTGCTGAATGTCAAGTTCAAGGGTAAGATTTCGTTCTTTTACCATTTTTTATAAATCTTGCAATTTATTCTACTAATTTGTTTCCCCTGGTTATTCTCATCGTTATTCGGATCGGTGTATCACACTCTGAAGGTTGGCACTGGGCCTGTTTCATATGTATAAATGCATTATTAGCTTGAGTGTATTCATTGCATATAGATAGCCCATTAAAATACTGAGTAACTTGTTTTTTTATTAAATAGTGTACGTGTATTTGAGGCACGACTAAGAGCGAAAAGAAATAGAAAGAAATAGTAATATAAACATTATATATATATATATATATATATATATATATATATATATATATATATATATATATATATATATATATATATATATTACCATTTCCTCTATTTATTTCAGCAACGTTTCGAGCCCTTAAAAAAATAGATGAAATGCACGTCTTCTTCTGATGCACTTTGCTGCATATTCTGACAAATATATAAATATATATATATATATATATATATATATATATATATATATATATATATATATATATATATACATATATGTATATATAATTATATAACAACGAATCATTTCATTGGTTGCTTATCCTCACTCGCAGTTGCGTTTGGTTCTTGGTCACCAGTTTCTTATCTGTAACAAAATGATAATCCTAAAAGTTGTATTATTAGCGGATTTTTCATATTTTTGTCAATTTTCAACTGCGCAGACCGTGATTTTCCATCGTAAATATCATACATATTGATATCATTAATTTTTTTATGTTGACCTGACCTGAGTGGCATTGACCTGAGGTTTTGCAACGTCGGTTTAATGAGCAGCATCATCAGTTCCACTTGCCTGCTGTTCATAATTATTTTGAGTATTAGAATAAAGGTTTAAATCCAATAAAGATTGAAGCTGTTAGGTAAAATTCCTTACCAAATGTGTACGTCAACTTAATACGTTACACTTCTCAGCGTTCCATTCCAAACACGGGCAATCAGTCACCTAAATTTGGCCAGCGTTAATAATTATATAATCAGAAACAAGCAAAATGCAACCGTTACGTAAGCCTTGCTTCTTCAATTGCATAGGTCATAACCCCGCTCGTAAATTGTTTAAACAAATGCTGCTGTTGCCGCCTTATGAAATGTGTGCCGCAAAGCTCTGTCATTTGTTTGAAGTCCTTTGTGGCTCTCCCTGGAAATTTGTAAATATCATAGTGCCAACAGTACGTGTGTAACTTCATTTTTTTCCGCATTACTTTATACAGTGCGTTTGGCTGTGACGCCTACTACAAAAGTTCTTTAATTAGGTTATTGAGTCGTATCACAAAGTTGTACCGATTTGCACCAAAGCTGTGTGTGTTGATAACTAGATGTTAATTTTTATGTTTTATTCATTATTCTTAGCTTGCTATAGAACTGTATGAATCTTTTTGTTCATTTCATAAAACGAACAGTTAAACTTGACCACCCTTCAAGTTAACAAAATTCTCGGCTTCTTCAGTATTTCCAAGTCTTTTCCCATATTCCAGGAAGGTCTTTATCATATCCCTTAGAAGAAAGACCCGGATTTGATTTCAGGGCGAGGCGCAATGCAGTAGGGTAGTTCTGTTAAAACCCTCTCTGCCATTGTTGACTAGTGTTTTGCAGTTTGTCTCAGTTAGCCAACTGTGAGTCATCACTGCCAGGGTTGACAGGGTATGGGGCTAGCAGTCTCATCCCAAAAGACCGGATGAAATCCGAAAGGTTAAGACCTACCGGAGCCGTCTCTTTCAAGGTAAGAAGAAGTGTATGTACATAGATATGTTTATATGCTATATAAATATATATATATATATATATATATATAATGTTTATGTACTATATAAATATATATATATATATATATATATATATATATATATATATATATATATATATATATATATATTATATATATATATATATAAACTCTTGTCGGAGTAGTGATTTCTTGTATGTAAAAAAACTTTCATCTATCTTTAAGCATAGGTAGAAAAAAACTATAATAAATTAAGACATGAAATTTTATTGCTGTACTCATTACATCTTGGTATTTTGTAACATTATATTTATTTTCTTACACTTTTGGATGGATAGAATGGATGAAATCAGCCTCTCGCAGAGATCAGTGTTGATGGATTACCATGCAACTTTGATGGCAGCGGCAAGTTTTACAGGAGTTGACACATTAACGCTCTGCAATGTGTTTATGATGTGTACTCACCTACATCCCATCCACCATACTTTTTTAACAAAAGTCTCCCTTTTCTTCAGGTTTGCCGAGTCAACAATGGCTTCTTTGTGTATAAAACCCAGTCTCTTGGATAAGTAATCTTGGATAGTCCTAACAGACGTCTCCCCAAGGAGCTGTGGGTTGCTTTCTTTAAACTTCCTGGCAGAATACGAAGGGTGAGCTTCTGCCTCCCTTTTAGGGACATAAGACTCTGACCCAAAATGGCCTACCAGCCCCTTGCTCCGGTACATGGTTGCTGCCTTCTGCCTGGTACTTGGCAATGCGCTGCCCTGTTTGTGGGTTCAAAGTTTGTCTAACAATATCTTTAGTTTGTAAGCCTAATTTGCGTTTGTTTGGCATTATACAGACACTGATTGGTCTCTTTACTGAAAAATTCACGAAAATTTGGCAGCAACTCAAGAGAATTACAGTTCCAAACGACCTTGAAAAGATCACGTACGCCTTGGAAGAGATAACGATTGACAACTAGCTAATTATTGGCTCACGATTTTTTCCACGTGCCTGTTCTTGTTTTGCAAGACTTTCTGCGGGCATTATATATATATATATATATATATATTATGTGTGTGTGTGTGTGTGTGTGTGTGTGTGTGTATGTATGTGTGTATAAAACTGTCAATGATTTGTTTTTAGTTTTCAGATAAAAGAAAACTGTTGAGATGGTGATGCAGGTTGTTACTCTTTGTCTGTTCCGCCGTTTTGTTATTATTACTATTATTATTATTATGCGTAACGCATTTTTGTTTTTAGTTTTCTATAAAAGAAAACTGTTGAGATGGCTTTTGTCTAGAAAAAACTACTGAGGCTAGAGGGCTGCAAATTGGTATGTTGATCATCCACCCCCAGTCATCAAACATACCAAATTGCAGCCCTCTAGCCTCGGTAGTTTTTATCTTATTTAAGATTAAAGTTAGCCTTCATCGTGCGCCTGGCACCGCTATAGGTGCCAACAACACAGGCCACCACCGAGCTGTGACTGAAAGTTTCATGGGCCGCGGCTGAGATTTTTGTGGGGCGTGGCTGAGAGTTTCATGTAGTATTACATGCTGTACAGAAAACTCGATTGTGCCGAAGAAACTTCGGCTCATTTTATACTTATCATTGGGAATAATATTAGTACTAATACAATGTTCCTTTTACAGGTAGTGAACATAATGTATTTTTACGATTAGAAATACTTTAGTCTTTATCAGCGTTTTGGACGTTTTGGAGTACATGTCTAAAAGAGGGGAGTTTCATATTTATGCCTGTTTTTTCAGTAGGGGTGGCAGCCCCCTGATAATCCTGAGGGGAGGGGTGTGTTGATTTCAGTTGTGCTACTGATAAAACTATTTCGTGTGGCCATGATGAAAGGGATTTTTTTTAGCCTACTGGAGGCAGTGGAATATGGTCTTTTTTTTTTTTTGTAAGTTTTGAATTGATGACATGTGGAAGTAATGGGTAATATTACATCATAGTGTATCGATATTTACGTAATTTTCTTTCTTTCTTTATTTATTTACTTATTTTTTTGTTTGGTCACTTTTACGCAGTTCTGTTGAAATCTTCCATAACATTACTGTTTGTCATCTTAGTATTATAATAACTCATCACATCACATAATATCCAGTTGCTCTTGTCAGATCAAGTAGAGTAAAGAAAGGGAAGAGAAAGCTTTGTATTTGGGTATGTAAGTGTCGATATATTTTAATGATAATGCATTTTGTTACATCTATTCATTTGATTTAGCATGACTCATTAAATCTCCAGGTGTTTGGAAACACAGAATGAAGCAGTAAATGTGAAAATTATAAACAGATTTGAGAAATGAGAAATAAACATAACACTAGAAATTACATAAAAAAAAAAACAAGTAAAAAAATGCCCCGAAGTTTCTTCGGCGCAATCGAGTTTTTTGTACAGCGTATAATGCTGTATAAAGCTCTCAGCCACGGCCCATGAAACTCTCAGCCGCGACCTATGAAACTCTCAGGCACGGCCCGGTGTTGTTGGCACCTATAGCGGTGCCAGACGCAAGACCATGGCTAACTTTAATCTTAAATGAAATAAAAACTACTGAGGCTAGAGGGCTGCAGTTTGGTATGTTTGATGAATGGAGGGTGGATGATCAACATACCAATTTGCAGCCCTCTAGCCTCAGTAGTTTTTAAGATCTGAGGGCGGACAGAAAAGGTGCGGACGGACAGACAAATAGTCAACTCAGCGAAGGATTTAGAAAATGCGAGATTAAGTCTTGGCCAGATAAAGGAGCTTGCAAG
This sequence comes from Macrobrachium rosenbergii, assembly GCF_040412425.1. Taxonomy (NCBI): domain Eukaryota; kingdom Metazoa; phylum Arthropoda; class Malacostraca; order Decapoda; family Palaemonidae; genus Macrobrachium; species Macrobrachium rosenbergii. The sequence goes on along the minus strand of NC_089766.1, from coordinate 14,587,156 downwards.
TAATGACGTCGTGGGAGATATTGAAGGGGCTGAGTCATCAGAGGAAGTGTGAATGACTATTTCAGTGAACTTCCAAGAAGTTGTGGGAATTCTAAGAAAAGTTTGAAGAATTTTTCTGTACTCTGGTATTTTAAGGAGCGGCCAACTTCGGGAAAGTATGTGGCAGTTGTGAAAGATTGGTAGAAAGTCTGGAATAGTTTGCAGAATTTGAAGGGAGGGGGGGGGGAGGCATATTTTAGACCTCGAAATTACTACTGTAAGAAAGATCGCAATACTACTTCAAAATCCCAGCATTTTCAACTTTTTATTTATGTAAAGTTGTTTTTATCCTTAATTTATCTGCATATTCTTTGGAGGCTTGAATTTCAAGTCATTGGCCCCTGTGGGCTTGTTCCATATGAGTAGGGTTCATCATCTTAATAATAATAATAATAATAATAATAATAATAAAAATTCTGAAGGATTTTTAACGCCGCTGAATGCGTGTAATTGTATATTCTACATGAATATGCACGAATCTTGCAAATGTCACATTAAAACATTATTAGTACGTAGTGGCTGCTCCCCTTTCTCTATTTATATCCATATTTTCAACAAACATATTCAAAACGCATCGTAATGCAAATGAGATCAGCAGCCCAGCGCCTGTTATTACAGCAAAATTATTAATATTTAGAGAATGTTAATACTGTATTCGGCGTCGGTTGCAATTGTCACAAAACAAATCAGTCTGGTGTTTTGGCAGAAAGAAGACGACGTTGTACTGGTAATATTTTCGCGGTACAAAATGATTCGATGGATACTCTTTTTTGTGTGTTTTCATACGTATATTTGTGTGTGTTTTTATACGTATGTTTGTGTGTATTTTCATACGTATATTTGTGTGTATTTTCATACGTATGTTCACACGTTGATAACGAGAAATTGAGTCGGTTGCAGGCATAACACCCCCCCTCTCTCTCTCTCTCTCTCTCTCTCTCTCTCTCTCTCTCTCTCTCTCTCTCTCTCTCTCTGTCACACGTTTGAGGTTCATTTACGTTATGTGTCTTTATGGATAGTATCGTACATTAATCATTTGTATGTGTATAAGGTTTGCTTTTCTCTTTTGTACTATTTTCGTCCCTCTGAATTACTTTTACTTATCCTAGAACTTTGGTAGGCTGGTGTTCTTTGGATCACCCCACACAATTACTTTGTTCAGGCATCTCTCTCTCTCTCTCTCTCTCTCTCTCTCTCTCTCTCTCTCTCTCTCTCTCTCTCTCTCTCTCTCTCTCTCTCTTGTCTGCCAAGAGTGTCTCTTAAATTTAAGAACACGTATAAGTATAAAATGGCATTAAAAGTTCATACTTTTGTAAAGTAGAGCCGCTTTCTTTGGATTGAACTTTGGGTTTAATCATTTTACGGGATGCATATCCTCAATTTACGTGCCAAGTTGCAGAATAAATCCTTGTAAGTGTCCTTTTAACTGGGTAAAAGATATTTCTGAGCCATTATTATGCTTAACTACAAATGGTTGGGTTAAGTACACATTCAGTTTCTGTGCCAGAAGCCTAATGAATCACTTCTTGTGTAATATTAGATATTGGAGTTAATCTCTTTATAATGTGGGCCTTTATGTAACGAGAATGTTTAATGCATGTGTTTGCGTAACGTGAATTCATAGCTGTGTGCAATTTCTGCTTCGGATTACGTAATTAATCTGTGAACTTTATCATTTTGACATATTAGTTGTAATTTCATATCTCTTAACATTTATTCCTGTGCTGCTGTTTAATATTTTTTAAGCACATCTTGTATTATGTAACTTGATTTTTGCGCTGGTTTAGATTTCTCTGCGAGATGCGAAAGTAAAACTGAGAATGTTTACCATTTTAACTTGGCCAGAGTCATTTCTTATCTAACGTTAAATGTCACAGTGCTGTTATTTAAAATAAGGGTCATTATGTAACCCCAAATCTTTGCTTTCTTTGTGTAACTTGGGTTCTTGTTTACATCTGTCTACATATTTCACGGAACTTTCCTAGATAGTGACCCTGAAGGGGTTTTCGGGGGTCGTTATCTAGGGCTAAAATTTGTTGGGGGTCATTATCTTTATGATATTTACAGACTTTTGTTTATGTTTTTACGTCATCTCCAACGGGCTTGTACTAAACACGCCACAAAGGTGGATACATACCGGGCTAAAAAAATAATGCCAAACGGTCTTGCACTAAAACATGCCGCAAAGGTGGATACATACCGGGTTTAAAAAAATGCCCAATGGGCTTGTACTAAACACGTCACAAAGGTGGATACATATCGGGTTAAAAAAATAACCCCAAATGGGCTTGCACTAAACACGCCGCAAAGGTGGATACATACCCGGTTACAAAAAAATGCCCAACGGGCTTCTACTAAACACGCCGCAAAGGTGGATACATACCAGGTTGCAAAAATAAATGCCCAATGGGCTTGCACTAAACTCGCCGCAAAGGTGGATACATATCGGGTCACACAAAAAAAATGCCCAACGGGCTTCTACTAAACACGCCGCAAAGGTGGATACATACCGGGTTGCAAAAATAAATGCCCAATGGGCTTGCACTAAACTCGCCGCAAAGGTGGATACATACTGGGTTAAAACTCTTGGGGGTCACTATTTAGAAAAGATCTTATTTCACTCTAGTCAAGAACATTGTTTACACTCCTTTCAAGAATTAGAGGGATTTTTATGGAATTTCACAGTCTTATGGGGACGATTGCGTTTGTTCTTCGCTGAAATGAAAATCATGGAATTATTGGAAAACGTAGGTGTTATTTTTATATTTTATTAATTGGGGTGAGCATGGAACTGTATTAAAGAAATGTACAAAAGTATTTAGATAGGTTTAATTTTTGATAATAGTTTTGGAATTATAGATTTTTATAGCAAAAAATTACAAGCCCCACACATTATAAATTAAATAAAATTTGTGTGTCACTTATAAATTAAATAAAATTTGCGTGTCAGTTAAAATCTTTAAAAGTCAAAGATTCTGAAAACAATTAACCACAACACAGCCCCGGAAAACACGCGGCTTCGCCTCCCCGTTTTGTTGAAGTTCGAAAACCTTTCTGTTACGAAACAGGTGAACTGAAGGACGAGAAAAGGACTCGGCCTCATTTTATTTAAAGCCTCCCTATTTTTAACCCCCTCTCTCTCTCTCTCTCTCTCTCTCTCTCTCTCTCTCTCTCTCTCTCTCTCTCTCTCTCTCTCTCTCTCTCTCTCTCTCTCTCTCTCTCCTGCATTGAGGATTGTTTGTGTGTGTGTGTGTGTGTGTATTACGTTTGGGAGAGGTATCGTTCCAAAGCGGAGCCGCTTCACCTGCCCGACCTCAGGTGGGTCGTAATGGGATTATCACCTGCTGTTGCTGCCTCTCTCTCTCGTTTGTACGTAAACTCTTGGCGAGTGGCTTGGGACGGATGCTATTTCAGTGGCCTCTCTCTCTCTCTCTCTCTCTCTCTCTCTCTCTCTCTCTCTCTCTCTCTCTCTCTCTCTCTCTCTCTCTCTCTCGGGCTGGTGATTTAGAGCGTTAAACGATATATATTATATCTTAGGTTGTGTGGATTTCAGGCTCCCCTGACCCCCCTCTGTAGGGTTTATATTTATTGCTCAGAGACTACTGTGTGT
>NC_089766.1:14576007-14581007 GCF_040412425.1 Macrobrachium rosenbergii | reverse complement strand
TTAAAGAGTATTCTTTTTTATATATTTTTTTTTATTTGCAGAGTAAGTGCATGTTTTTCGTCGTGTCGTTTTTTAACTATATATTTTAATTGTGGGTGGTTATTGAGGAAAGTTGTTTTTAATTGTGGGTACTTATTGAGGAAAGTTGTTTTTAACTGTGGATATTTATTGAGGAAAGTTTTTAATTGTGGATATTTATTGAGGAAAGTTGTTTTTAATTGTGGTTATTTATTGAGGAAAGTTGTTTTTAATTGTGGATATTTATTGAGGAAAGTTGTTTTTAACCTTGGATTTTTATTGAGGAAAGTTGTTTTTAATTGTGGATATTTATTGAGGAAAGTTGTTTTTGATTGTGGATATTTATTGGGGAAGTTTTTTTAATTGGGGATATTTATTGAGGAAAGTTGTTTTTAACCTTGGATATTTATTGAGGAAATTTGTTTTTAACTGTGGATATTTATTGAGGAAAGTTGTTTTTAATTAGGGATATTTATTTGGGAAGTTCTTTTTAATTGTGGATATTTATTGAGGAAAGATGTTTTTAACCGTGGATATTTATTGAGGAAAGTTTTTTTAACCGTGGATATTTATTGAGGAAAGCTATTTTTAACCGTGGATATTTATTGAGGAAATTGTTTTTAATTGTGGATATTTATTGAGGAAAGTTGTTTTTAATTGTGGATATTTATTGAGAAAAGTCTTTATTTTTTTGAGGTGCCATAGGGTATTTTTGGTTTATTATATATTTTTATTTTTGTACTTTTTACGTACACTGTGTTAACAAACACACACACACACACACACACACACACACACACACACACACACACACATATATATATATATATATATATATATATATATATATATATATATATATATATATATATATATATATATATGTGTGTGCGTAATTACTCTTGCATTATTACGCATCGGTCTCCCCATGAAATTGATTCCTCCCAATGACGTCATTAAACCCTTGAAGCCGGAACTGTGAAATCGTGTAGTGGACCCTTTCCAGCGGTTTAGGCTGTTGTCCCCGGGGTTTTAATGGCGCGTCCAAAATTAGACGCCAACAATTGGGGGAAATTTTATCGTTATAGACCGTTCCTTCAATGACAGAAATACCTTCGTTTCGACGAATCCCAATGGCCATCGATACAATAGCCATTTGGCCGCTGTTGTCACGCGTCTTACAATGTGGCCGTGATAAAGCTGCTCTCCTTTTGTGGGAGCTGTGAAAGGACGCCTGACAACAATTTCTCTCTCTCTCTCTCTCTCTCTCTCTCTCTCTCTCTCTCTCTCTCTCTCTCTCTCTCTCGTCTACACGTTACTGAATAGTGCATTTCGAATTTTGGAGTGCTCTTAAATGTTACAAATGTTTAGAGATGACTGTCATAGGAATTTTTCAGCAATATATTTGCTATTCATACAAATCTGTGTAGTATCAGCTGGTAGCTCTTATTGCCAAAGGAGGTGGCGAGGGGGCCTGTGTACTTGAGTTGGAGTGAATCTCTCTCTCTCTCTCTCTCTCTCTCTCTCTCTCTCTCTCTCTCTCTCTCTCTCTCTCTCTCTCTCTCTCTATATATATATATATATATATATATATATATATATGTGTGTGTGTGTGTGTGTGTGTGTGTGTGTGTGTGTGTGTGTGTATAGAAAAACTATACATATATATACAGTATATGTATATATATATATATATATATATATATATATATTTATATATATATATATATATATATAGAAAAACTATACTTACTGCTGAGTGATGTTAATACCTAAGAACTACTGACCTCAAATCCGTTGGAACGTGTGCTTTCTTATTTTTATAAGAAAGTCAAAAGTATTTTGAAAGATAATCAAGGTTTGATTAAACAGTTGGTAACCATATCTCCAACTTTACCTTACTTGTATGGACTTTTAAAACACATAAACCTGGCAATCCCATTAGACCAATTATCAGCTCTGTTGGGTCATGCACTTACAAGCTGTCAAAATGGCTGGTTAAGATTCTTTCACCTTCAGTAGGAAGCATTTCGCCCTCTAATATTAAACATAATGTACATCTGGTAGAAAAACTAAATAGCACAGCTAATAATTTTAAGTTTAAAATGATTAACTTTGATGTTGTATCTCTATTTACAAAGGTACCTATAAATGACTTGCTTATATTTATCTGAATGCTTAGATAATTATGACTTACCCTTGTCCACCCGTAACATTTTAGAACTGGTTAAACTTTGCATTTGTGATTCGGTTTTTACTTTTGATGAAAAATTTTATACACAAAATTTTGGGATGGCAATGGGAAACCCTCTTTCGCCTGTTTTAAGTAATTTATACATGGAATTTTTTTAAACTAGATTTTTACCTAATATTTTACCATATGGTGTTTTGTGGTTTAGATATGTTGATGATATTTTTTGTATATGGCCTCCAACCGAAAATGTGAATACATTTCTTTTCAAACTGAACAATTTGGTACCTTCTATTAATTTTACTTATGAAGAAGGGCATGATGGTTGTCTCTCATTTTCAGATGTCAATGTTCACCCTACTTTAAATGGCTGTAAATACTCAGTTTATAGGAAACCTACAAAGGTAAATTCATACGTCCATTATTATGCTAATCATAGCAACCGAGTTAAGAAGGCCACTTTTTCTTCCACGTTTTTAAGAGTTTTACGTATCTGCAGCCCTGAATTTCTTCAAGGAGAGTTTGAGAATATTTTTATCATATCAGAAAAATTAAAATACCCCAAATATTTTGTTGAATGTGCTTTGTAAAAAGCACAAAAAACTTTTTATTCAGGAACCACCAGAGTGGTTTTTCACAATCAAAATGTACTTATTTTACCATATAGTGTTCTTCTATGTAGGGTTCCAAATTTTTGCAAGAATTTTAATTTTAATGTTTTTCAATTTTCAAGTTCCTTGAAAAACATATTAATAAGAAATTCTCCCAGAGTTTCTCAGGGCTGCATTTACAGGGTTCCTTGCATGAATTGCAACTGTGTTTGTATAGGATAATCTGGGAAGGGACTGGAGACACGAATTAAACAACACAGATATAGCGTGAGAACGGGACAAATGTCGAATGCCTTATTTTTACGCATTAATAATTGTAATCATATGATTCATTGGGAGGGGGCAAAAGTTGTTTTATCTCGCAACAGTATAACTCGTAGAAATGTTATTGAATCTGTTTTGATTGAATATCACGGTGACTTACTGAATGTAAGCCAGGGTATGTACAAACTAGACCCATTTGTTGTTAAAGAGGTTTGTAAGGTTATTTCTTTTTAATCACCTGTTGAGCTGCTCTATACCTGCTGTACTGGTTTTAACCGGATCTTGGATATTTGTTTCCATTCTTTCAGATTTAGTGTTTACTTCGTTAGGTATTCTCGGTGTTTTAGCACTGTACCTCGAAAATGTGTTGAAATAACACAAAACGCTTGGTACTCCTTTAATTTTTCTGTGGCCTTGGCTGAATATATTGTCACGCGCTGTTTTGTGACATATAAGCAAATATATATATTATATATATATATATATATATATATATATATATATATATATATATATATATATATATATATATATATTATACATATATATATACATATATTTGTATTTATATATGTGTATGTATGTATGTTTGTATATGTATGCCCCATAAGAAAATCAACACCATAGTAATTGCCATATTCAGACTTTACCTGTTAAAACGCGAACGAAACTGCTGTTCGGATAACTTCCACATTGGCCATGTTATATTCCTGCACCGAAGGCTCTTCAACAGTGCATTAAATCCACCTACAGACATTGCGCCATTCACCTCTCTCATCCATTCTTTCCACATGAACACACCATTTGGAAACAAACTGATCCATCATTACACATAAGAAACTAATATGACACATTCTTCTTCCATTCAGCTAGAAAAAGTTTTTTTTATAATACTTATTCAGTCGTAACATGAAGTGCGGAATTTGGGACAGTTTTGTTTCACAGAAAAACCCGTAATGATGTCACTTATAATTATGTATGTTGTCAGTCAGAGCTCTGACCAATTTTAATGCAGAACTCCTTTCTTTCAGCATGAAAGACGCAAATGTTAATGAGCGTCCTTGATTAGTGACTTATCTCATTAAGAGTTGCGTCGCCGCAAGATAGAGAACCGGGAAAAATGTTGTTATAACCTGAGAAGTGGGAGTGGGAGTGAGAAGCGAGCAAGTGGTCACGATGACTGGCTCAGTAATTATTCGTAATGTATGTCATGCACGTGACGAAGATATGTTTTCCGATAATTCGAAAGAGCAGCTTCGGTATTGACACTACTCGCAAGGTTTTTCAAAAAAGAAAAATGCTTAATTTTTTATTTCGCTTCGGGTAACAGAGGTCGGGTAAACGACAGTGCACGATTCAAGTGGGACAGTGTGGCTCCACCGAGCATTACTGCTCATGATGTGCAGCCAGGTGATCTTGTGTCACCGGATACTTCAATCCTAGCCTGAGCCACGAAGACAGGTCTGACTATCTGGATGGCTTATATTTTTACTTGAATTTTGGCAGTAGATTTTCTATGTACCAAAGATTCTACCAGTTTTTGGAGGAAGAATTTATTAGATGGAAAATAGAAAACACATTGGCATTAATACGCTCATGGGGAAAAAACAAGGAAAAGATTAATTATTAATTTTGGAAGAAAGTTGAAGATAAATGATCATGTTGAGAGTAGAATCATATAGGTAGGAAATTGGTGTGAATAATAATAATAATAATAATAATAATAATAATAATAATAATAATAATAATAATAATAATAATAATAATAATAATAATAACAGTGTCATTTAGTGATAAATTCTTTGCTCTTTTATCTTTTGTTCAGCAATAAGTTCTATAGGTGCCAAAACCGCAGGCCACCACCGGGCTGTGTCTGAAAGTTCATGGGCCGTGGCTGAGTGTGTCACGGGCCGTGG
>NC_089766.1:14536007-14573507 GCF_040412425.1 Macrobrachium rosenbergii | reverse complement strand
GAATTCTGGAGGGAAGATGTAACGCATAGCTGAGAATTTAATTCCCTACGCATTTACTTAATTCTTGGCAACTGACTGACACAGGTGAACTTTAATTCTCTCTCTCTCTCTCTCTCTCTCTCTCTCTCTCTCTCTCTCTCTCTCTCGTGTAGCGGGCTTGTTATTGTGAAAAGATAATACGTCTTCTATCCTGGGCTCTTCAGGGCATTTGAGGATCCGGCTTCATCCAGCTTCAAGACAGTTAAATGGGTCACGAAGGGATCACGATGGAGAGAGAGAGAGAGAGAGAGAGAGAGAGAGAGAGAGAGAGAGAGAGAGAGAGAGAGAGATGCCCTGTGTAGATGTCTACTTCAGATCGTAACTTTAGATGGTAACTTCTCTCTTCGGAGATCAAAGCGTATCATTTGATCCACTAAGCTTGCTTGACCTCCTTTCGCTTGCGCTTCAAGGTTCAGGGTCAAGGTTGACCTGTCTTTGCCTTTGTTTTTCCCCTTGTTTATCTTTTTCTTCTTATCTGCTGTGTTTCCGATTGTCTTGTCTCCAACATCTTTATATTAATCCTCCCAGAGGATGTCGTGCGATTGAAACTTCGGAAGTTCAAGCGGAAACGCAATTCATTACTATCCTAATACTATTCTTCTTGCATTTCGATACATTTTTGTCTGTTTATCTATTTATTAAATTATTTTTTTCAATGAGTGGTTTCTCCTCTTTCTGTATTTCCCTTTACTTCCTCTTACTTCTTCCTAATGAACACCATATTCTTTGGAAGCTTAAATTTCAAGTCAGTGGCCCCTTTGGTGGGCTTGTTTCATATGAATAGGTTTCATCTACTGAATAATAATAATAATAATAATAATACTTGAGAGTATATCTTTATCACGTTCTCTTCTGATTTATCTTTATCCTTTCATATTGTTCGGTTGAATTATACTTTGTCCCATTGACTATCATGCCATGGATTTCTCTCCACTCTTCTGTGTTCCCTGAGTCTTTCATAGCAAGAGGCAGGTCCTTCGCTTCCTTTCCTATGAACGGACAGAAAAATTACATTTGAAATACGTAATTGGTTTCGGCATATTTGAAAAGGGAAAAAAATTATGAAAATAAATTTTAGAGAACAAGACGATAAGATTGTATTCTTAGCTTTAGGCGAACCTTTACTTGTCATAAACACAAGTCCGCAACTTGTTGCCTACGTTGTTATTATTATTATTATTATTATTATTATTATTATTATTATTATTATTATTATTATTATTATTATTCAGAAGATGAATCCTATTCATATGGAACATGCCCACAAGAGCCATTGACTGGAAATTCAAGCTTCCAAAGAATTTGGTTTTCATCAAGTAGGAGGAAGTAAAGGGAAATACAGAAAAAATAGATACCACTTATTAAAAAAGAAAATATAAAATGAATTAATGAATAGATAAATAGATAAAAATACCACAAAGAGGTTGAAAACAAGTCACCGATTTTAGCTGGAGAACGAACCTTTGGCGAATTTTGGATAGACTTATGAAGCACTGGTTGCAAACCACCAATGAGTCGTCATGTATTCAGCCTGTTTGTGATGTTTGTGCAATAAGTTGCCGAATTATGTTTATGACAGATTGTACTGAAGTGTGGTTGCCTTCGTAGGAATCAGGATTTATTTTGATAAGATATAGGCAATGTTTAATAGGTATCCTTATGGTATAGGTAATATTTAATAGGTATCCTTAGGATATAGGCAATATTTAATAGGTATTCTTAGGATATAGGCAATATTTAATAGGTATCCTTATTTCCTTTTTTCATAGATTTCATCTTATATTGTTTTCATAGGTAGTTCTTGTCTCCTTGCTGTGTTTACCACTATTATTTTCCTCCTCCTCCTCCTTCTTCGTAGGAAGTCCTATTCTTCCTTCGTTTTTACACACACCTTTGAAGTCGCTGACGTCAGCTGGGCCGAAGGATGCGCAAGCCTCCTTCTTCTTCTTCTCCTCCTTCTTCTTCTTTTTCTTCTTTTTCTTCTTTTCTTCTTCTTCTTCTTCTTCTTCAGGGAAGTGTTTTTGCATAGCTTCGTTTCCCGGGCGCGTGCATGTGCATACGAATGTCCAGATGCGTTTATTTATAGTAAAATGATTGTGCGCGGATATTCGTCTTTGCAAGTGAGCTAACAATTGAATTGTTTTATTCTTCGTGCGTTCCCGGAAACTGTGATCTCGTTAAAAATGGGGGTTTGGGGGGGGGGCGCTGACAAAGGCCTTTTTTTTTATTATTTTCCTGGTTTTTCCTTTTACCCCTAAAGAAATATGTTTACGTCGGATCAGAATTTAATTATATCTTATTTTGTGCTTTGCAGCTGTACATATTAGTTTTTGGGACGAGAGATAGAGAGAAAAATTACTCATTGTTTATTGCTATTGCTTAAAATTCTCTTCCTGTGTTTCTCAACGAATGTTGTAACTTGCTCTGAGAGAGAGAGAGAGAGAGTTCCCTCTTTCAGAGAGATAAATGAGAGAGAGAGAGAGAGAGCAGTTCCCTCTTTCAGCCACCCCTGGATAAATGTTTTTTTAGGAGAGAGAGAGAGAGAGAGAGAGAGGCGTTGGCACGTCCTGCTTTGACGATTAGCAGTTAATGGACGCCTTATATTCGCTTTTAATCACTGATGAATTATTGATTCTCGCAGTCCTATAAATTTAGCATCATTGTCAATTAACCGCTTAACTTTTGCTAAGTAGTTCAGCAAAGGTAATTTATTTGGAGTTCTTTATTGTCTTATGCCGTGTTTGCCTTGAAATTAATATGATGTGATTCTCTCTCTCTCTCTCTCTCTCTCTCTCTCTCTCTCTCTCTCTCTCTTTGTTTATTTATCGTTCCTTTGAAGTATGTTAATGAATAGAGAGATTTATTAAAAATTAGTAATAGACCACGAGTACGTATTTGAATGATAATATTGAATATGAATATGAATATATATTTATATATATTTAGAAGTATTTATAGGTAACGTTGAATAAGGTATTATAGATAGGTATGAATCATGAAAAGAAACCGAATACACTTTATATTCATAGATCGATTGAATATTTAGATCACTGCAATAAATCATAACGTGAAATTGAACGCATGTGTATGGATGTACTGTAAATCAAAAAAGTTTGTATGAAATGATTTATTCGTGTGTGGATTTTTTATTAAGTGAGATCTCTTCTGTTTGTATTTCCCTTTATTTCCTCTTATTTCTTCCTAATGAGCACCGTATTCTTTGGAAGCTTGAATTTCAAGTCAGTGGCCCCTGTGGGCTTGTTCCATATGATTAGGTTTTATCTAATGAATAATAATAATAATAATAATAATAATAATAATAATAATAATAATAATAATAATAATAATAATAATATGAATGGTTATGTACACCCAAGAGAGGAGAAGGGATAATTTAGAAAGTTGCAGTATCTTATTCCGATGTGATTCGTCTTTGGGATTATAATATTAAGTAATGGATAATTTATTTTTCATAAAGTCTTTGACGGCATATCTTGATATTATTATTATTATTATTATTATTATTATTATTATTATTATTATTATTATTATTATTATTATTATTATTATTATTATTCAGAGGATGAAAGCTTTTCATATGGAAGAAGCCCACAGGGGCCATTGACTTGAAAGTCAAGCTTCCAAAGAATATGGTGTTCATTAGGAAGAAGTAAAAGGAAGTATCTAAAACCCAAAGCTGTGCATAGTGTTAAAGGGTTTGTTAATCCCTTGAGAACACGAATCTTACGTCATATTCCCATGGGTTTATGACGTAATACCGGGAAAGACATAAGGCCCCTGTCCATGCAGAGTATTACAAAGTATATTTTATCGTAAATAATATTCTTGATTATTTTTATATCTATTCTTATGAATCGATTACAGAATATATTTATCCTATAAATATTATTGATTATTCGTGTGAGTTGATTACATAAATCCTGAATATTTCGCTCCTAAAAGTACTAAAGAATATTCTTGATTATTTTTACATCTATTCTTATGAATTGATTACACAATATATTCATCATAGAAATTTTATTGATAATTCATATGATTTGATTACATGAAGCCTGAATATTTCAGTCCTAAAAGTATTGTGACGAAGTGTCCAGTGTCTGTTCTTCAAATCAAACCTGGTATCTAAGTGCTTGATATTTGATTACCAAACTTACCATTTATTCGACAATTATAGTTACCTCACAACAGCCAGACACCTGAACCCTCATCACACATACAAAACGACTGATTTCTCTAAAGGCAACAGTGATCCCTTATAAAACTTATCGGTCATGAAAGAAAGCAGATTAAGTTCGTTAAACAGGTGTGAGGTAAAATCTAAGGGCGTCACTCCATTAACATTATAAAAGTTCAAGTATTTCTATTTATTTCATTTCCCTGGTTCGAGCTCACTTCAATTACATGAAGGAAAACATCTCACTTACCACTCTATCTCTAATTCAAATCAAAATTACTGGTGGGTCAACAAATGAAACTCTGAGATAGTAATTTTAAATACAAAAATTTATTTCTAAATTTAAAGATTGTACATGACATTAACAGCCTCAGGGAAATTTATTATTACATGAAAACAAAACAAAATTGGATTAAATCTGAATTAATCATCAGTCAAAATTAAATCAGAAATTAATTTACTAATTAATCAAAAAATTATTCAAGAAAGATTTAAATTATTAAGTAACAAAATTTCAATTCCCAAGTGTTAAACAAAATAAGGCAAATAAATCAATCATATAAAATGTGGATACAAAAGACACAGAAATATACTCTGCAAAAATTAAATATCAAAAAATGTAAAGCACAAATTAAGGCAATAGCAAACACACCACATATACTGTATGTATAAAAGAAAAATTCTTCAAAAGATAAAGCATAAAACATATAACATGAAGAAATATTAAAAAAGGAAAGAAAAATATCTTGCCGTACAATCACTGTAAATATTTTTAGTGCACTAAAAACCAATAATTATGTTACAATACCTTGGTACCAAATGCTTCGTGTCTTTAATCAGGCGCCGTTACACACACACTTAATAAAACACAGTGTTCAGATAACTCAGACACATTTACTAAGGAACTAAACAGTTAAAGGATATGAGTGACCATCGTCTACCAAAATATCAATTACTTTACAACAGGACATTCGAAGTCCCGAGAGTGAGCGAGAGAGAGAGAGAGAGAGAGAGGGAGCAAGATGGGGAGCGAAAAATCAGCTCCTTTCCGCATGGATAATGGTCTCTCAATCTGATGCCCTTCGTAAGGGCTTCTTAGATGCGGCAGGGCATGGCCATACGAGTGGATGGACAGGTCCCAGACGAGGTTTTTATTTTAAAAACTCTTTAAAACGATAATTAGAGAGGAAGTGGAATTACAGTTAACAATAATATTTATCATTACATAGTTTCAGAACAAGAGAATCTCTAGTTATTATAATAAGAATGGAAAACATCGTTTCATAGAAAATTCCTGAATGACGTCAGACAACTTCGTAATGGAATTTTCCACCCAACAGTGTTTTGATCGAGTCCCATAACGTCTTGTACACTAATGGAGTCATACGAGAAGGCGCTATCTCAGCAAGCTTTGAATACTGACTAAACAATTTGCGCCCCTATAGAACCAACAGCAGCTCTCCGTCTCTCTCAGCGCCACGCATACGTCCTCTCTCAAACCATACAGCGTTTAATCACTGTAACCTTACGCTCTTTTACGGCATATGCGCATCTGAATACAAAATCATAGTTATACAACAACTCACACACAAACACGGGGAGATTACTGCATTATGAAAACCACAGCATAAGAGTACAAAGAATATTATGAAGTATCTCTATCTCTTGGTCACATGTTTTTGCTACAAAGAATATCAAAGATTATGTTGATATCGTCAGATCCTGTGGGTTAAGACTGTGAATACCAATGGACGCTGTAATCCCACGAGGTTTGTCTTTAGGGTCAAATCATGACAGGGAGGATCCGGTAGTCTTTTCATGGTCTGAATCCTTCGCAAAAGCGGGTTTAGAGTACTGCCATTGACCCCAAAGAGAGAGAGAGAGAGAGAGCGTGTCGGTTGTTCGAAGGCGATTCATCTCGCTATTTTTTCGAACGAGGAAGATGTAAAATTTATGAAGAAAATGAGATTGAAAGAAAAGGGACAAAGGAAAAGTAATAGAGAAATCGGATAATAATAATAATAATAATAATATAATAATAATAATAATAATAAAGGAAATTAAGGGAAATTAAATAAGAATATTTAAAAAATGAAACTACGCGACTTTTGTTTTGATAAAAAAAAATAGATTCTAGAATTAAAAAAACGAGGGAAGAATAATTGCACGAATTATTATAGTAGGAATTAATGTCCATTCTGTTTCCATGAATCTTAATTAAGGGAACAATCAAGTGGTCTTGATAAAGAGATAGAAGAACAAGAGTAACAATACAAACAAATAAATCATTCCATGTTTTCGTCTTGAGTGAGAAATAGCTTGAGCGGATATCAGAATACGAGAACAGATACACAAAAAACAAGAAGGAAAATGGCGACGTCGTAAAAGTGTAATTTGAGATTAAAATATAACAAGTAAAAAATGCGCCGAAGTTTCTTCAGCGCAACCAAGTTTTTTGTACAGTTGCTACAGCGTACAATCAAGGCCACTGAAAATAGATCTATCTTTCGGTGGCCTCGGTATAATGCTGTGTGAGCCGCTGCCCATGAAACTTTAACCACGACTCGGTGGTGGCCTGTCCTGTATCGTAGCCAGATGCAAAATTATGGCTTAACTTTAACCGTTACTAAAATTAAAACTACTGAGGCTAGAGGGCTGTAATTTGGTATGCTTGATGACTGGAGGGTGGATGATCAACATACTAATTTGCAGCCCTCTAGCCTCAGTAGTTTTTAAGATCTGAGGGCGGACAGAAAAAGTGCGGACGGACAGACAAAGCTGGCACAATAGTTTTTTTTTAAAGAAAACTAAAAATGAAATTGCATTGAGAAATAAAAACATGAAAGAAACTGGTCCTCATTTCGTGTATTTAAATGAGATATGAATTTAGAAGAAGACTGAAGAATTGACTTCAGGGAATACGATATTTTAGTGGTCTAGAGGGTGAGTCCCCGTAGGTTCTTTGCAGCGTCCCTTCGGCCCTTAGCTGCAACCCTTTTCATTCCTTTTACTGTACCTCCATTCATATTCTCCCTTCCATCTTAATTTCCACCCTCCTCTAATAATGTCTCATAGAGCAACTTCGAGGGTTTCCTCCTGTTACAGCTTTCAAACCTCTTACTCTCAATTTTCCTTTCAGCGCTGAATGACCTCATAGGTCCCAGCGCTTGGCCTTCGGCCTAAATTGTATACTCTATCTATTTATCTAGAGGGTAAGTATAAAAGGAAATCATTCGCAAAAGAATAAAATGTTCAGTGAATATTCTTTTGGTGTTTACCTTCGCACGAATGAGGTTCTTGGGTTAGTGTGTTCAATTTTAATATTTTTTTATTCTTAGGATTATATTCTTATGCCTTCCAGGGATCAAAGCATTTAGTCTTTGTGGCTTAGTTTTATTGTGAACGTGAAATATACGCCTGTATAGGCCCGCCTGCGCTCTCCGGTCAATTCTTACCGAAGCATAAGGAAGTGAAATTAAATATTTGCTCTGTCACAGACATAATCACATGTAACAAATTGCTCGATGAGTTTTCCATATATTCCTCACTGAGCATCACAAATGTCTTCAAAAGCATGTGTTCGATATGTCTGACCTATATCTCTCTCTCTATGCTTGCAAGGCCAAGCTGATGGCATGGTAGAGTAAGTAGGTGAAAGGGTTTCATCTCTCTCTCTCTCTCTCTCTCTCTCTCTCTCTCTCTCTCTCTCTCTCTCTCTCTCTCTCTCTCTCTCTCGTTGTCGTGTAAGTATTATTCTCGGTTGTGTCTCAGTTGCATTTGCCTCATGACAACCTTTTCCCTGTTTTTACGCTTGATTCAACTTAACGCTTCCTTAACCGTTGTAACGCAAGTGAATTTTGCCAATAAATCAATAACACCCCATCTCTGTCCCTCTTCTGATAGGTAAAATTGATGGTGGTTTTATGTTTGTTGTGTGTGTGTGTGTGTGTGTGTGTTTGGAACGAGAGTTTTCAAAGGTCATAATTAGAGTTGGCCTATTGTAGAAGCCCTGGTGACCTTAATCATTTGTTTGTTTGTGTTTGCTTTGCATTATGAGGTTGCAAGGTTCTGAGAGAGAGAGAGAGAGAGAGAGAGAGAGAGAGAGAGGGAGTTACCTCGTGGGGCCCTCTCCTTGCATTTTATTATGGTTATAAATAATTCTGGAGAAGTGTTGATCAGTTACGTATATCTCTCTCTATCTCTGTCTCTTTCTCTCTGTTTTAACCGATCCTTTCCTCAGCTAGAGAGAGAGAGAGAGAGAGAGAGAGAGAGAGAGTCGTCTGTAATCATCCTCACCTTTACAGTATGTGGTTAAATATATGCGTTATGCAAAAATGTCTTAAAATTGTCTATAAAAATGTATATTTCATCTTTAATTATGTTTTTAAGATGAGAGGTTTAATACTAGTTAGACTGTTATTGTATTTCTGTCTGTATGAAGTTGATTAAATTCAATTAATATGTCATTTAAGTTCATGATGGCCAAAAATATTTTATACCTTTTCAGATGTTTTTTTCGTCATGTTTAAATTGTTAATGAAATTGATTAGTAACAAAGCTAGAAATTATGTATTTGGGAAACAATATAAATTCATGTTTTTTTCCAAATCGATTGAAGTTTCTTGAAAATCGCAGGATCCATTAAATACAAAATGCAACATTCCCATCACCAGATTTCATGACATGAACCGGTAGATTTAAAATGCACGTCAGCAGAGAAGCTTCAAGTTCCTCTGTGGGAATGTAGGGCTGAATGGTCTTGTTATTTCTATAGTTCGCTTTTAAGCCGAAGTTTCAAAATTCATCCAACCATCCTTGATCATCCATCCATCATTGATCTGTCTGTAGAACAGGAAACAATCCGTGTGATTGAAGCTGGTGTCAGGATGCTGGTAGAATAATTGTGTGTCTTTTGGTATTCAACCAGATGCCAAGGGCCTACGTATACTGATTGTCATGAATGGTATGCCAGACGTGGGTGTTTGGGCTTGAATGTCAGGGAATTTTGTTAATGTATTTCTCAGCTGGTGGTCTTAATTTATACATATTTCTGTAGATCGTATTTCCTCGTAACTGTTTTTTTTTTTTTAATTCCGTTCGATACTGTCTAGCTTCTGTAAGTTGAAGGACCGTTTGGCTAGTTTTATGTAAAAGTAGCGTATGAATGATAATGATGACTCATTTCTACCTCCTTTTTTTTAAATTCCATTCGATACTGTCTAGCTGCTGTAAGTTGAAGGACCGTTTGGCTAGTTTTATGTAAACGTAGCGTATGAATGATAATAATAATGACTCATTTCTAACTCCTTTTTTTTAAATTCCTTTCGATACTGTCTAGCTACTGTAAGTTGAAGGACCGTTTGGCTAGTTTTATGTAAACGTAGCGTATGAATGATAATAATGATGACTCATTTCTACCTCCTTTTTTTTAATTCCATTCGATACTGTCTAGCTTCTGTAGGTTGAAGGACCGTTTGGCTAGTTTTATGTAAACGTAGCGTATCTTATATAATAATGATATTAATGACTCCTTTCTACCTCAGTTTGAAAGGTTTCTTTGTCTTCATCAATAATTGATACGTATGATTTCCCAAATTAGTGTCCTCACCGACGAGCAGCCGTCCTGTTGTATGTATTATGATCCCTTGAACCATTTCTCTGACAATGTCAATTTTCATTTTCATAACAGCCTCCCTAACAGCAACCTAGATCATCTTTTTGACCTTTGGTGACCTTGAGACCTTTGATGACCTTGAGACCTTTGGCGACCTTAACGTATTCTCTGCTTATCGCTGATCTGCTTATCGACTATAATCTGAGTTATTTGATTCAGTTAATTTGCAATTGTTCTAATGCACGGACACCTTTTACTTTCACGTGACCTTGAAAGGGCCTAGTTCTTTGTTGATCTTTGACCTTGACCTTCATTGAAAGGCGTGAACACTTACCTTATATATTTTTTTAGCTTCATGTGAGAGGGCTTCACGGAGACCTTTGAAGTACACAAGGCTGTTGTTTGGATAGAAGTGTTGGGGGTGGGAGTGAGGATGGAGTTGGGTCAAGTGTGGTAGTGGTAGTAGTGAGCTGAAATACTGTGTATAACAATATCTCTCTCTCTCTCTCTCTCTCTCTCTCTCTCTCTCTCTCTCTCTCTCTCTCTCTCTCTCTCTCTCTCTCCCCTGTTTACAACCTTTGAAATTTCATGTCCATCAGGCCACGATAAAGGAGGAAGGGAAGTAGAGGAACAAACCAAAATAGATTGAAGTGGAAAAACAGCAAAAAAGAGAAGTACTAAAAGGTATAAATAGACGAAGAATAAATAAAGGTTGGAGTTAGGTGAAATAAAAAATTAATTCTGGCAGAAGAACGAGGAACGAAATAATGAGAAGAAGAAGAAGAAGAAGAAGAAGAAGAAGAAGAAGAAGAAGAAGAAGAAGAAGAAGAAGGAGGAGGAGGAGGAGGAGGAGGAGGAGGAGGAGGAGGAGGAGGAGCAAACTGAAGATGTAAAAGAGCAAAAATCAGATATAGAAAAGAAGAAACTTATGCCTCCCGTCTCACTCGTCATTAGCACCGTATATTTAGGGCAACGGGGTTCGCGCCAAGCCACCATGCCCATCTCCCCTCACTTGAAGAGTGGAAATCCCCTGCAGCAATGCAGTCGCTTTGGATCTTAGTAACAACAGTGGGTGTTGCTCTTGGTTTCTGCACCCAAGAGCAGGCCCCGTACAGAGGGCGGCTGTCAAAAGCTCCCCCTCCCTTCCCTCCCCTCCCCCAGAATTGGCCCCGTCTGTGAAAGCTATTTTGGTTCATCTCGTATGGTTGTGGTTGTTGGTTTGTAGATGGGGCACTCTGTAATGTTATAATCTACCCAGACTCACACTCTTCTCCGTAATCAACGTCGTCCATTTCAAACATCGCAAACTGAGAACCAAACTAAACCTAATATATGGTCTGTACTTTTGTGCGTGGGTGTGTGTATGTATGTATGTGTTGGATGGGTGTGTTTGTGGTGGGAGTCTTGGATGTGTGTGTGTGTGGATGTTGGATGAGTGTATGCGTGTGTGTGGGTTGGTGGGTGGTGGGTGTGCGTTACTAAACATTACACAGACAGACAGACAGATAATTTTCTAATCTTGTCAGTCTTCTGTCCCTCTTCAGGATCTCAATACTCGTATATGAACCAAATCTCCCTTCAAAAATAGAGAATGACCTGGTTTTCGACCCTCTATCTTCGGTTGTCGTGTGTGTGTGGAGGTAAAAAAAAAAAACAATGTGCCTGCATTATATCCTTCTAACTGAGGAAAAGGGGTCTGTGAACAACTCAGTGAATAAATAATTTTAAGTTATGGTCATTGACGCCGAGTGAACAACTCAAAACAAACGATGGTGATATAGAATGATCTGATTCCAATTTACGTAGACTCAAAATACTATGTTCAGTATCCTGAGTAACTAAACGCCGGAGTAGCCGGTTCGAAGGACCAAAAAGGGTGGGGCTGTGGCGAAAAAGTGGTCGTATGGACAAAGTGGAGTGTATGCTTAATGTTGTTACTTGGTCAAAAACCGCTAAAAGCCTTAACATAACAACACCACGCTCACGCTGCGGCTTCTAAATTGCCGGGAGATTATATCCCTCAACCCAATTCACTACTAACAAGGATAACATACTAATGTTATTAATGAATAGTACCACAATTAAGTAATTCCACTTACTGACCAGTCCCCATAGACATGAACTCAAAGCATAAGTTGCTGTGAGATAGGACGAGAGGTTGCTGGTCTCTCTCTCTCTCTCTCTCTCTCTCTCTCTCTCTCTCTCTCTCTCTCTCTCTCTCTCTCTCAAAATCTGACGAGTACTCACGAGTTGATTTTCAGACCTTAAGGGGACCGGTATATTTTACCTCGTTTCTATAGGTTACTTGCGTAACTTCAACAAAGTATGAACACAATACATACAAAATCTATCAGATCAAATTATATTCACCATTCACTAACTTGGATCACATGAAAAACGAAATAAAATGGAGGGATACTGAAACGCACTTGCTGAATTTAAACTTAAAATTAGTGTAATAACTAAAGGTTAAACTTGTCAAATGGGTGATTATATGGGGTGAATGGAAATGAATGACTCAAAAAGGGGTTACAACTCAAAGGCACTCAACGAACAAAAGGTACAACGAGGTTCAAAGAATACGGGTAATCGTCCTTTCTAAAACGCACCCATCACAACACGACGCCAGATAACAAGTCGACTCAAAAAATGAGCCAAGAAGCCGCGCGTTCCGTTCTGCGAATTCAGAATGGACTTACAAAGTTCACGTTAACATAAAAATAATTTAAGATAATTCTCAAGTTCGGTATCAAAAATTAATTTAAAACATAACATTCAGGAATTTCAGCATATTTCTTAAAGAAAGTGAATTAACTAGTGGTGTGTGAAAATGCAATTTTGAGTAATGGTATTATCCCATACAGTACACGCAGTTACGCACAGACATTCTCAAATATAACGCCGGAAAGCGGCAAAGTGACAACCGTCGGGCGTCATTCGACTCTGATGCAGACGTAATTATTTTTTTCATAAACGCTAGTTAAAAATCCCCGTAATGGGATAGTGGCGTCAGTGCACCTCATGCGGTGCATTGTAGGCATTACTTAAGGTTCTTTGCAGCGTGCCTTCGGCCCCTATCTCCAACCCCTTTCATTCCTTTTGCTGTACCTCCTTTCATATTCTCTTTCTTCATCTTACTCTCCACCCTCTCCTAACAATTGATTCATGGTGCAACTGAGAGGTTTTCCTCCTGTTAAACCTTTCAAGCCTTTTACTCTCAATTTCCATTTCAGCTTTGAATGACAAAGGTCCCAGTGCTTGGCCTTTGGCCTAAATGCTATATTCAGTTCAATTCAGTTCAGTTCATTTCACTAGTTAATACTGAAATGATTTAAATTCAAGCAAAATAATGTAAGAGTGCCATTCGCGAATAGATGTAGTTCCTTTGCCTTTATTATCATGCAGCAGAGACGTACATATTTCTACAAAACTGGTAAACATGCAGATACATTTGGTTTTCACACAAATAACTTAGACAAACAACATGGCACTCGTCTGTGGGTTACCTGACAGAAGGCAATTCACATTTAAAAATCAAATCAGTATTTTTCTTGTGACAGCAGACGACACTCATAACTCTACAGTGAAAAATGGGACATATGAAAATATGTTAATTCACAAAAATATAAAAAGATTGTTGTGCCGGAGGTTTCCCACACGCAGTATCTTTGAACTTTCTTTGCTGTTCTGATTGCCAGAGGTACTTGAATGACAAAAATAAATAAAATATCTTTCTTTGTATTTTAAAATGCTGTAATATCGTGATAATTATCCAGACAGTGGCCTTGTAGCTTCACATACAAGTCTCCATTCCGCCAATCACGATTAGATTCAGATAATGATATCGGCTGAGGATATTTGCCCCGAGTTTCAAAGCAGAGGGAAGGTTAGTGCGATATTATGTGTACGGGTATTTGATTCTTATTTGCATTACGAGACACCTGTCATTTGTGGCCTATTCTCCTTTTGACATACTGACATTCTACTCCAGGGAAACTTATGTAAATAGGTGACCTGTTTTTGCTAGTACTTTTGAAATGGTGAACTATAATAATAATAAACCAAAGAGCAACGAATGTACTTTCTATTGTAAAGAAACACGTTGTAGACGTGTTTGAGATTTCGTAACCCATAAAGAATGGGATAACTTCATTCTTTTCCTACCGTTCATCGTTAGTTGCTTGAGAGAGAGAGGGCAAATTGGTGCCAGTTGTCAGGTATGCGTAAGGATTTTTAACTAGTTAAAAAGATTGTTATTGTTGTTGGTTTTGATACGTTGTCTCAGGTTATTATTATTATTATTATTATTATTATTATTATTATTATTATTATTATTATTATTATTATTGTTTCCAGTGAGCTATTATTCCCGAAAATTTATTTAAATTATATATATATTATATATATAATTTATATATAAATTATATATATATATATATATATATATATATATATATATATATATATATATATATATATATTATATATATATATATATATATATATATATATATATATATATATATATATATATATATATATATATAGAGAGAGAGAGAGAGAGAGAGAGAGAGAGAGAGAGAGAGAGAGAGAGAGAGAGAGAGAGAGAGAGAGAGCACATAAACCGCTACTGCCAGTACCATAATATAGGTTAACTTCGGTGTTGAAGAACCTCGGTCAGTTAGTGAAAGAAAAGCCCAGCCATTTTATTCTTAGCCTTATTTTTGTTTACGTAAGAGTAAATCTCTCTCGACCTTTTTTTTTTTTTTTTTTTTTTTCTCCGTGACAGAAGCCAATGTGTCATGGAACGTTATGGGATTTTTTTTTTTTGGTGAGCGTACGCGAACGTGACATACATATAGTAGGTGCGTTTGAGTGCCTGTTTATATATATATATATATATATATATATATATATATATATATATATATATATATATATATATTTTATGAATATTTTTGGTGGGTAATATTTTGAGGGAGAGAAATTTCTGGAATATGTAGTTCAGTTTAGAGAGATTGATGGTGATATAGAAAGAGCTTGATAGTGATATTGGTTTCATAAGCATATGTCAAGGAATTATATATATATATATATATATATATATATATATATATATATATATATATATATATATATATATATATATATATATATCCGTATGTGCGTTAAATTTGTACAGACAGAAAAGTTTGGCATTGCATCAGCGTACAATGCGCTTACGTGGTAAGAAAAGTAGTAACACTAGGTTTAGAAGAACTTGTCTTCAAGCACTTACAGTGTATGGCATATTAGGGGCTTCCTGCCAGATCTTATAACTCCTCCTAGTGTAGAGAGAGAGAGAGAGAGAGAGAGAGAGAGAGAGAGAGAGAGAGAGAGAGATAGGCAGGTATGGGATGGGACACTTATGTCACCTTTAGGAGAAGTTATAAATAACCCTGGGTAGTTTCTCTCTCTCTCTCTCTCTCTCTCTCTCTCTCTCTCTCTCTCTCTCTCTCTCTCTCATAATCATTTGCTGAACCAAAGTTTTTAATTTTCCATTAGTATATATATATATATATATATATATATATATATATATATATATATATATATATATATATATATATATATATATATATATATATATATATATATATATATATACGTTTGTATATATATTATGTGCGTTTTATGTATGTATGTACACTTCATAAAAATCATTATGTAAGATCACTTTATGGCATAAAACCCATATATAACTCAGGTGTCAGGAGCTTCCCGCTACCCAACTGCCGCCTGCCTCTCTGTCTATTTCTTGACTTGCAACATTGGCACACGCGACCCTCTTGTAAGTTGCAACTGCTCTGTTGCATTTCCATTCCACAACGCACACTTTTGGATTCGTGCAGACGACGCGACGTCCCTTTGCACATCCATTTATTAACTTCTTTTTCTTTCTATTGTTATTCTTATTTCAGTTTTGTTTTATGCTTCCCGTACAGTCAGATTCAAAAGTCGGTCGATGCTCTGTCCTGTAGGTGAACCCAGCGCACTCTGTCGGCGAACTTTTGAATTTGTCTGTAAATGAATGCATTGTGTGTGTGTGTGTGTATATGTATATATATATATATATATATATATATATATATATATATATATATATATATATATATATATATATATATATATATATATATATATATATATATATATATATATATATATATATTATATATATATATTATATATATATATATATACACACACATATACAAACACATATACTTGGACTCCAAAAACTGCATGTCTATGCTTTAGCTTCAAAGGGAATAAAAAATCATCAGCTTATCTTCTACTAAAGAAACTAGTTTGCTCTCTCTCTCTCTCTCTCTCTCTCTCTCTCTCTCTCTCTCTCTCTCTCTCTCTCTGTGTGTGTAACATATTGTTTTCATAATTAATTTCTCATATCATATGGGCATGTCTCCAAAGATAGTTAGGAGAAGATTTTGTTATAATTTCTTCTTTGCACATTTGAAACGTTAGAAGGAAAAGCAGAGAAAAATAATTAAAGATGAAGTACAGATACCATGAACCTCTGGCTGTATATAGATGCATACTGCAAGTAATAGAAAAATATTGGATTGATTAACAGATAGATTGTGGATTGATAGAAATAAATCATATCGATTCTTTTGCCAATTATGAATCCGGGTTTGACAGCGCCTTCAGCTCGAGTGGCACTCGATACTGAGTGAGATGTTGAGAGCATTAGAGTAGTGTCACATTTCCAAGGAGGAGAAACGGGACGTTTCACTGTTCATAAAAACTCTTTTTGTTTTCTCTGTTTACTACAGTAATACTCTCTCTCTCTCTCTCTCTCTCTCTCTCTCTCTCTCTCTCTCTCTCTCTCTCTCTCTCTCTCATCGGTCTTCTCCATGGAGTTATGAATGATTTAAACTGACAAATTAAAACCCAGCGTAGCATTTTATACGTTTGGAATTTTTTTTTTTTTTTTTACCTTTGTATAGGTTGTTTTTACGTTGACATAGTTCCTCGTTGGACGGGTCGGCATAGTTCTCGGCTAGCGCTCTGCTGGGCCCGCGTTCGAGTCTCCGGCCGGCCAATGAAGAATTAGAGGAATTTATTTCTGGTGATAGAAATTCATTTCTCGGTATAATGAGGTTCGGATTCCACAATAAGCTGTAGGTCCCGTTGCTAGGTAACCAATTGGTTCTTAGCCACGTAAAATAAGTCTAATCCTTCGGGCCAGCCCTCTCTAGGAGAGCTGTTAATCAGCTCAGTGGTCTGGTTAAACTAAGGTATACTTATTTTTTTTACGTTGACATGTGTTCCTCCTTAGAAAGAATGGCGGTAAGAGGTAAGAAACTTTTTTTTTATGTGCGTATGATACTTGAAGTGTGATTTCAAGTAGGTAATTTTTCTTCACGGAAGACTCAAATCGGTGAACCTGATTTAGAAATTCGATTGTGTGTGCGTGCATGCTCTTGCGCGGTGGTTACTTGTGGTGGTGGGATTTAGTTTATCATGGTGGAAAAGGAAAAGTTATGGTTCTCTAAAAGTCTTACTTTATAAAATTTTTCCTAACCAATTTGCAAATCGCTATCGCAAATTATTCCAAGTGATAAGTAGCGATTAAAAGAACTTTTTCCAAGCGATTTTGCAAATCGCTATCGCAAATTATTCCAAACGATAGGTAGAGATTCAAAATTTATGTCTAAGGAATTTGCAAATCGCTATCGCAAATTATTCCAAACGAAATGTAGGATTCAGAATTTTTCCATAAACAATTTTCAAATCGCTGTCGCAAATATTCCAAGCGATAGGCAGCGATTCAAGAATTTTTCCTAAACAATTTGCAAATCGCTGTCGCAGATATTCCAAGCGATAAGTAGCGATTCAAACATTTTTTTCTAAGCAATTTGCAAATCGTTGTCGCAAAGTATTCCAAACGATGGATAGCGATATGCCTACGACCATTGTCGTAGCCTTGTCGTAGCGTTGTCCCACATTGCCGAGGAGACTTCGCAGCGTCGTTGGTTGTTGAGGAGATGTCGGAGATTGTCGCTTAACCCTTTCTCAAGTTGCCTTACTTGTCGCGTGACAGTCTGTGATTCATTTTGATTCATGGCAGGTTGCCTTGGAGAAAAAGTTATTGTTCAGACAATCTGAGAATATCCACAACGGGAAGACATTCGTACAACTACCATAATGCAACCATAGACAGCATCGTATTACGTAGCCCCAATAATTGTCACATATTTGGAGCTGCCGAATAATAGGCTACGCAGGAGTCTTCATAATATACAATACCTGAGACCTGTCATTCGCCACCTCTGATTAACAGGACGAAGAGCGAACCTCTTGTTGCAAACTTATTGTTGGTCATTTTGTCTCGAGTAAAACTCCCCGTAGGGGGGTTAGTTCCGTCAGTGCACCTCATGCGGTGCACTGTAGGCATTACTTGAGGTTCTTTGCAGCGTCCCTTCGACCCCTACCTGCAACCCCTTTCATTCCTTTTACCATACTTCCGTTGATATTCTCTTTCTTTTATCTCTTATCAGTCGTTTCCTAGTGTGCAACTGCGAGGATTTCCTCCAGTTACACCGTTCAAACCTTTCTACTCTCAATTTCCCTTTCAGCGCTGAATGACCTCATAGGTTCCAGCGCTTGGCCTCTCGCCTAAATTATATCTACGAGTAAAACTGAATGATTATGGTAACCGTTCTTTCGTTGTACAGGAAACAATAAAATGAAACATCCAACAGTACAGTGCCTTTACTCAACATGTCTAACTTAGAGAGTGTCTCATGTTTGTCCAGTCCATCCATCAGTGCTGTTGGTTCCTGCAGTGATGAATGACTCCTCCCTCGCGTCAGTCATCGATTATGTCGAAGAATACACATGATGATTCGAAGGTTATTGATGATGAAGTATGTCTTCCTGTGCTTACGTCTGTATCGATTGAGTAACATTTCGTCAATAGACGTATGAAATAGGGAATAATTTACCTTTGTGTTTTATTTACTCATAAATTTGGCAAAACCTGTCGTCCTTGACCCAACTGTTAGAGGTTGTTAAGGCTTTATTCATTTTTTTTTTAAGTTGAGGCCCTTTTGTTAAAGAAAATATGCAATTATATGTACATATGTAAATGTGTGCAAGAGAAGAAATTGGATGCGGTAGAAATGAAAATGCTCAGGTGGGTGTGTGAAGTAACAAAAGTGGACAGGATCAAAAATGAAAGAATAAGAGGAACTACTTAAGTCGTAGAACTGTCAAAGAAGGCCCAGGAAAGAAGACTGCAGTGGCATGGCCATGTGATGAGAAGGGATGAGATGCATGTAGGAAGGAGAGTGATGCAGATGGAGGTGCCTGGTGGGAGAGCAAGAGGATGTAGTTGGGGAAGATCTGAGAGAAAAACAATTGTCAGAGGACGATGTGTTTGACCGAGCCAGGTTGAGGAAAGCTATCAGAAACATAGACGTCGCATAGAGGTGAAGATGTATGTTATTGTACTGTACACGGCAAAATTTCCGGATTCAGGTTCGGGCTGAGGCTGAGAAATTATGGGTGTTCCTTAAATCACATCGTGTGTTTTGACTAAATAATATTCGTGGTAGTCAGTCGACGGGGTTGGGTCACATTCGGGTTCTAGGCGAGTATGGGGCTAGCAGTCTCATCCCAGAAAGACTTTCTAGTAAAAAACGGAAGTGTTATCATTCAAATAGGTATTTTGGAGCCAAACCTATCTGATGATGGTAGAATCAGAAAGAGATAATTCTTAGAGCAGGTGAAGCAAGGAAGGTTGCAGTGTTTGCTACAAAAGATTTGGAAGAGACTTAAAATGTCTATGGAACCCATGGCTGGAATGCGTAACGGGACTGTTGAGCCAACTCTCCTTTATGGTAATGAAATATGTTAAATACAAATAAAAGAAAATAGGTTGGAACTGTAGAAATGAAATTGGTTGTCAAGTATACGTGGCGTAAGAACTGGTTATACAGATAGGGTACGGGAAAGTTTAGAGCGGTGTGGAAAGAATAAGTGATGATAGGGTAGTGGAAAGATTGGATGTTTGAGAAGACCTGGAAAGGGTTGAATAAATGGCCTGAAAGAGATATTCTTTACCAGGGACCAATTATATAGGAAGGTCAAGAATGCATAGAAGATAAAGGTGAATGTTGCAGTTTGTGGTTCTTGGGTTTCGACGTGATGTTGATGAGCCATCTTGTAAGGAGAAATTACAGCTTTTCTGTAGAAAATATGTTGCTACATAATTGCATTTAAAGAAATATTTAATTATTTAATTATTTTCTAATATTTTCTAATATATATATATATATATATATATATATATATATATATATATATATATATATATATATATATATATATATATATATATATATATATATATATATATACATACTATGTAGGTGTGGGGCGCCCTCTCCTTTTTTAACGATAATGTCTTAACGACTTGATATCGTGTAGGATGTCCGTCTGAGTGAGCCGAAATCATTTTTGTTAGAAATAAGGAACTTTCAGACAGGTGTTTTTAATCAACTCACGAGCCTTCAGGGTAGATTGACGTGTGGCTAGGATATATCAAGGTATATCCCCTCCCCACCTCTCTCTCTCTCTCTCTCTCTCTCTCTCTCTCTCTCTCTCATTTTATTCAGAATGGAATGTTTCGTTTAGTGGAAACTTCCAGGCAGGTTCAGGTCATTTGGTTCATTCTACAAAAAAGTTAAATTCTTTAATAATTGTGGAAATTTTACATGAGCAGGAGTTAATCCTAAAACTCCTAAATGAGAAACATGATAAACAAGTAAAAAATGCGCCGAAGTTTCTTCGGCGCAATCGAGTTTTCTGTACAGCCGCTACAGCGTATAATCAAGGCCACCGAAAATAAATCTTATCTTTCGGTGGTCTTGGTATAATGCTGTATGAGCTGCGGCCCACGAAACTTTAACCACGGCCCGTTGGTGACCTATCCTATATAGTTGCCAGAAGCACGATTATGGCTAACTTTAACCTTAAATAAAATAAAAACTACTGAGGCTAGAGGGATGCAATTTGGTATGTTTGATGATTGGAGGGTGGATGATCAACATACCAATTTGCAGCCCTCTAGCCTCAGTAGTTTTTAAGATTTGAGGGCGGACAGAATAAAGTGTGAACGGACAGACAAAGCTGGCACAATAGTTATCTTTTACAGAAAATTAAAATATAATCTAATCTGAAAGAATCATTTCATTTGGTGGTTCTTTACCATTCAGTGTTCATTCTCCTTGTTCAGTTATGATAGGACTTAATGGAAGTTACTATCTCATTATCTTGTTCCCAATCTCTCTCTCTCTCTCTCTCTCTCTCTCTCTCTCTCTCTCTCTCTCTCTCTCTCTCTCTCTCTCTCTCTCTCTCTGTCTTGACTAATAACAGTTATATATTGATATATATATATATATATATATCCACATATATATATATATAGAGTATTTGTGTGTGTGTGTGTGTGTGCATAAAATTGTTGGTCAATAAAAGTATCAACCACAGAAGTGGAATATTATTTTATAATAATAATAATAATAATAATAATAATAATATTATTATTACGTTAAAATGCCAAAGCCGACTCAACTACATTTGTTTGCTGAAAAGAATTCAGTGCAGTTGAGTAGAACCGTTTTTATTTCGTCCGGTAACAAAAACAATAAATAACAATAACAAGTAACGCAAAAATTAATAACAAGGCCCTTCCTGAAACAACCATATTATCAATGAATACAACGTAATTAACACAGTCTCTCATTAACATCAATTCGGAGCCTATATAACTTCACCACCCGGAGCCAAACCCATTGTTGGGAGAATGCCAAATAAAACAACGCCAAGGGAAACAACAACTAAGGCTATTAATACAGGTTGCAATTCCCTTGAGGATGACGGAACAACAACAAACAAACAACAACGTCAAACAATGACAACAACGAAGGCTATTATTAGCTCTTCTCGAGAGTTCATCTCGGATGCCAAAACTTATACAATTACCGAGATTGATTTGTAGATTTCTGTGAACTGGCGCCACAATAACTACGGACAGACTATAATAATAATAATAATAATAATAATAATAATAATAATAATAATAATAATAATAATAATAATAATAATCACAATTAATTTGAATAAAATATTAATTTAATCCTTTACAAGGTGATGATTCTGATGGTGGTAAAAATTAATGTGAGAATGAATGTTCTGATTATAATAATGTAATGATTATTATTATTATTATTATTATTATTATTATTATTATTATTATTATTATTATTATGTTTTCACAGAATAAAATGACTCGTTGTTAAAAAGGAACAGTAGGACCTAAGGAGAGTCTTTTAGTAAATAAACTGTTAGAGTAACGAGGGAACACAAAGAAATGAATGAAAGGTAAACCACTGATAATAACCTGTGCATAGTCGTAATTATATTTGTGCAGTCATGTATGTGTTAGGAGATAAGAGAGAGAGAGAGAGAGAGAGAGAGAGAGAGAGAGAGAGAGAGAGAGAGAGAGGAGAGAGAGAGAGAGAGAGAGAGAGAGGAGGGTGGGAGTTCGATTCTTGTGTATCTCAATTTGGTAGCACAAATAACCGCGTGCGGATACTGAACTCGGGAAAGCTGGCTACACTCACACAAACCCAAACATACGCGCGTGTACACATGCACGCACACAAGCACGCACGCACACGCAGAACCCACCAGGTCTGGCGGTGACGTCAGCATCACCTGTCGTAGGGTGTGTCACACAAGGTCGATAATTTGAGGTTTTCAAGAGGATAGTCAGGACCTGAGACATCTCTCCCTCCCCCTTTTCCCCTCCACCTGCCTCTCCCTCCCCTCCTTCCTCCCCCCTCCCCTCCCCCCCTCCCTCTCTTTTCCCATACGCCCACGCCCTCATACTGATGTCCCATCTATTCAGAATTAATTTAGGGTTGTAAATAGGCTCTCTTATGAACCTCAGTGTATTTATAGTACAGCGGTTAGGATGCTTGCCTCATTAGAGAGAGGACTCGGGTTCGACTTCCCAGAGAGCCAGAATGCTGTAGACATGGTCTTCTGTGTTCCATTGTTAAAGGGCTTGGTAGTTAGTGGAATGTGGTGGGTGGCAACCAAAGTGGAAAAGTTTTGAGGCTAGCAACTTCATCCCGAAACCTTTAGGAGATACCTCTTTGAAGGGGAAAAGGCATATATATATATATATATATATATATATATATATATATATATATATATATATATATATATATATATATATATATATATATATATATATATATATATATATATATATATATATATATATATATATATATATATATATATATATATATATATATATATATATATATATATATATATATATATATATGTTTGTGTTGTATGTGTATATATATAATATATATATATATATACTATATATATATATATATATATATATATATATATATATATATATATATATATATATATATATATATGTGTATATATGTTTTGTGTTGTATGTGTGTGTACGTGTTATTGAATAACAGAATGCCTCTACAAATAGCAACCGATGTTATGTTTATTTACAATCAGCCACTTCATAACCACAGAGAAGCCAACGAAAAAAATATATTTATAATTAGAAGAAATCCAAGTGCAAGGTCATGGCCGTAAGTCGTAAGCATCCGTCCACCAATCACATTCGTTACAACCTCTGACGTCAGCGCGTCTGCCGCCTGATTGGTCAGGAATATTTGGAGGGAAGAACGGTAACCCTTTCTCCTCAGTCTCTATTTGTTTATGTATTCTTCGCTGGCTGCATGAACGGAAGAAGAACGATAATAGATACGAGAATAGAAAGGACAGAAGAGAATGTTGCTTTTGAGAAGCCAATAAGTAAAGAATGTCTATTAATAAAGTTGTTTAAAATTCCTGAAATGTGAAGTCTCCCAGAAATGGCAGCCGTGGGTTTAATGGTTCTGGTAGCGGTGGGGAACGGGGTTACCGCCCCCCAAGGGAGATGGGAGTTAATGGGGGTGGGTGATAAGGAGAGGGAGGCTGGCCAGGAGATGAATGGAAACAGCGAGCGGATGAAGGGGAAATGAGTTTGTAGGAAAAGAGGAGTATGAATGAAATGGAGTGAAGATTGTAATGATTACGTTTTAACATTTTGTTTGAGTACTGCAGCGTAAAAATTTACCCTGCTTTTATGACACAAAAAATCAAATCACTTGAAATTTTGCATTTAAAACTGAGACAAGAAACAATTCAAATTATGTTTAAAAAAATATGGAACGACTGAAGAACAGACATTTACTATTATATTAATAATAGTATTAAAGGTTTTTTTACAAGCACGAGTGACAGGAGAGTGAAATTTTAATCTGTCACAGTTTCGGTTACAAACTGCCTTTGAACATAACCATTAACTAAATCTGAATTTTGTTCCAAGTCCAAGACTTAAAATTGTTTTTTTACAAAATTTATGAAGGGTAAATTTAATATTTTTTATTTATAAATGTATTTAGCACGGAATTTTTGAAAATTTACAGTGAACAAAAGGGAATTTCCCTTCCCTGCCAAAAAAAAAAAAAATGAAAACTATGAATTATCATTCCAAATATTAACAAAATCTTTTGTTTGGCTTCCAAGTGTAGATCAAAACAATAGCTCTCAGTAGAGGCCGTATTTTAATACCGTCTCTTTTGCTAGGGCAAAGATAGGAGGTCCACACCAGGCCTCCTAAACCCTTTCACTCCCGTAGGAGGGTAGTTCCTTCAGCACCTCACGTGGTGCACTGTAGGCATTACTTAAGTCTTTGCAGCGTCCCTTCGTCCCCTAGCTGCAACCTCTCTCATTTCTTTGACTGCACCTCCGTTCATATTCTCTTTCTAACATCTGAGTTTCCAGCCTCTCCTAACAATTGATGCATAGTGCAACTGCGAGGTTTTCCTCTTGTTACACCTTTCAAACCTCCTTACCGTCAATTTTCCTTTCAGCGGCGAATGACCTCATAGGTCCCAGCGCTTGGCATTTGGCCTAAATTCTATATTCTATCCTATTCTGCCCCTTTGCATATTATTGCCACCAAATCATGCTCCTTCTTATTTCTGAAAGGGTAGTAAATGTCTGCATTCATAAGAGGCACAAGGGTTTCCATGGCGACTAATTGTCAAATTGTCATGTAGACCCACACAAAGTTCATTTTATGGGTGGCTCCAGAAGGTTATGGGATGAGGTTGCTAGCCCCAAGCCCTTTCCACACTGGTTGACACAGTCGACTAACTACCAAGTCCCTAAATCACTTTTAAAGCCAACAGAGGCACAGTGGAATAGAGAGAAATCCAGTGAATGTTTTCAGCCAAATTCATCAACATCCGCCCATCCGTTCTCGAGTTATCTAAAGGAAACAGCTGATAGATGAACAGTTTTAGGCTGAAAAAATTACGTGTAAAGTAGAGGTTTTATTTGTTAAAAATGAATGAAAACACATAACATATTTTCCATTGAAAATGAATTTTATTTTCATCCAAAAACACCGAAGTGTATTTTTTATAATCCCAAGAATAATAAGAACAGAATATCCCATTCCCCCACAGTAACGCAAAATAAAAAGATATTTCATCCAAATTCCACATAACAATATCTCCATTCCTATTTCTCCTCATGAATTTCCTTTCATTTTTCTCGGTCGTGAATGACACCTGTCAAACGCGGGCGGGTTATGAATGGCGTGGCTAGAATTACTGATGAAAGAACTCTTTTCGTTTGCGGATTGGAACCACTCTCCAACTGCTGACTGACAGGCGTCGATAGATCGACAGACCGACGCAAAGTTGATGTCGAATGTAATTTTTATTTTGAGAGAGAGAGAGAGAGAGAGAGAGAGAGAGAGAGAGAGAGAGAGAGAGAGAGAGAGAGAGAGAGAGATTGCATTGCATTAGTATATTATATATATATATATATATATATATATATATATATATATATATATATAATGTGTATACATTATATATATGAGTAATATTTATACATACATACATATATATATATATATATATATATATATATATATATATATATATATATATATATATATATATATATATATATATATATATATATATATATAGATACTATATATATATATATTATATTATATTTATATGAAGATCACCATGATTTGAGAAACTGAGAAGAAAAAATCTTTAAAAAAAAGAAATGATGGGGGGTGGGTGGAATGGGACTGAAAACGAAAATACAAGGGGCTGACCCCTTTTTTCTAGTCATGGCTCCTCCTTGTAGGCTAAACGAATATCCACGTAGTTAGCCCTTGGATGGGTAACCACTAAGAATGCACCCCTAACCATGAGTGAAACCTCGCGTCAGCCTACAGGAGGCTAATGTGAGTCCCACCAGCGTGGCATGTTTTAATGACCTCATTAGGACAGTCCTTCCCCCAACCCCCCAAACCCCCCTTCAAGAGAATAGGCTTAATTAGTAACAAACGTTACAAATTGGGGGTAAACATTGTGTGATGTGTCAGGCCAGGTATTGGAGTATCATCAACAAAGAAATGTGTGTTGGTACAGGTATGCTCTCTCTCTCTCTCTCTCTCTCTCTCTCTCTCTCTCTCTCTCTCTCTCTCTCTCTCTCGCTTCTGTTTCAAAGAGTCCAAAATGTAGCTCAGTTCTGGTACTTTAAGCGAAATTCACTGCTATTTTGCTCACCCCCCCCCCCAATTTTATTTTGAGACTTTAGAGTTTGTTATTCTTATATTTTTACATGAGTCAATTTGTGTTTAATTAAATGTGTAGGCTACGCACATATAAATATATTAAGTTTTTTGTAATATTTATTTATACAGAGTATATATATACACAAGAGTATACATACATACACACATATATATACACATACATTCATACATACATACATATGTGTATGTGTGTGTGTGTGTGTGTGTGAGAGAGAGAGAGAGAGAGAGAGAGAGAGAGAGAGCTAGTCAGTATGTTTAATAATGAATTCAAAGTACTGAAATATTTTCGTTTTTCAAAGAGAGAGAGAGAGAGAGAGAGAGAGAGAGAGAGAGAGAGAGAGAGAGAGAGAGAGAGAGAGAGAGAGAGATTTATCCATGAAAATTCGAACGACGCTTGGAGATTGGTTTTAGATAAGGAATGCCCGAGTAAAGCTTTCCTGTGGCCCCCGTTTTGCAAGTCCAATATTACCTTGAAACAGAGCTCTTTGATGTGCCGAGGGTTTTTTTTATATCTTTTCATTTTATCTTCACTGAGCAAATGAACCGGGAACAGAAAAACTTCAAAGCATTTCTGCGTATGATGCTTTGAAAAGACGTCGCAAAATGGGGTTTTTCTAGTGGATGGTGGTATTCGGTGTTCTGTACTCGGTATTCCGCGCCTATCTGGTTCTCGCTTTGACGTCAGCATTCATAGGGTTATTTTTATGGTGGCGTTATTTGATCGCCTTGGCCAAGGCGTTGTCATCGTTTTGTGATTTAGCCGTAGTCCTTGACCGGGCGTCTTTTATGTATGTGCTTTTTGCCTCAGCCGTTTTTCTCTCTCTTCGTTTTTTAGTCCTGAATCGCCTCCTTGCCCTACTAACGTACTTCGTAGTCCTGGCCCTGACTTCGTTATTTTGTGACACTTGCCAGACGTTGTCACTTGCAGTCTTTGCCTCCGATCATTGTGTATTCTTGCTTTGTGAAACTTGACAGTTTCATTAAGTATCGGCACCATCTCAAAGTGTGGTTGCTTTTATTGGGAATGCGAAACTTGCGTCACTGTGGGATAGAAACTCTACCCTTTAAAATTCTCTCCCTCCCTTATCACACACTGTCACCAGAGCCAGCGACCATACATACGATTGCTACAGGAGAACTCTTCACCCTTCATCATTCCCAGCTTGTCTTGTGTTGTGTATATTCAAGAAGGCTCTTATTCCCAAAGTTTATGGCTGAATTCATGGCTCATATCAACCTGCCTCATCATTGTGTCATGGCTAAGTGATTAACTCATATAGAAAGCCAGTCTGTGCCAACTCACATCTTTTAATGTCATTCTGCTCCTCGCTCTCCCCCACCCCTACTCTCGTAGGAGTCAAGGAGGCTTCTTATCTATTGGGAAATATCCTATCACCGAGGAACAGCACTCATTCAGAACAACAACAGCTGCACCCCAAACCCCTGACACCCTTGCGGGAACATGTCAAGGGGTAAATTACAAATCAGGACAGTTGTGCACACTAAGATTACTCTGTATTTATGAACCCCCAGATGCAAAGGTGTAAACATTTCTCTCTTCGTTTGGTGGTTTTACCTTTGCAGTTTTTGGGAGGGTAGAATTTACTCGTGCACATAAGCTTGTAGATTTAGGGAAAAGAGTGGGATTGCAGACAGTATGTAAATGAAGTCTGGGATGAAGTTTTGACGTCCATAAGAAATATATGATGGATTGCCTACCGTCGCTAGGTCAAGAGCATTGCGCTAATTGTTTTCCAGTGGTTGAGTGGGAGTTCAAGGACTTTTGGGTTGGAAAGGAAGTGAAATGGTGCAGGACAGGGCGGAGTGGGCAGTCTGTTCTGCCACTTCTTGACCTTGTAGAATATTCTTACGTTTCTTACCTAATAACCAATATCTTTCTAATAACCAAGTCTTTCAGGGACTAAAATGATTTAATTTTGTTTTTATTTTATTTGTATTCACATCTCAGGACTCAGTAAAATTACCTGCACTGCCCATACTAAGCTCCACAAGATTCATCAGATAACCTGGCGGATACAGAAGAAATTAGAAAGTCACGGAGCCCTTTATTGTGTGGAAATAACTGGTAAAGTTAGCGTCATAAGTTCACACTCTCCCATTCAGGTTCTGTAATTATATCAACAAAAGGTAAAACAAAGATGGCGTCCTTTGTTTAAATCTAACCTTTATATCAGACGCCTCCAGAATGTGGAACTCTCAGATTTCCTGAAGGAGTTGGATTGTGATATACTCGAAACCAGTTTTCCCTGTTGAGATAGAGAGGAAGTATTTGTATGTGGCTTGCGGCCTCATTCCTTGTGCAAAATGAAACGTGCAACAAGGGGAAGTTGAAAATGAGAGAGGGGTCTCAGGGACCTCTTGAGTCTCCAATATCCGCATACAAAAAAAGAAAAAATAAATGTATTCTCATTTTGTTAAAAGTAGTATTGTCGAATTTATATCCATCACTTTTTCTTTTCTTTTTTATTTACAGTAAAATGGGAAAATGAAATAATTTCGCTCATCGGCTTCGGGAAAAGGTCTTGGTCAAAAGAAACTTATATTCCCTTTGGAGTTCGTTTTACAGTTTACCTGATGATTGCTCTTACCCTGATTGATGATTTTTGGATATGGCGATTTAACCGTCCTCTTTATCTCTGCTCCATTTATTATTTTCTTGACAATGTATCAGACAGTGTTCTCAATATTTACGTCTTTATTTTTACATTTTTACGAATTTTCATTTATTGAAGTTACCCGGGAAAGTATATATAGAAGAGGTACGGTTCTCTCTCTCTCTCTCTCTCTCTCTCTCTCTCTCTCTCTCTCTCTCTCTCTCTCTCTCTCTCTCTCTCTCTCTCTCAGAATTCGGAAAGGTTGAAAAATTGTAGAGAAATAGATCATCCCAAAATAATGCAATTAATTTGGCTTTAACCTAAAAATATTTTTCCTTTTTACTCCCTTAACGTCTGCAGCTAAGTTTGTAAAACTTCAATAATGTATTTATTCGATACCCATATTTTAGCTAGATAGTTTGTAACTTATTTAACAGCACTTTATGAATTTGGGTGGAAGAGCGGATGACCTTTTAAAAAGATTAACCTATGAATTTTTTCTGTAACATTCCATTCAGCGTAGATCTTGCTTGCCATGCGAAATTCTTACATATATATAATTTCTTGCTCTAAATTGTATTTGATACAGGTTTTGTAGAAAATTTCGAGAAATATGATTCATGACCTTTGGAAAATATATTTCTGTCTGGTATAAAATAAAACTTTCAAACATTATTACGTAGGGGTCTTCTGCAGTGTATTTCTGTATTTTAAAAGCCATTGGATGGCAGGTATTGATAAATATCACCCAGCTTGGAATTATTTTTATCTTTGTGGTGTTCTCGTTCTTGTTTTTGTTTTTTATTTATTTGTCGATTATTTTCATTAACATTCGATCTGTGTTCTCTATTCATACAAATGTCTTTTGAATAATAATAATAATAATAATAATAATAATAATAATAATAATAATAATAATAATAATAATAATAATAATAATAATAATAATAATAATAATAATAATAATAATAATGAAACAAGAAGGCCCTGCAACGAGGCTATAATATCGAGAATTAAAAGTCACAGTAGTGTTAAAAATATTTATGTACGAATAAATATTTTTAACTTAGTACAAAAATATTTTTAACACTACTATGGCTTTTAATTCTCAATAATAATAAAAAAAAAAAAATAATAATAATAATAATAATAATAATAATAATAATAATAATAATAATAATAATAATAATAATAATGATGATGATGATGTAAAATCTTGTTGTTGCAATTTCTCTCTCTCTCTCTCTCTCTCTCTCTCTCTCTCTCTCTCTCTCCCTGAAATCCATTGTTTCTCGTTAGGGAAAGCTTTCTTCGCCTCTTCAGCGTTGAAACGTCTCTGCCTTTGTTTCAAGAATTCTTATTCAGGGGGATGAATGGAATGACTGTCATTGCTGCTTTGTCGTTTGTCCTTGCGTTGTCTGTTTTCTTTGTTTGTTTGTTGTTGTTTTACAGTTTTGATTTAGTTGACATTTT
Source organism: Macrobrachium rosenbergii (assembly GCF_040412425.1). Lineage (NCBI taxonomy): Eukaryota > Metazoa > Arthropoda > Malacostraca > Decapoda > Palaemonidae > Macrobrachium > Macrobrachium rosenbergii. Next base: position 14,542,767 of record NC_089766.1, on the reverse strand, counting down.
GTTAGAAATGGGAAAGTGGAGAGATTAATGGAAAGTGGAGGGTGTTGAAATAAAAAAAAGTAAAGTGAAAAGTGAATATTATCTAAATGGAAAAATAAAAACGAAAAAATGCACTGAAAATAAATATATATTAAACTGCAGTTACGATATAATAAAAGTTTTTTTTAATTATAAAGACTGAAAAGGTGAGAAAATGTGAATAATAATAATAATAATAATAATAATAATGAGTGATTATGCTGCTGATAGGAAGAGTAGTTGAGAATGATAAAATAATAAGAGTGAAGTATTAGTATATCATCATCATCATCATCAGTATCATCATCATTTTGTTATTTTACCCAAATTACAAAATAAATAATACCGTACCTATACAGGTATCGGAACGACATCTAAGAAACCCAGAGAGAGAGAGAGAGAGAGAGAGAGAGAGAGAGAGAGAGAGAGAGAGAGAAAGGAAATTGTCTGGCTTCTAAGGATAAAAAAAAAAAAAGAACTAACGCGATCAGCATCGCGCGAGGTCTATATTCTGTCAAGAAGTTCTTACGTTGTAATCTCTTCGCGTCGGTAAAAAAAAAAAAAAAAAGTGAAAGTCCCAGGAAAATAAAAGAAGTCCTAAAAAAAGTCATTCCTCAAAAAAAAATAGTTCCTTAAAAAATAAAAGTCCTCAAAAAAATAAAAAGTCCCAAAAAATAAGTCATTCATCAAAAAAATAAAAGAATTTCTTAAAAAATAAGTCCTCAAAAAAATAAAAAGTCCTCAAAAAATAAAAAGTTCTAAAAATAAAGTCCTAAAAATAAAAATTCATGAAAATAAAAGTTCCTAAAAATAAAGTCTTAAAAAATAAAAATTCCTAAACATAAAAGTTCCTAAAAATAAAGTCCTAAAAAAATAAGTCCACAAAAAGATCACTCATCAAAAAATAAAGTCCCCCAAAAATAAAAGAAACCCTCAAAAAATAATGTCCTCAAAAAATAAATGAAGTCCTAAAAAATAAAAGAAGTCTTCAAAAATAAAAGAAATCCTAAAATACAAAAGTCCTCAAAAAATAAAAGAAGTCCTCAAAAACAAAAGAAATCCTAAAAAACAAAAGTCCTCAAAAATAAAAGAAGCCCTCAAAAAAATAAAAGAAGTCCTTAAAAAAGAAGGAAGTCCTCAAAAAAATAAAAAAAAAATCCTAAAAAAATGAAAAAGTCTTCAAAAATAATAAGTCCTCAAAAACTAAGTCCTTAAAAAAATAAAAGAAGTCCCTGATTGGTTTGTAGGACGTGTAATTTGTAGTTGCTGGCCCAGTGACGTCAAATGCATGTTTATTTCTATTAATATTTTCGTGCTGGTAACATTCAGCTTCTCTTGTTTTTATAATTATGTTCTCGGTCAATATTATTATTATTATTATTATTATTATTATTATTATTATTATTATTATTATTATTATTACTATTATTATTATTATTATTATTTCGCTCAGTACTTGAAAACGATGGAGTATTATTATTATTATTATTATTATTATTATTATTATTATTATTATTATTATTATTATTATTATACTAGGAAACGATAGCATATCATCTTATGGGGTGTCACTACCAGAGGTAAAACGGTCGTAGGTGAATATTATTATTATTATTATTATTATTATTATTATTATTATTATTATTATTATCGCTCAGTACTTGAAAACGATGGAATATTATTATTATTATTATTATTATTATTATTATTATTATTATTATTATTATTATTATTATTATTATTATTATTATTATTATACTAGAAAACGATAGCATATCATTTTATGGGGTGTCCCTACAAGAGGTAAAACGGTCGGTGAATATTATTATTATTATTATTATTATTATTATTATTATTATTATTATTATTATTATTATTATTATTATTATTATAATATAAAACTTCACTCTCCTCATCACTATTCGGTGACTCACTGTCAATCATAACAAATCAGACTTGCTGAGATGATGTAAGCTGTAGGTGTAAAGGGTTTCATTCTTATCTCACGAGCTTATTCAAGAATGACACACTGATCTGTTCTCCCAAGGTCATGTCGCCTTTGACCTCAGGTTACGGAAGCAGTTATGTAACAGAGCGAGGAATTGGTGGCGACGCAGCTTTTTTTATGTAATGTCTTTTTAAGCGATGCGTGAGTGGTTTGTTTTTATGGGTTCTTTGAAGCGATTTTTTTTTTTTTTTTTTTTTTTTTTTTTTTTTTTTTTTTTAGTTTTTAAACTTTTTGGGATATGTATGCTTCAAGGTTCTTGTGAACTGTTTTTATTCTGCGTGTTTTTTTTCAAGTTTAGCGTGACTTTTTTTTTGGGGGAGGGAAACCGTTACTGTGACATGTGTTTTTGTGGTTTTAATATTTTGAATTGGTTTTTTTTTTTTAGTGTTCTTAATATTTCTACGTCCGGTTTGTTAAACTTGATATGACCTAACTTTCGAGTGATTTCAAACCCTGAAACGACCTGTTTTACCCGATGTTACGTCAACTATGACCTAGTTTTCCGTTTCATTGTGAAGTTCGATGTGACCTTGTTTCTGAACCTTTAATGTTTTGAGTGACCTGGATTTCCAGATTCGTAAACTTTGTGTGACCTGATTTAGTAACGGAAAATGCTTATTTAAAAATAAACATCAGCCCTGTACCCACATACAATCAAAGAAATAACTGTTAAGTGAATAATAATTTTGGATAAAAAAAAAAGTAGAAAGAACGTATACTTATGGAAGACAATGGGAAGGTCGGTTCTTTGTGTATGTCTGGCGTATGATGGAAAATAATACGAGCTTTGAATTTTGGGAGATTAATGATGCTATTGATTGGACAAAGAGAACCAACAGAGCATTACCATTGTGGTATTATTATATGTGGCAGTGCTAATGAAGAGATTGCCCCAGGGAATTAGTGACCCATTTTATTATTATTATTATTATTATTATTATTATTATTATTATTATTATTATTATTATTATTAAAATCTTCTTCTTCATATTATTATTATTATTATTATTATTATTATTATTATAATACCGAACGCCTGTCTGTATATTCGTTGTAGCAAAGGATTTTAATTGTATTTTTAAGACTGTACCGAGATATACATACAAGGACTTAGGACTTGTCTAATTCTCATCTGTTAAAGAACTTGAGCGTTCTTCAGAGTCTGCATTATTATTATTATAATTATTATCATTGCTTTATCTGTGGCCATGTACAATCCTCTGTCGTTTTTATAACCAGGAAGACATTCCTTTTGGTAATTATTTTTCCTTAAAGTAATATTTATTAGAAAGGAGAGAGTGGGTGATTCCAATTGGTCTCAGGAGTGAATAAGTACGTCATTTAACAAGTGAAACATATTAGGTGATGTCATATCCCACAACCTACGACGTACAACGAATGAGCACCTGACGTTCGGTGATGACGTATCCCCTCAAAGTGTGACATCATTTTACTTCAAGGGGACGTCTTGGCGATAACAGATGATGAAGCCTGTGAATAAGGGGATCTTGTGGTGTTCGGAAGTCTGAACTGTTGCCATTTGAATTTGGGCAGAAATTGCGAAAGTTTGGAATGTTATTTGTTTTTAATGAGGTGGGAGATGGATGATAATGAAAGTGGATGAGCGTTGGGGGTAAGCGACTGAGAGCGAGAGAGACTTAAAGGAGAAAAATTGGTGCTTTAAGATGCAGAGAGAGAGAGAGAGAGAGAGAGAGAGAGAGAGAGAGAGAGAGAGAGAGAGAGAGAGACTTAAAGGAGAAAATATTGGTGTTTAAGATACAGGAGAGAGAGAGAGAGGAGAGAGAGATACAGAGAGAGAGAGAGAGAGAGAGAGAGAGAAGAGAGAGAAAGAGAGAAAATATTCTCCTGTAAGGTATGCATGATTTACAGGAAAGAAGAATATATAGAAAATGTTTCAAGTAAAGGAGGCAGCGAATGAGAGAGAGAGAGCATTTCTCTTGTAAGGGAGAAAAAAAATATATACATGATTTACCGGAAAGAAGAATGCAGAGAAAATGTTTTAAGCAAAGGAGGCAGCGAATGAGTGTGTGTGAATAAGTAATCAAAAGTTTAGTCACTGAAAGGGAAGATTGAATTTACACGGTATAAAATCAATTATGCTCGAATAAGCGCAAAATGAAACAAATGTAAGAGTATTTTGTCATTCTATTGTTAAGTAACCGAGAGAAGACCACAACGAACCAACGGTGGTGTTTATGCTTCAGGAAATCCCATGTGGATGAGGGGAGACTTAAACAAGATTACTGATAAGGGCGAAGGCCCTTTCCCACTCTGTAAACTCCCCATCACCCCCTCCCACTTCCCCCCCACCCCCTCGCTTTCCCTCCCTCTTCCTCCTTGTTCCTCCCGCCCCCTGCTGGAGGCCGCTTGGTCTTCCCCCCAGCGAGCAACCTCTTTTAACTCTTTGCCTTCGAGTTTCGAAGTATCTCCTACACACCTTGAACGTTGACTTACAACTTCAGCCGCGTCTTTCCTCCTCCAACCTGCCGCGTTCTTGTTTTTCCTCAAGCTCGTCCTCCAAATCATCGCAATATTTCTTCCTCGAAGATAACCAGAAAGAGACTAAAGAGTTTGTTAGTATTTTGCTGATTTTGGTTGGTGCAAAAAATAGGGGGCTATTTTCTTACCAAATTCGTGTCCTATTAGTTCTCAAGTTCCTCCTCAAGAAGAACCACCTCCTCATGCAGTCTCGCCCTTGAAGGTAACATGAGTGTTTCATGAGATTTTCGACGTGACTGGTGTTAAATTACTGCTTGACCTGAAGTGAGTTATTGTTTCCAAAAGCTTCCTGCGTCACCACCTCCTCCGACCTCACCCTCAAAGATATAACTTGAGGTCCTGATAAAGCTTCATTTCTCAGTGATTTGGTGGGTGGTGATGTGATTACTCCAGCAGCCTTATGATAATTGCCTCGGGATTTGCAAACAGTCGCAGAGGCGCTGATAAGACACACCCGTGTTTGGGTGATTAGTGAAAACTTGGTGGCTCCTTGAAGAAGAATTCTGATCCTTTGTTTGAAGTCATAAGATAAGATTCTTCTGATAAGGACTGAATCGAAATAGACTTGGTCACACCCTGAGCTCCGAAAGATGACGCAAGGGTCAGGTCGTCAATTTGCAAGGGCATTTTCATATGGAATATAGTCAACAACAGTAAAATCTCATATCTCAAGACTGTTGCTCCAGATTGCTTTCTAAGAGCTTCGCGGATTAACGTGTTCATTACTAAATTATGATTTACAAAATCCTAACTAGGAGAATTAGTATGTTAGTATGCACTTTGTCAGTCAAAATGAGTATTTACAACCTTACGTTTTAGTAATTTTGTACAGTCCTGTAGTTGGTGCTCCCTGTGTTTAATATTAGAATTAAATCATTGGTTGAGCTTCCTTATTGGAAGCACATATTTGATAGCAGGTTTTCAGTTTCTTATTTTTTACACCTCTTGGGCAGGATAGTTTCTCTTCAGTGGTATCTTCCATACAGTAGATTACAAATTTTCATTTCGTTATTATATTACAGGGATTTGTTTGTCGAATAGGAAAGATCGACTATAGACTTTCGAATATTTCGTAACAGAAATATGTCTGAAACCACTTTTGCCTTGTGAAACATAACTGAACAGCGACTTTCAGAACTATTACAGAATCTCCTCGTAATTTTGTGGTAGCAACTGGAACTTGGAAACCATTGCAGTGCGAATTGCGGAACTCCGGGTAACCTGCATTCGAAAACGAGCAAGTTGTAATTTGTGGCATTGCCCGAAGCCTCAGACACATATATGGCCTCCTCAGGGGATAGCGTTAAGGCCTACGCCGAGCTCTCTCTGGCGTTGTCCAATCAAGAACCCATCCAAATACATTCTAGTACGAACAACAATAATAATTGCGACAACAAAGGCCACGAGAAGAAGGAGAAGGTTAGCCCCCCATCGTCCGAAAACTGTCTGTTGTACGCCCAGTATAACAACTCGGCCTATTGCAGTCCCGCGGTTTGCCGGAGCACCAGGCAGAGGGGGCCAACTGCTTTCCAGGGCGTTCCAGGAGACTCGTCCCCGTCTTCCAGCCAGGAATTCGAAGAGTCTGCCAATCGAGGCTTTGCCGAGAGGCACTGGAAGAATTTCAAGAAGTCTCTCCCTTCAGGTGAGATGAGAAGAGTACAGATTAGATGGCGTCCGCTGAATAGTTGTATATAGTACCCAGTCGCCAGGCCCCACTGTATGGTTAGCTTTGAAACGCTTTGTTGTTTGCCTGTATTGTTTGCAGTTGGGAAATTAAACTACTATTATTTTTCCGCCAGAGCTTCAGCCCAGTTTGCTTCACTGTTTCTTAAAGTGCATTTCATAAAATGTAACCTATCCCATGCGTCATTGGAACAATCTCTCTCTCTCTCTCTCTCTCTCTCTCTCTCTCTCTCTCTCTCTCTCTCTCTCTCTCTCTCTCTTGTCCAGCCTTTACCAGTAATTCAGACGAGCAGCAATCAGATTAGGCAACTAATGTATGCTGGTTATTGCATATGTACAAGTGTAGTATTTCAGCTGTGTTATGAATATTAGGCTAAAATGGTAAAGGAAATTGCTGCTGAATAACATTGCGAGGCACAAGGTTAATTCAGGCACCAAGATAATCAGGTATGAATTTATTGAGAGAATAATGTATCAATATCTCGAGAAAATAATGTACATATATACTGAGAGAACACTGTTTGAGTACGC